>NC_092878.1:142481803-143081803 GCF_028372415.1 Notamacropus eugenii
TACATTTAAAAAGTACACCTAGAGCTTCTTAGCAACTGCAGCCAGACACTTAGAAGGAATATTTTCTAAGGTAACTCTCCCCCAAAGCAACTGGACTCATCAAAGTTCAGATTAATGATGATGCTAAATCTTAAGACTGATGTAGATCTATAAATTCCTCAAAGTGTTTCTAACTGAATTTAGGGATTTCTGAAAAAGCAAACAACTGGCTTTCCTTTTTCTTCAGAGGATGATAACAGAGCTATCACACACTCACACAGAATTTTCTATTATTATAAAACTGACTGCCTCAACAGTTTGGGTGGCCCAGTAACCTGTTTATCCCAGCAAAGCAAGAACGAGAGCTACTGAACTGTCTTGTTTATAGGATTATAAATAATGTCCTTCCCCGGCTTCCCCAGCTAAAGACTTTTTGAAAGTTACAGGCAAAAGATATCCTGCTGCCCCTCAACTTTCTACTTACTTCAGAATCACAGGCTCTCCAGCTGGAAAAAGAGGTCATCTAGCATGTTGTTCAGTCATTTCCGTCATGACCAACTTTTTCTGATCCCATTTGGGCTTTTCTTGGCAAAGAGACTAGAGTAGTTTGCCATTTCTTCTCCAGCTCACTTTGCAGATGAGAAAATTGAGGCAAAAAGGGTCACCCAGAAAATGCATATCTGAGGCTGGATTTGAACTCAGAAAAATGAATCTTCCTGATTCTAAGTCCAGTGCTCTATCCATTGTGCCACCTAGCCTCTCCCTCATTTAGCACACCCTCTCCTGTCATAAGAGAGTGGAAGTAGTCTGCCTGAAGCTAAAGGGGTATTAAGTACAAAAAAAAGGTTTAAAATGAGTTCCTGTAGCCCTAGACATAGTATACTCATTTACTATGTGATATGGCCAAAAAACAAATCAAGAAGAAATTTTCCACTGGTGGATTTAGGTTTAACTTCCTAAGAATTATCTACGTGCAACCAGCTGCCAAAAATTATTAGCTCGATGTCCCCTAGCTCTCCTCAGCATCATCCTCTTCTCTACATTCACAAGACCACCACTCTAGTAGGCCAGGCCTTCACCATTTTCAGGACCTATTCAATTTCCTCCCTGCCTCCCTTTTCCAATTCCAAAATGATATTCCTAAAACACAGTTTTTGTTGGGTCATTGCCCAGCCCTAATAACCTGCTATTACGTCTAGCATGAAATAAACTCCTATTTCAAGTCCTTACCAACTCTTCCTTTTGTGGAAGAAACAAGGACTGAAATATCTACTTGGATAACACAAACCACATAAATCATAGGGAGAATTCACCAATTGCCTCTGCTCAAAGCAAATTCCAACCATCATAGAGTACAAAATGGAGAAGTAACAATGAGGTACAGACCAATTAAAAGAGGACATTGAAATGGGGTGTATTAAAATGAGGAAACATGAATGGTCAAAGAAAAGAAGTAGAATCTGTAGCTTTCTGACATCATTTGCAATATTTCAGAATAAAATATTATATATCAACTAGAAGACACTGACAGTATCTGACACCTTGTTAGGTGTTAAAAACTTCTGAGGAAGAATGGACCTTTTACTCCAATGAAAACAATTACACCATTAATGCTTTACCAGTTTAAGGCCACAAGAATCCTTTACTATTTCATGACTTAAAAGATAGTCATTAAGCTTACATATACAATGTATGTACAATTATGTTCCAACCAAGCTGGCCACTTTTTAATCTAATATACCTCATTTCCTCTCATAAAGCTTCTGAGAAGGCTGACCTACCCATGCCTGAAACAGAGTCCTTCCTTGCTAAGTGTTCCAGCTCTAGGGTTGACTCCTCCACAAAAGGAGCCCATATTTTCTTCCTTCTATTTATTTAGCTTACATTTCCTATTTACTTTTCACAGACATACTGCTTTCTTCAACAGAATGTAAGGTCACTGCAGGCAAGGTATCTTTGAGATTTATTTGGAGGGGGAGAGGTAGGAGGTGGGGCACCCAATACAATGTCTCACACAGAGCAGCAACAACCCAGCAATCCACAAAGTGGGTCCCTATTCATTGAGAAATGGCTGAAAAAATGGTGGGGGTAGACACTGATGGAATGTTACTTCACTAAACGATGTAACTGATAAAAAGCATACAGAGTTTCAGTCAAAGACTGATGCCAAATGATGCTAAGAAAATCCCATACCCAGTAACAAAACAATGGAAAAGCAGGGACAGGATTGTGAAGAAGAAACTGACAACTGTGTCATTTTCAGTGACAAAGGCTGGCCCCTGAGAAGCAATGAGGAAAGGACCAACCTTCGCCCTTGGAGATGTGGGAGACTACTGGTGGAGAAATGTTGCATAGAAATGTCAAAGGTCACAACATAGGTTTATTCTGCATAACCTTTTCTCTGTTACAAAAGACAGTACACTCTGTAGAAATGTGTAATGTAAAAAAAATCAAAAATTTAAAATAATAATGAACATTTAAGAGATGGCAGGACATTTTTGTAGAATCCCACTATTTTAAGAAGCACAGAAAAACTCAACTGATAGATGGTGGTTACTAGCAGGCCAGTCAACACTGCTTTTATCTGATTTTTGTGCCTTGATAATGATATGGGTAGATTTAAATCAAGCTAAAAAGTTACACTTTACCAAAAGTTATTAAAAAAACTAAAAAGCTACACTTTATAGAAAGTTGTAGAATAATAAATATGGATTAAACCTCCCACTTTATTTTTTTTTATTATTTTTTAATGTTTAACAATCACTGCCATACAATTGAGATTTTATCCCCCCCACATCTACCCCCCACTCCCCCCCTCCCTCCCCACGACTGCATACAATTCTGTATAGGTTCTACATATACTTTCCTATTGAGTATATTTTCACTATAGTCATGCTATGTAGTCAGACTAAAATAAATGAAAGAAATCATATAACAAATCAAAACATGATACACAAACACATACATATACACAAACATGATCTGCTACATTTTGTGAATGACTTCGACTTCCATATTTCTTTCTCTTTTGCCTTGAGAACCACCTGTGGGATTTTTTTTTTTTATAAGAAGTTCTTGCGTTATTACAAAATTCCAAGTCTACCAGAAAAAACTCTCGCACACTGTGGTCGTTGCTGTGCACAAAGTTCTCCTAAACCTCCCACTTTAAAAAAGGAAATAATATTTCCTAACTTAATTTGAAATAGACATTAAATCTTTATTCAGAACACTGTCAAGCATGATTTATCGCTAGTCTACTGAGTACTTTTAAAATAATCTCTCCCGAAAGTAGAATATCTTCTATGATAAGAAGACAAATGGTCTTTCTATGACATGAAGTTCTATCACACCAGCCTTTGAAAGATTCTCAGAGTAATGCAGTAGATATTGCTGGATTCAAGTCAGGAAGACCTAAGTTTGAATCCTACACCTCAGACACTTCGGAGCTGAATGACCCTGGCCAAATCACTTAACTTGGGATAAAATGAGACAACATATATAAAGTGCTTTGCAAACCTTAAAGAACTACATAAATACTAGCCATTATTGACTAAGGACAGACTTGTCAAATTTGGATTCTGAAAAATTAAGGGAATTTTTCCTTCTCAATTCAATTCTACCTGATTGTAAAAACTGGTATAGATGAACCTCCTACATGACCCTGGCCATGTCATCAGCATTACCTTATATCTAAAATAGGGAAGCCTCAATCTCCTTTATAGACTATTATGAGGGAAAAAATTAGATGAGATATGAAAGTCTTTGAACAGGTTTTTATTGTAAAAATACTATCAAATGCAGATTAATTAACATTAATTAAGGGAGATGATATTATTGAATTAAATCTATTTTGTAGAAAATGGAGTATGGGACTTGGCTAAAACTGAATTAAGGGACTGGGGTACAGAAAAAAGGATTTAGTACAGTAAGGCACCTCTTCAAGGAAAAGAGAATGTTTTAATCAAGGTTACAGTCATTCGATTAGCAAAGTCAGAATTCCAAGGCAAGTCACCTGCTTTCAAATCCGGTAATCTTTCAGCTATTTTAGGCAGGAAATAGTAGAAATTCCATGGATAACATAATCAAAGCACGATCATTTTCCAGTCTGACTTTTCTTCTCACCCTAGCCTTTGCTTTCTTCCTCCTGGAGGTGATACTATCAGGTTTGGGTCTAGTCTTCCAGAGAATGGAAACCAATGACTAGGTTTAAGGAAGAGAATTTTCTGTGATTTAAATAACACTTCACTACTCCACTTAACTCTAATTTGCATCACTGATTTACAAGGTAAGCTTTGGGTTAGTCTCATAACAGTTAATGCACTATAAGGCCTTCTAGAAATGAAACCACATGTCTAAAATTTTCCTTTTCAAAAAATTCTGTTTATCGCAAAAACAACAAAAGTTTAATAAAACTAATAGGGAGAGCAAAAAAGAATTGCTGCATTGTTAAAAGAAAAAACAGAAGTTGGTTTGAATTAAAAAGCAGAACTCCTGCTTTGGGGCAAATGAACACATGGTAAATGATGAAATAAATACCTAAGAACCATCTAAAAATTCCATGTTCCTGAGAAACTTGTCCTTCTCATTCTCCTAAAACCAACTCGCATTTCTATTTGGATTTTGATATACTATTTATTAGACTTGGAGAAATTTTCTCATTATCCATTCATTTCTATACAAGATAGAAATGAAATCTCCCTTGCTTTTTCCCATTTCAAAATATTTTTCAAATGTCATCTTCCTTCTAGAAACAGCTATGTCAAAATCTCTATGCTAAAACACATTTACAAACAAACCCCATAAGTTTTATCTAGAACTGTCCCTAAACTAGGAGGATCATAGAACCTTAGGGCTAGAAGAGATTCCAGAAATCATTTAGGGCCACAGTGGGTTTTGTTACAAAAATCCTGCACTCATAGTCAGAAGAGGCAGATACGAATCCCAACTCCACTATTTTCTACTCTCATTCAGATTCGTAGGAAAGTCATCCTTCCCCTTCACCACAATTGAGTTCCTCATCTACAAAAGGAGGGGAATGGTGTATATGGACCTTCCAGTTCTGAATTCTATAAAATGCTTCACCTTAATTTTTCACTCTATATTTTTCCATGACGACATCCAAGTCCAGAGGCAGAGTTACTTACACAGCCAGTTTGACCAACAAATACATGGTATCAAAACATAAGAACAAGCAAATCTCTAGGTCACTGAATACTTAAGAATATTTTACTACAACCTTTACCAATCAACGTAACCAACCTGTGATCAATTCAAACTGATTTTAAAAATCAGTCACATATTTTGACTCCATCACTATGTGATTTAAAACCTTTCACTGGCTTCTCACCATATGATACATACAAATAATATGCACTATACAATATTATACAAATTTCACATCAAATATACAAAATATAATATTCTATTACAAAATACATTATTATAGGCATAAATAAGGCTTTGGTCTCAACTACTCACTACTATTGTGTTCTTCTATCACCCCTTTCTTTCCTGAGGAGGGTTATTTAGTACTGGGAGAGGGGCACAGGGAAGGGGGCAGTGGGGACGCTGGTATTTATTTTTCTCCTGTTCGGGTTTGCTGGTAACACACCTTAGCAAAGACACGTTGCTTTGATGATGTCACTTCCGCTGCTCAAAACCCACACTTCTTAGCCTGGTACTCAGGACCCTCTGTTCTTGGACGCTAACAACACTTCTACTCCTCTACATGAAACTGGCAGTCAAATCAAACTTCTCTTTACTGTCCTCTTACATGCAGGCAAAATGTTACTGCAGAAAGAACCTTAGACTAAGAACCAGAGCTGGCTCCAATAACTTGCCACTCTGAATTTCTTCAATGGTAAAATTCTGTTTTTGTATTATACTGATTACTTAAGCCACAAGGGTCAACTGAGATAGAGGTAGGGGAGGAAGAAAAATGGGTAATAATGAAGAGGAATATCCCAAGATGATGAGGAAGGTGGAAAAGGTGAAATCTCAAAGTAATGTTTCGACAACTAACATACCTATGTTGAGCAGGATTGTTTTAAGAGGGCCAGTGAAGGTCCTTACAGAATTACTTGTGCTCTGTATCTTTTCAGTACTTCCCTTTGGTTAGAACTAGTTCAAGTCTTGTGAAAAAAAGAAATTGGTTTTGCAGAGATAAAATAATTAGAGGTGGGTGATCATCTCAGTAGAAAACAGAAATCTGCATGAAGATTCAAAATATATCTAAGAAACCTGAGTGAAAAGAATGTTGGGGTGGGGGGAGAAACTAACTAGTTTTTAAAGAACTCAATTTCAGATAGCAAGAGAAATGAGCCTTTTGTGATAGCAAAGAACTGAAAACAAAGTAGATTCCCAATGACTAGGAATGTGTATACCAATTGTGGTACAGGGAAGTAATGAGATCTCACAGTGCTCTAAGAAATGAATGTGACGAATAGAGAAGTATGGCTAGATCTACATGAACTGATACGAAATGAAGTAAGCTAATAAAAGAACACAATAATTACAGCAGAAATGGAAAGAATGTCCTAAAAACAAACAAAAGTAGAGGCTGCAAGATGACAAAAAGACAAGCTCTTTCTCTTCTAAAGAAGAGAACCCAACCTCCCTCCCTTTACAAAGGCGAGAGGTGAGTGTTCACAGATGAGGCATAGGGCACATATTATCAGACTTGTTCTCAATGCATTACTGGTCAGTTTTCTATTTCTTTAAAAACTTTTCTATGGGATAGCTCTCAGGAACGGGAGAGGGTAGTGGATATGGGAGAATTTGGAGTGTCACAAAGAAAGACATCAATAAAAAACCATTTTTAAAATTATGGTAAATTCTTTTAAGAAAACAACCATGGCCCCAAGCACACCAGGTTGCCCTCCCATGGCGAACATTTAGAACATAGGCAAGAGTCAAACAAAATGGGATACCATGAGCATTAATAATTCTCAAATGGATGGAGTCACAGATCAAGGAGTAAGGAAAGTTGCAAGGAAAGGTCTGTTCTTTCCCCAGCTGCCCCTCCGGGTACCTACTGACATACGCTGTAAAATAATTTCCTACTTCATTACCCAAGATGTTTCTAGTAATCTAAATTCTGCCTCAACCAGAAAGAGTCCAAGGGTGATAGGAATAAATATAAATGAAAACTGAGGTAGACAGTCAAACCTCTCCCTATATGTTCCGAAGTAGAGGGTCAGAGGGATTGTGATTGTACTCTTAACTTAAACTCCCCAAAGAAAGAGACCATGTTAACCCAAGGGACCATTACACTGCCCTAGACTCAAAAACAGCTAATTATTGTAACAAGGTACATTACACCTGTATGAAGAAAGCACATAAAAATGTCCTATAGTTCAGTCCACGAACCTAAGACATGATTCTGAGTTGGAATTGACTCAAGACAGTACCTCCATTGCTTAGGTTAAATACTGATGAAATACCCATAAATCAATTAACTCCAAATAAATAAATCAATCAACTATTAACAAAAGAAGATTTAATTAGTCCTAGCAGAAGAAGGATATTGAATAATCATAAGGTACTCAGGAGACCAGGAAGTGATATCTGCAGCTTGAACCTCTAATCCTCAGTCAACCAAGTCTCATGCATGTTTTCAACACCTTTCAAAGCAAAATTAGCCTGACTTGTACAAAGGGTGTTTGTTGTAGACTAGAGGGCTCTAAAGCTACACCCTCAGTTCAAATTCAATGTTGGGACAAAATGAGACACTCATGAGTCATTAAATATTTAACAAAGGGGGGGTTTATTTTATCCTCGAACTCTGGAATCGGCCCACTCATCTCCATCTGGAAACTTGTCTAGTGAGTCATCAGGCAGACTATGGTCTACAGAACTCACTGAGGCTGAAAGGGGGATAGTCCACATGGCTAGGAATTTTTTGGTCACAGAAATTACTGTACTACCACATGGGGGGTTTACAGCTTATGCTCCTACTATGGAGCAAATGAACGGACAAAACAGATTTTAGTGATTCTGTTCAGTCGCTATCCTAAAATATAATCCCTTCTCCAAAATCCTTCACTCATCTTGACTGCACAACTGTGGAAATTTAACCACTTAAACAGTTTTAAATTGATAATAAAGAATACTAAAAGTACTTTTCAATATTCATCTCAATGTTACTATTCATATCAGAGCACTAGCCTTTAAAATCAATTACATTAACAATTACATAAGTTCATTTTAAAATTTAAAATAAAAGTTCTATGTATATGTTGCTACAACCTTCACTTTGCAGGATTAAAAGAAAATATCAAGAAAATTTAAAGCTCAAAATCTTATAAAAGTGAAATCTAAAAACTAAAACTAAAGAAATGATTTTTTTAAAAAGGAAATATCAGAAATGATCAAGACCTTAGAAAATAAAAAATGGCAGGTTCACCATTCAAGTCCAAGTCTTATAACTCCAAATCCAGTAAAATTTAAACTTCGCTGCAACCAACTTAAAAATTAGAATAATTATCAGTTTGAAAAGTGACTGTTTTCTTTGACATTTCTACTGGAAAGACAAATATGCCAGTGCATTCTTAATGTACACATGACATGTAATGAAAGGGATTCTGCGGAAAGATATCATTATTTCTGTCTTTCAAGCTGCTGATTTTAATTTTAAAAAGTTGAAACGATCAGGGACTGTAGAATGCCCCAAATCAAAAAGAATAATTTCTAAATTTTTTTGTTGTCATTCAGTTGTTTCAGTTTTAGTCAACTCTTTGTGATCCCTTTTGGGGTTTTCTTGGCAAACACACTTGAGTGGTTTGCCATTTCCTTCTCTAGCTCATTTAACAGGATGAGGGTTAAGTGACTTGTCCAGGGTCACACAGCTAGTATCTGAGGCCACATTTGAACTCAGGTCTTCCAGACTCCAGGCCCAGTGCTCTAACCACTGAGCCATGTAGCTGCCCATCTAAATTATTTACACAGTAGAAATAGCTGGTACTTAGAAGTATTTGAAATTTAAATTTAAATAATTATTAGTTTGTAATAAATTACTTGGTAATAAAGCTAGTTGAATTTAAGTGTTCTGATTGGTATGCTACATAGGTATACAGATGATCTTAATTCTAATATATTTCCTAAACTTTTATATTTTTTTCACATCTTCATTTCCATTCACTTCCACTATCTAGCCATGCTTTATCACAACAGTTAAAAAAAGGGATAAAGAAGACAATTTGGGAAAGCTACCCAACGTATCAACAATGTCTTACCGTATATGCTATACTCTGCACTCAGTTCATGAAATACCTCGTCTTCCTATATAAGCTTTAGAAGCATAATTACACAGCAAAACTACATTTTATAAAGAGACACAAAGACCTTGAAGACCATCAGGATGATAAATCTGAACACTCGATAACTAAGTTCATAGGAAGGATCAGGGAAAGTAAACACAAAAATAGGATTTCTTCTTTCCTTCTACATCTCCCAATCACTTGAGAAGGAAAATGAGAAAAAAGTAGCAGTCCTATCACAAATACTTTTAGTCAGTTTCAAAATGTTTCAAATATTTTATTGATTCTGTGCCTCTGGATGATCAATCCTTACACAGAGAAAGATTTCTAACCTTGTAAAATTTCCACCCACTGGGATTTCTCAACCTTCTTTTATCTTTGACTGTCTTCATGGCTGCTTGAGACAGGATCACATGGGTTTGTCCAAGTCAACATGACCCAAAAGGAGAGCGAAGGAACAATGTTCTTCTTAAACCCCTCCCTGGTACTTTGGGGGGGGGGGGGGGTGGTGTTAGGGCAGCAATACCATTCCAGAATCTAGCTTTCTAGACAGAGGTTTTTTGAGTAGTGTCAGCTGTGGAGGGTCCAAAAGCTATTTTAATGAATTTTAGAGTCCATGAATAAAATTTCACAGTGTTCCAATCCCAAGGCTGAATCCCTGGCCTGGTCCAAGGCATTTGGCATAATCAGGAGTACTGAAATGAAATGTCTTAACGGTTAATTTTTGGACTGCAGTAGAGGGAGGCCAATGGAGAAAAGGAAGTCTCAGTGATCTGTTCTAATGGACAAATAGAATCTGGTACCCCATGGCTTTGGAGCATACAGAGTCTCCTTAAAAGTCAACTGTCATATACATATTGTTCTTACTCACTCTATGAATGGAGATATTATAAGTCTTAGGATTTTTATTTTAAAAATAAGGAAAATGAAATTCAACATGGGAGGTAAAGTGAGAACAGGCAGTATAAAGAGTAGAAAAAGTACTAAACACACTATGTAAAATTTATTCTTAATGTGAAGTCTTTAAAAATCTACTGATTAAACTTACTGTGTCTAAACTCTAAAAAAATTCTGGGATTGTTTTTTTTTTTACACTAAATTTGAGTAGGTTTGTGTATATTTTTTTTAAACTTCCAAATAAAGCTTTTCCTTACATTTGAGCAATTTCCACCTTCTACTTTACAGATGTCATACTACTTGTAAATGTGCATTCTAAATTGTTAACTTGTTATCTGAAAATCACAAAAGAAGGTAAATGATTTCTAAAATTATGCGTATAGTGATTTCCTTTTTCTCTTCCCTCTTCTTCCCTTTCCCCAACCAAGGCAAATATACATAACTGCTAAACTTGTAGCAGACATCAGTATAGATGATGAAGTTACAATACAAAACAGGAAAATGTGATTCATTTTACACACAACCATCCAGAAATGTACCCGGTAAAAAATATCACACACACCTTCTATTCTGTTGGAGAAAATAAGTACTTACGGAAAGGAAACAAATCTGCTTGCAAATTTAGAAAATCAACCATACTATATCTCTATCACCTAGGCCCAAAACCATATGTAATCTAACAGTCTTGTAACCACAAAAATGTATGCAAAAAATCGAAATTTAATTATACTGTAGAGAGAAATTCCGGAGCATTGCCTTATATTTGAATTTGCAGCTTTGCTTTTCAAAGGACAAATAATTTCCTGTAAACAAAGTTCCAAGAATTGAAAAGTTGCAACACTCGCATTCCAGAGACCAGTTCCTTAATTTTATTATGGGGAAATACCATTTGCTCTAATTCAAATATTCAGTTCCCTGTAATGTTTTCCTTTGATTTTATTATTTAACATTCAGTAATAGCACAACTGTGCAATAAAATAATGATGATAAAACTATAAATTGTCATTTCACAAGCTCTGAAATCATTCCATTAAATTACACACAATTCACAAATGTAGCCAGTCACTTGGACAAAGAAAGCGGTAAAACTAGTACAGGCAACATCATGAACTTAACTGGGTTTTATTTTCAGACCATCTTTTGGTGAAGAAGACATTGTTCTAGCCAAGAAAAATCTGAAGTAAAATTAGCCTTCTTTCAGAGGATTTTGGAGTATTGGTCCTTTAAATAAAAAAACAAAAACATAGCTTTGGGAAGGCAATATTTCTATGGATTCCAGATCATTTTTAAAAAATCAAGTAAAATTTTAAAATTCTACTGTTTTCATATTTTGTGATAGAATACGGAGTCATCTCTTTCTAGAGAATCTAAAGATTCTGATGTTAGTATTTTACATAAATGGTATGTAATTCACAAAAGTAGCCTAAGATTGTCAGTTACAACTTTCTCTACTTAGAGTATCCTCTTTAAGAAGCTCAGGTCTAAGAACTTATAAGATCTCTCACATCATTTTTCCCTAGGTGTATTATTTAATAATACCATGGTATTTCTAATCATTGTAAAGGACTTCCTAAACTGTGGCTGTGGGGAAAGAAAAAGAGAAACTCTAGAAACTGTGAAGGGAGAGACTGACCTGATTTCTTGACCAAGATTTTCATCTAAATAAAGTATAACTACTCTAAGAAATTATGAGTCAGTATTTTGTTAGGGGAAGGTACTACATATGACTCACAACAACGGTTTCTATATAATAAAATGAAAGAGAAAAATAAAGCTGGAGTGTAGCACTCTATTCCTAAGGAAGATACTATCTTAAACAGTTCCTCTAATTGGAAAAACTACAATACTCTTGAATACACATTGGGAAGTCCTAAAAACTCCTTTCTCAAACTTTTTTTTTCTTTTATTTGGGAAATTATGTCTAAGCTGAACCAACATTAGGTATTCCTACCAAGGAAGCACGGGTCATTTTGGATGTAGGAAAGAAAGTGAAAACAGAAAGTAAAGAGACAAATATACCCAAGCCAGAAATAGAAAAAATAGAAAACTGAATTAATGCAGGAGGAATCTACATTAAAACATTTTCCAATAGCCAGTATAGATATAAGGGAAGGAACACTACTAAAATAAAGCAAATACATTTTAATTATAAACAAGTACTATGAGTTAGAAAAGGGCAATATAAGAAACAAAAAACAACACCCTATTCTATCTGTGGAAGAGGTCACCGTTTGTTTATAAAAAGTTTAACACCAAATGACTGCTGTGAGAAAGGAATTTTTAAGGTGCCAGACAGAAGGTTGAACTAGTTAAGTTAAAATGGAAAATAAAAAACAGAATATACCCCAGAAGAGTACTTTTCAGGGAAGGAAAAGGGATGGGAAAAAGTGATAAATTACAATCATCAGAATAAAAAGGACAACCAAAAATTGATCTGCTTACTAACTAATTGTAATTGTCCTATTAGAATAGCTACTAATGTCATAAACCACAGCCCCGAAAACTGAAGTCATCTGCCACCCAGTAAACAAACAGCAGAAAAAGTCAAAACTCTTAATCCTCAACTTCTACCCTTAAAATCTAAAACTTAAATGAAACTGAAACTAAGAGATTTGAGTGCTACATAGCAGAGATAAAACATTTGTTGTTAGCTGAATTTACAGATTTAAAGGAAGGGGCAAGCCCTTCTTAGAGATCATGTAGACCAGAAGTGTCAGGGACAACAGGTACATGTGACCAACATGAATGCAATGTAAGCAGATTAAAACTTAATGGCCAATATTCAACAAAATTAATAAAAATACAGTTAAACACAGATAATATTACATCTCACAACTAAGGCAACCTGGAGTCCACAAAGATCTTTTCTGTAGGGATTTGTGGGCCCATTTCTAGTTGAGTTTGATATCACTGATATAGACCAAGTCCACCATTTTACTATATAAAATTGTATGCCGTCTCAGGGAAGGAGTGAGGAGGGAGGGGGAGGGAGGGTAAAAATCTAAGATATATGGAAGTGATTGCAAAACACTGAAAACAAATAAAATGATTTAATTTAAAAAAATGAGATTCAGAGAATTTAAAGGCTTCAAAGTAACAAAATAGTTAAGGGACCAAGGCACGATTTGAATTAAGATCTTTGGACAAAAATTCCAGTGCCCTTTTCATTGCACATTCTGTCAACAATAAAATAAGCTAACCTTTTAGCAAAGTTAAAATGCTACCAGCTAATTGGATTGGTTGAGAAAGTTCATCGATGCAAACTTTCAGAATACCCCTCTAATTATTTCACTTTTAGGTAGTTAGGTAAATAGATTTATATAAAATAGGAAGCAGAAGCTCCCAGAAATTCAAATCTGAGAGACTGAATTCATTCACTCCTTCAATTCATCAAACACTGATCTACCACCAAAGTAACTGTCAGGATCTATGCTGGAAATCTAAAGAGAAAAATGAAAAATCCTTGCCCACAGGCAGCTGACTGACACTCTTTAATGGGTGAAGATTAAGTAGATACAAAACGCATAGAAGATAAATAAAGGGGGGGGGGGGGGTGCACTGCAGATGGGGGCAGGGGAAAAGAGTGAAGGAAGGAGAGTGCTTAGGATGTCTCCAAGGTTGTCTCTGGAAATCCTTATGCTAAACTCAAATTCTACTTCCTAAAACTACCTTTCCCAAAGTCCCTCAAATTGCTAATTCAGCTCCCTCCCCTGAACTTACTTTTTAATTGGAGAGTTTCATTTTTTTATATTGTATCCCTATCACCTTGCATGCGGAAGGAACTTAGATGTTGCTGAATTTTATTTGTACTTATTCTCTGTATACAAATTGTAGAAAATAAGCTCCTTGAAGGTAGGGGCTGTCGGTTTTTGCCTTTTTATCCACGTAAAGAAGCAAAATGCCTAGCACGTAATGGCCACTTATCAAATGCTTCTTAAACTGAACTGAATTTAGGTTTTGCATTTACTCTTCCAAGCACTGAAGAAATTAATAAACCCAACAATCGTTTTTATTGTTAAAGTAACTGAGAAATACAGGATTATCTTGGTTTAATCACAGAAAACCATACACTCCAAATGAAGCAAGTCCAAGGATTTTCTTCAGCTCAAGGAGGAAAACAGCCTTCAATCCAAAGTAAACATAAAATTAAGATTTTTTTTTTAAAAACCACCCACATACTAATTTCCAGCTACCAATGACTCCAGAACAGATGATCTTTAAAAACAGGTGGGTAGTAGTCTCTGATGTCATTTTCATTACCTGTATTTAATGGTATCTAAGGGTATTCCCACAAACCAGTTAATAAAAATTTACTCCTAATTTACTAAAAGAAACCCAACTGTTAGGAAGAGACCAAGGTCTTCGTCCTACCTTAAGTTACAATTAACCAAGAGACTTCTCTGTAAAGTGGAAATAAATACAGACAAATTGCAAATGGTGCTCATCTACATCTTCAATTTATGTTAAAAGAGGAAAAAGTAAGTAAACTTAGAGTCAAAATGTTATATAAGTGATTATGCTGCAAAATTATTTAGTTTCCCAGTCTTTACTTTCAACTTTATTCTTCCCTATTACTTCTTTTAATTATAACAGATCAGTAGCTGTATCACCTTGAATTTCCTTACTTTTACAGATTTCCTAAAAATAAAAGGGAAGAATGTATGGCTTAAAAAGTCCTGCGTTTGGTGAGCAGAACGCTTTCCTCCATGTGACAAGATCCTCAAGTTCTGAAAATTAATAACAGTATCTTAGGAACAATTCTGCTGTTTGTGATTTCAGGGATTTTAAAGTTATCAAGGAACTACAGCCCAAATACCAGAGGAAAACTGCTAACCTTTGGAAAGAATCACCTCCAGCTTAAAAGCAGCAAACCTAGAACGTACTTTTATGGGAAGAAACAGAACCTATCCTCACCCACAAAGTCTCCAGATGTAATTCTCCTAAATAAGAAAACTTGAAAAGCAGAAGGCTACTACACTGTCTATGCAAAATTATCATCAAAAGACAAGAGTCTCTGATTTCAAAAAAATTGCACATATAAAAATGTGACTTTTTAATACAGTTGATTGGAGGTAAAGGTATGTATCCCTTCTCATAGATAGGGCTGGCTCTCCAATAGGGAAGGGGGAGGGGAGACAGACGAGAACAAAGCATTCACATTTCACAGTAATATTCACCAACAACATTCCCTACAGAGCTGACTCAGTCCAAAGCCTGCTTATCCCCCCCCAAAAAAACACAAATATGTCATGTGAAGTCTCTCTCATGCGATTTTTTCTAACTCCATTTAAAAACAAAAAAAGTTTCACTGGAAGAAAACATAACCGTTATGTTATTTCTAGAATAAAACACTATTTTTCCCAGTTCCAAAGCTGAAGCCCCTTGCAACTATAATCAAGAAAGTACAAGTTTTAAAAATTGTTGTTATTTAATTGAACAATTGGACCATCTTGCAAGTCTCACTTGCAGACACTAGGCGTACTTTCTAAGAAAGATCATGGAAAAGTTAACAAAAATTTCTGAAAGTTTAAAACAATAAGTATCATGCTTTACGTGACTCTGAATTTTCAGTCATGCAGCTCGGTAACCAACCATTCAAGAGAATGGAAAATAAACCACATATGAAAATATCACAAAAAACACATAATGAAAACCATTAAAAAACAAGCCATTCACATGTTCTTCATGTCATCTTCTCACCTGTATAAATAAAACACTCTGCTTTTAGATTTGAGATTAGTGATGTAATTTAACCTCACCTGGCTCTCCAGAGATACAAAGCAATACATTGTGAGATGTGGTCTCTTCCCTCACACATCACCTAATTGTGGTGGCATTGGGTGGTATAGAACTGAAAACTGAATGTTAAAAGGCCCAGTGAATGGTATTCTGAACAGACTTGAAAATAATCATTAGTACTCTTTTCTACCATTAAATGAACTCCTCCTTCAAATAACTTTTCCTATCTTTAACTCTGAAAAAGGTTCATTCTCTCTGTCATTCTACTGAAATTCTTTCCATTTGCAGGTATGAAAAAGCAGTCTGGCAGGTTTTGCATGTTTCAATGTGTATGATCCCAATCCAGTTATTAAGACATTCATTTGCCCCCTTGTATCAGTGTCCGGTGGGCAGAAAGTCTACCAGACTCCCCTACAATATACAGTATGGTACTTCCCTGACATAGGACACTTATCAGTGGTGTTGTGGTTTGGTCGTTTTTCACTCAGGTCCAATTCTTTGTGACCCTATTTGGAGTTTTCAAGACAGAGATACTGGAGTGGCTTGTTATGTCCTTCTTCAGCTCATTTTATAGATGAGAAAACTGAGGCAAATAGGGTTAAGTGACTTGCCCAGGGTCGTAGAACTAGTATCTAATTCAGACTTGAACTCAGGTCTTCTCAACTTAGGACCAGACACCACTATCTATCCGCTGCACCATCTAGGTGCCTCCTTCCTCATGGCTGTAAGAATCCAATTTAATTTACCTTCTGGCTCTACCACCTGACAATCAAGTCAAGTTTTCTCACTTTATCAAATGGGGTGGGGAACCTGCAGCCTCGAGGTCATGAGTGGCCCTCTAGGTCCTCAAGTGTGGTCCTCTGAATGAATCCAAACTTCACAGAGCAAATCTGCAGATTCCCCACCCATGGATCCTGCAAGATAGAAGGAATCTGACCCATAAACCCCCAGGGATCACCAGAATTAGAATTGGATATTAGAAATCACCTAGTTCACTCCAACCCCACCTCTTCACTTTAAAGATGAGGACAGTGAGCACTTCAGCGTCTTGTCACAGTTCACACAAATAGGCAGCTGAAGTGGCTGAATCCAAATCCTAAATGTCTCTAAATCATCTCACAACCAAGGATAAATGAGGCCAACATAATCTAAATGAAAGACAAGTGAAAAGGAATGGAAAAAGTGGTGTTTAGTACACAGCAAAGTTATGATTCCCCAAATCTCATGGCTTTAATTAGCCCATAACTCTTACATCTAAAGCAACAGTGCATCGTTACAGGCTTTGCTTAAAATTCAAAAACTATCTGAAATCATCCTGTATGCTCCTTTCTCAGTGCATAAGTTATAAAATGTCTCCCATTGGCTCAGACAGCGTTAGGTCTGTGTGCAAGGAGGGTGAATTCAGCACAGAAGAAATCTGTTCATCACAAGTGATCCAACCCCTCTGTGGTTCCAGGTTCAAGGACATAGTAAGAGGCAATCTAGAAGAGTTGGAGATATTCTGAATCTTCTCTGCAGACCCACAGAGCTAAGGAATGGAGGAGGAAAAGTATATAGAATTCTTCTATAAGTACTCAACCTTCACTTCTCAGCCACTTTTGCCACTAGGTAAAAAAGTCAAAATCAGGGAGTGAAACTGGTGGATTGGTCCAAATCCAAGTTTCTAGTGTTTCTTATCCTTCAAAGGTAGCAGTGGACAGACTAGCCACGAAGCCAACAAGATCTGAGTTCAATTCAGACCTCTGACCCTGGGTAGGAAGGCAGAACTCTGAGTAACTCTCTAAGACCATACAAATTGCAGAGGTGTTAATCTACATTAATGGAGATTACTTTGGGGGAATTGCCTGTACTTAATGAAACTGCAGCACTAGTTTCTATTTTCCATCATCATATACTATCCTTTTTTTTTTTCAATCCATAAACAAGCTTAGTCTCCAGACCACACCAACATAGGTAAAGAACATCACACTGCAGCTGGAGACCTGCTTCTCTTTTTACTTTTCAGAAATGGAGTCCTGGGATAAGAGCTTGCCCTATTTTCTAATACATTCAAGGAGTTAAAAGCAAACGTCTACTTTGCTGATTTGTAGTTTCTCTGCAAGTAGTAGCACTCAGAAGAAAGTGAAAACACCACAGGACAGTTTGAATTTCAAGGTAATTAACTACTTTCTTGATATCAACCAGACAACAACAAACCCAGCTCCAGTGACAACAACTGTAGTTAATTATTCTTTCCCCTTCTCAATTCGAAGTCCATCTCCAGCCTTAGTCAGCTCTGGAGTTTCACCCGCTGCCATCTGATACAAAACTATACATTTTATTAGCAAAAGCCTGCATAACATCTGGCAAGGTTCCAAATACCTTATCAAACATGAACTCTATTTTACTTAACCCTAATTTAATTCACCTAAAAATCACAAATGATGACACAGAAAACAAAGAAACACAAAAAAGATTGACCAACAGTTTAGAAAACGATAATCACATAAATAATCTTACTCCAAACAATTCCCACTCTTCCAAAACAAATTTCAATGTTCCTTTTGCATGGAAATCAATACATTATTTCCCTCCTCACTAAGTCACATGCACACTGAATAACAGTAAAATAAAGGAAACTAGTTTGAGCCTGGGGTTCAAAAATGAAGACATTAACATGAGAAATGAGAAAAGCAATGGAAAAGTTATTTACTGCTTTTCTTTCCCTGTCTAACTTTTTAACAACCAAACATCCCCTAGGCCTTAGTTTTTTTTTTAAAGTTTCTCCCTGTGCTTTCCTTACCTTGACGGGGAAGCCATTATTAAGTTCATAAAGTAAAAAGTCTGCAGTCCATCGACCCTCTCATCTGGCTGACCCTCCAGCCAAAATCTCCTTCAGCATTTGTTGAGGGTGAGTCAGGGGACGTCTCCTTCCTACCTCCCTTATGCACGGCACTCTCTTAAAAAAAAAAAAAAAAGGCACTTTCCTACCTGTTCCCAGAGACTCCAGTTTCCTAAACTAAGCCTCTAGTTCAGTCTGGGATTACATGAATTCTGATAGACATCCGGGCACTCTGGATTTCAGCAAGCTTGCCCCACTTTCCTAGGCACAGGGAGTTCGTTTTTGAAGCTCCGGAATTTAAAGCATTTAGTATCAAGCGGGGAAAATATTTTGGAAAGGAAAGGAAAGAAATGCAGCTAAGGAAAATGACTGGCCAACAACTCAACGCAAAAACCCCAAACTTTGAAAAGGGAGGAGGGGAACGTATCATTCCCCGGGCAATACAAAGTTGCTGGATGGCGTAGATTTAAAAAAAAAAACAACAAACCCCTTCCAAGAAGATTCTTGTGGTACAGTCCACCTCCTTAATTGGGCATGTTAGCCTATTAAGGCCAGAAAAAGAGAAGGATTGGATAGAAAAAAAAATACAAGCCAGGGTGACCAGCCTATCAAGGACGTGGTGTTGAAGTGCAGGGGCCGGATTGCTGCCAGAGACCCGCCTGCAGACTGGTCCTTTGCCAGATCCCTAATAAAGTACAAACTGGCATCCCCGGAACACAGAGTTCCCGACTGCTGCTCCCCAGCACTCGCGATGCACACATTGTGGGAACACTTGGGGAAAGAGAGAATGGAAATTACTCGTGAAAGGAATCTTCGGAGAGCAATTATGACTTGCACAACGAGAAAATGTGGGAGTACTGCCTCTCCTTTCTACTTTTGTTTCATTTGACTCGTTTGACACTTATTTTGTGCTTTTTTGAAAAACAACACAGGTCCCTCAGTCTGTGTTGGTGTTCTGGGAGGTTTAACACCAACACGGATATCTTGTCTGTATTACAGTTGTGCCACTTTATATTTACCAATAAAAAGACTGAGTTACTGTTGCGAAATGTTGCAATACTATACCGTTCCATCGAGACACCAGAAAAACAACACAGGTCCCTCAGTCTGTGTTGGTGTTCTGGGAGGTTTAACACCAACACGGATATGTTGTCTGTATTACAGTTGTGCCACTTTATATTTACCAATAAAAAGACTGAGTTACTGTTGCGAAATGTTGCAATACTATACCGTTCCATCGAGACACCACTTATAGCTTGTCTCGAGTTATGAGACTTCCTTCCCAGTCTCTCTTAAGGATACTACTCCCCCTCCAGGCTCTAGCTTCAAGGCAATTAAGTATTTATTCAGTAACCACTATATGCAAAAGAAGCTGGGTGACCTAGTGCCTAGAAAGACAGGAAGAAACTGGGTTCAAACTGGGTACATACTAAGTGTAAAGCTAGACAGATCATACAATTTCTAAACTCCTCACATTTGTACTGACTGAAAGAGATTGCTCAATGACAGTTCCTTATGCCAATGAAAATACAGGTATGGATGAAAAAATATTCTTCAATACCCTGAGAGTACAAAGTCTAATTATCTGGAATTGAAAGTGATAATGTTTAGTATAAAATTTTGGAATAATCTCTTTGTTCTCTCTGAAGCAAACTCAGAGAATGCCTCTTCCTATGTCAGCAAAAGCCAGCCAAAGCTGACTCTGCACTCCTTGGGAGACCTTTAACCTATGACATATCTTGAATAATGGGACTTTCCTTTGTATCTTATCTATAGACACATACTATGTTATGGCATATTAATGGTAAAGAAAAAATAGGCATCCTGGGTTTCTATTGAACATTGTTTGCCCTTTCCTGCATCAGTTACCTGTTTGGGGCAGGAAGCCTGCCACTTACTAGTGGTGGGATTTCCTTACCACCTGGGACATATGTTTACCCAGCTTGGAATCTCAAGACTTGACTGACATTGCTTTGTTAATTGTCTTGTCTTACTAAATTTATGATTTGTTCAACTAGGAGAGTTCCTTTCTCACGGCAAAATGTATATAAGCCAGAAGATTTCTGCACTGGGTAGCCAGAACATTTCTGGCTCCATAATGCATTATGTTACCGTTTTCTTTAATAGGGAATTGATCAATTAATTAATTAAATCATAAAATGTATGCATTAGCCTGTTGCCTTTTCTTGGTAAGTTTTCAGGTCAACAAAAGATTACTCCATTTGACATGAAATTGACTGGTTACTCCCTGATGCCTAAACATAGAACCAAAGAATTTACAGCTGGAAAGAACACGTACATTCAATCTCTCAGGGTGATGGCATGGATTCCCAAGAGATTAATTATCATAACTATGCAGATAATTCCCAACATTTACATATTCAGCCCTCAGAGCATGAGTTGCAGTTTCCCACCACCAGCTGCCAGCTAGACAACATCTGGATTTCCCAAAGGCATATCCAAAATGTGCTATTTTAGAGGAAATTCTAATTTCCCCCCCAAAAGCATCTCTTTTCCTAACTTCCTGTTTTCTCTTCTGAATACTACCTCTTCCAGTCACCCAGGTTCCAAACCTCAGTGTCCTCCCTGACTCACCCTTCTGTATAAAAATCAGAGTAATAGCACCCATTTTATATAGTGTTTTGGGGCTTTCCCAGCACTTTACATCTTTTACTTCATTTAATCTTCACCATAACACTGGGAGGTAGGGGCTATAATTATCCACATTTTACAAGAAAGGAAACTGAGACAATAGTCCATCTCAGGTCTTATTTTCAAATGGGGACCTCTACTCACTGTGCCATGTAGCTGCCTCCATCCCGTCAGTCAGTTCCTAAATGTTGTTTCTCTCTCCACAATATCCCTCAAATACACTTTCCTTCTCTCCACTTAACTCAGCCACCACCCAAGTTCAAGCCTTCATCATCTCTCCTCTACATTGTTCCAGTCGCCTCCTAGTTGATCTCCCTACCTCAGGCCTCTACTCCATCCAATTCACCCTTCACACACTTGCCAAAATGATATTACCAAACCATTCTCAGGATAGGTATGGCCATGGCACTCTCGTTTTCATTAAACTACTGTCTCCAGGATGAAAAGAGAAAATCCTTGTTTCACATTTCGATCTTTTCATAGTCTGGCTCAAAGCTGATTTACAAATTTCTTTCCCATTTTTCATCCCATGTTATTTTCCAGACAAAATGGCGCTGCTTATTATGTGAGATGTTCCAGGCAATTACCATGTGGTAATTGGGGAAACATATTACCGAGGTAAGTGCTAGGGGAAGAAAAAGACATAATCTGCCCCTGCCCTCAAGCAGCTCAGATTCAACTGAGAGAGAAAATGCATAAGTAACAACTTAGGAGAGAAATACAAAGCAATAGGAAACATGAAGGCACTAGGAGCTGAGGGAGCCAGAAGGTGAGAACTGAGCTGAGTCTTAAAAAAGTCAGGAAAATGATGAAGCCTCATTAAGAAGAAAGTGCCTTCCAGGCAGGAGGGACAGGCAGAGATAAGAGATGGATTATTATCCCATGGGAGGAAGAACAGAGTGGGGCAGTATAGCTGTGGTGGAGAAGAGTGAGCATTAAATGACAAAGGGGGTTATGTTTCAGCCTGAAGGTAAGAAAGAGGCCAGAGCCATTGGAATTTGACACAGATGGAAAATCACTTTGGCAGCTAAGTGAAGGCTGGATTGTAGTGGGGGAAAGACTTGAGGCAGGGAAATGGGTCTCAAGGGTGAGGGTTATAGAACCGGAAAAAAAGGGAATACATACACATACACATACACATACACATACACATACACACACACACACACACACATAAATATCTTGTGAAAGGTCAAGATTTGGCAATGTAACAGATATATGTAGGGTAAGAATAAAAAATCCAGGATAAAATCTTATCTGGTAAACTAGAAAGCCTAAGTAATATCCTCAAAAGTACCAGTGAGGTTGGCAATAAGGAAAAGTTAAAGAACAGGAGGAATAATGGAGAAGGAGGTGTTTGGGGACAAGTTGAGATGTTGGAAATCCAACTTGAGATGTTGCAAAGGCAGTTGGGGATGCAAAACTGGAAGAAAGGAGAGACATAAATTGCCCACTTTTCCTGGAATGCATTCTCTTCCTCACCTCCAGCTCTTGGCTACACTGAAGCTGCATCTCAAATGACAAACCCTACAGTAAATGGTTATAGATGATCCCAGCTGTTTACACTTCCCCTCACAAAAAAAAAAATTATTCAGAATTACAAAATACATGTTATTTTGTATTCTTATTTCTCTCTACTTAAACCAAGTTCCTTGAAGGCTGGGGCTATTTTGAGTTTTGTCTTTCTCTAGCAGGGCCTTGCCCATAGTAGACACTAAATGAACTGAATTAGAGATCGTCTACTCTAACTCCCTCAACTAACTGAGCCCAGAATAAACAACTTTTTAGTTGTGTCCAACTCTTCATGACCCCATTTGGGATTTTCCTGACAATGATACTTGGAGTGGTTTGCCATTTCCTTCTCCAGCTCACTTTATAGACAAGGAAAGTGAGGCAAACAGGATTAAGTGACTTGCCCAGAGTCACACAGCTAGTATCTAAGGCTGGATTTCAACTCAGGAAGATGACTCTTTCTGACTCCAGGCTGGGCACTCTATCCACTGCACCACCTAGGTACCCTTGTACAAGATAATGGGATGGGTACATAAGTAACCAAACCTTATATGCACCAGCCCTGGAGTCAGGAGGAGCTGAGTTCAAATCCAGTCTCACATACTTACTAGCTGGGTGATCCTGGGCAAGTCACTTACCCCCAACTGCCTCAAAAAAAAAAAAAAAAAAAACAAAACCCAAGACTGTGGGACTAATAGAATGACAGTGCTATGACCTGATCCAAGGTTTTGACTCCAATTCTAGCACACTATATAAAACTGGCCCCTGATATTCATTTATTAAAAGTAATTTACTGATATCATTTGTTTTTTCATTATATATATTTTCCAATGTATCTCCCCTCTTCTATCCTGGAAGCTATCCCTTATAATAAATCATCTCAATTTCCTACTCCACTGGACTTCTATATCATGGCCCTAGGAACTTCATCATTCTGTAACATCATCAACCTTGGTATTCACACTCTACCAAAACCCTTTGCCTCTAGATCTCCTCTAACCCGAAGGCCTGATGAGCTCCTCTCCAAGTATCCTTTTAAGGAAAGTACCCAGGTTGCCATCTCTACATGTCCCAGCCAGTTCCACTCCTTTGGATTTCTTCATCACGCTTCCATCCCAGGGACCTTCCCCTTCCACCCTTTCTCATTTCAGCTTCTTTTTCTATGCTGTTTTCCCCCATTAAATTGTTAGCTCTTTGAAAGCAGGGACTATATTTTTTAAAATTTGAATCCCTCTTAACACAGTGCCTGGCACATATTAGGTATTTAATAAATGCTTATTGACTGAAAGAATGTAAGTTTCACAAAACTATACAACATATAAAAAAAAATTGACATTATATTCTGTGATCCAATCACAGGTTTCCTACTCCCCCCCTCTACACACACACACACACACACACACACACACACACACACACACTCCCCTCTTTGGGGCCAAGCTTGGTGATTAACACCTCCCTGACTGGGTTATTGTGGAGAACAAAGGAATGACACAGTGTATGTTTTTAAACTTTTTCAATCGATCAATCAGTTGTGCTGAGTTTTTTTCCTCTTTAAAAAAGTACCACTTGTTTTATGGTATGGCTCTCTGGAACGGGCAGGGAAAATACTGGGGATAACTATGATACTGTAAAAAACAGGGAACATCAATAAAAATTTATTTTTTAAAAAATACCAAAGCTAACAGAAGATAAAATCAAGGTCTTAAATAACCCAGTCTCAGAAAAGGCCAACAAAAGTAGCTGCAAAACAACTACCAAAGAAAGTAAATCTGTGGTCCTGAAGGATTTACAGGAGAATTCTATCAAACTTTTTAAGGGACAATACTACGACTACATAAATTATTCTCAAAAATTGAGAAAGACCCAATTGATAAATGGTCAAAGGATATGAACAGGCAATTTTCAGAGGAAGAAATTAAAGCTATCTATAATCATATGAAAAAATGCTCTAAATCACTATTGGTTAGAGAGATGCAAATTAAAACAACTCCGAGGTACCACATCACACCTATAAGATTGGCAAACATGACAGAACAAGAAAATGATAAATGCTGGAGAGGATGTGGGAAAGTTGGAACACTAATTCATTGTTGGTGGAGCTGCGAGCGCATCCAACCATTCTGGAGAGCAATTTGGAACTATGCCCAAAGGGCTACAAAAATGTGCATACCCTTTGACCCAGCAATATCGCTACTAGGACTGTATCCCCAAGAGATCATAAAAATGGGAAAGGGTCCCACATGTACAAAAATATTTATAGCAGCACTCTATGTAGTTGCCAAAAACTGGAAGTCAAGGGGATGTCCATCAGTTGGGGAATGGCTGAATAAATTATGGTATATGAATGTAATGGAGTACTATTGTGCCATAAGAAATGATGAACAAGAAGACTTCAGAGAGGCCTGGAAGGACTTATATGACCTGATGCTGAGTGAAAGGAGCAGAACCAGGAGAACTTTATGCACAGCAACAACCACAGTGTGTGAGAGTTTTTTCTGGTAGACTTAGATTTTTGTAATAACACAAGAACTTCTTACCAAAAAAAAAAAAATCCCAATGGAGGATCTCAAGGCAAAATGCCTGCCACACTCAGAGAGAGAAATATGGAAGTCACTCACATATTGTAGCAGATCATGTCTGTGTATGTGTATGTGTTTGCGTATCATGTTCTGATTTGTTATACGATTTCTTTCATTTATCTTAGTCTGACTACATAGCATGACTATAGTGAAAATATACTCAATAGGAAAGTATATGTAGAATCTATACAGAATTGTATGCAATCGTGGGGAGGGAGGAGGGGAGTGGGGGGTAGGTGAGGGGGATAAAATCACAATTGTATGGCAGTGATTGTTAAACATTACAAAATAAAAAAAAAAAAATCCCAATGGAGGATCTCAAGGCAAAATGCCTGCCACACTCAGAGAGAGAAATATGGAAGTCACTCACATATTGTAGCAGATCATGTTTGTGTATGTGTATGTGTTTGTGTATCATGTTCTGATTTGTTATACGATTTCTTTCATTTATCTTAGTCTGACTACACAGCATGACTATAGTGAAAATATACTCAATAGGAAAGTATATGTAGAATCTATACAGAATTGTATGCAGTCGTGGGGAGGGAGGGGGTAGTGGGGAGTAGGTGGGGAGGGATAAAATCGCAATTGTATGGCAGTGATTGTTAAACATTACAAAATTAAAAAAAAAAATTGAGAAAGAAAATACCCTACCAGTATTCTTTTATGAGATAAATGCCTAAACCAGGAAAGGATTAAATAAAAAAGAACTATATAACAAATTAGTCATTACAGACTACCAGATTTTTAAAAATTAAATAAAATCACGTCAAAGAGACAACAATACTAAGAAATCATTCACTTACGACCAAGTCGGATTTATGACAAAGATGCAAAGATGGTTCACCGTTGGGAAAATAATCAACATAATTAACCATATAAAAAACGAAGACATACAAAACTACATGATTATCCTAATCAATGCTAGAAAGGTCTTTGACAAAGTACAACTCTAATTTATGCTAAAATGACCCTACAAAGCATACACATAGAGGGACCATTTTAGAAATATCATTAAAAAGTATTTACCTTTAAAAGAAACCAAACATTATATTCAATAGGGGTACACTAGAACCTTTTTCAATAAGTGTGGGAGTAAAGCCAGGATACTCACTCTCCTCACTATTACTGAGTGTAGTTCTAGAAATACTAGCAATAGTAATAAGACAAGAGAAAGAAATTAAAGATATAAATGGAGGTAAAGGAGAGATAAAATTATTCCTATTTGCTGATGATATAACAGTTACTTGGAAAATCCTAGGGAATCAGCAAAGATATTTAGGATAATATGCTAGAGCAGTGATAGAAATGGAGCCACTAATCCATACATAAAGATCCCTATGGACTACACATTGACTTACTTTTTAAATACTTATTATCTATGTTCTATTGTATTTTTATTTTGTTAGATTTTCCCAATTATATTTTAATCTGGTTTGGGTTGTACTCATGAACTACACTGAGTCCTGCTGGCAAACGTATATAGCACCTCTGTTCTAAAGAATGAGCAAAGATTATTATTAATTCCGACAATAAGTTCAAGCAAAGTTGCAGTTTACAAAATAAACTCAATATCAACTGCATTTCTATATAATAGAAAACTCAAGAGGTAAGAAAAGGAAACCTCATTCCAAGTAACTACAAAATACATGAGTATCTGGGGAAAAAATCTATTAAGGTACACAAAAAGACTTACTAAAATTAGACTACAAAATGTTCCTTCAAGAAATAAAGAACAACTCAAATACCTAAAGAAATGTCAGTGCTCATGGCGGGGCCCTGCCAATACAGTAAAAATGACAAACCTATCAAAGTCAGTTTATGTTTTAATGCTATATCAAACAAATTATCAAAGGGATACTTTATAAAACTTGATAAAATAATAAAATTCATTTGGAAAAACAAAAGATCTAGGGTATCAAGGGAAATGATGAAAAGAGGAAGGAAAGAAGAGAGAATGCCATCTCCAGGCTATATTATAAAATAACATGCATCAAAACTATTTGTATTGATTTAAAAAAATAGAAAGGCAGATCAATGAAACATACTAGACAAAAGAGAATCAGAAACCGTGGGACTCAAATCACTAGGTATTGAAATAACTCCCTATTTGATAAAAATTACTGGGAAACCTGGAAAGCAGTCTAACAGAAATCGATACCTTACAGTATATTTTGATCCCTTACAGTATATTTCATAATACATTCTAAAGGTATATATGACATTAATAGTAAAGATTATACCATAATAAATTAAGAGAAGTAGATCATACATTTCTCACAGCTATGAGTAGGAGATGTATTCTTAACCCAAGAAAGGATAGAGGCAATTACAAAAGCTAAAACTGATAACTTTGATTACATAAAACTGAAAACCTTCTTCATAAATAAAATTAAAGTATTTAAAATAATAAGGGAAGCAACTTGAATGAGAAAAAAATCTTTGCAAGAAATTTATTTTTAAAGAGTTTGGTATCCAAGATATATAAACTATATATAACCAATAGCCAATCCCTAATAGATAATGGTGAAAGTTTATGAGCAAACAATTCTCAAAAGAATCACAAACTATTAACAACCAAATGAAAGAATGATCCAAATCCCTAAGAAGAAGGTAAAACAAAACAAGCCTGAAGTTTCCCTGAACATTCTGCACATTGGCAAAGACAGCACAAGATAGTCAGTGCAGTCAAGGTTTTTCTCAACATAGGTACACTGGTACAAATTTTAGTGGTCCCGGGAACTGATATAACTATTTTGGAAAACAATTTGGAATTATGTATATAAAGTGCCTAAAAGTGTCCATACTCTTTGATCCAGAGATTCCATTACTGAGTTCATACCCCAAAGGTTTTTTTTAAAAGTATCTAAATACACTAAAATATCTAGAGTAGAACTTTTTGTGATAGCAAAGCATGAGAAATAAAATAGATGCCCATAGATTAGGAAATGGCTAAACAAATCATTATACATGAATATAATGGAATACTACTATGGTCTAAGAAATGATGACTGTGAATATAGAGAAGGATGGAAAGATCTCCATGAACTGATGCAGAGTGTATTAAGGTGAGTTAAGCAAACATCATATATAGTAACCACAACGATGTAAATTCAAAGACTCCCCCCAACATAAATGGAGACACACACACATACACACACCAGAACAAAACGATGCAAAATTATATAGAAGCATGGCTCAAAAGAGATACGAGAAGACTCCTACCTCAACCCTTTGAAGAGGCAGAAGGCATATAAAGTTGCATAGAACACAAATTTTCAGAATTTCAGTGTATTAATCTATTATGCTGATTTTCCCCTTCTTTTTCTTTTTATAGCTTTTAGAGGGAAGAGAAGACAATAAGCATTTACTAAGCACCTGCTATGTGCCAAACACTGTGCTAAGCATTTTATAAATATTATCTCACTTTTTAAAAATGCTACATTATATGGGGCAACTCCCTACATGGGGGAGGGATGCTTGGGGAAACCAAAATGATATTTCTCAAAAGTTAATTTTTTAAAATTTTGTTAAAATATCAACAGTGAGATTTTTGCTATAACAATATCTTGCACATAGTAGGTACTTAATATTAGACTGAAATGAGGCATCTTCTGGTTTTAACAACCAGTGATTAGGGAGGAGACCAGGTGGCTCAGTGGAAGGAGCACTGGACCTGGAGTCAGAAAAACAAACTCAAATCCAGCCTCAGACACATACTAGCTGTGTGGCTCTGGGCAAGTCACTTAACCTCCACTGGAGAAGGAAAAGGCAAGCCACTCCAGTGTCTCTGCCAAGAAAACCCCATGGACACTATGGTCCCTCGGGCCGCATGGAGTCAGACAAAACTGAGTAACAGCAACAGTGACTAGATATATGCTAAATATGAATGAAATAATAATTTCCTACCAAATTCTAAAATGTAATTTAACAAACATTTGTTAAGTGCCTGAAATGTCCAGGGCCCTGTGCTAGGTGTTGGGTATATACTGACAGAAAGCAGAAAGGTCTATGGAAATGCTCAACATGTACAAGAAAAAGAAAAAATGTACAAAGTAATGTCAAAAAGGTAAAAGAGGTAAAAGAGGTAAAAAGAGCTTATAATTGGTGAAATGAGGAAGAATTTCCTAGAGGTAGATTGGTATTGATAAACACTGGAATATACATAAGATAACACCTTGGTGAAATGCTGCTGTGAGCAGTGAAAGGTGCTCAGTGTCTCTTAAGAGTTAAGAAGGCCCTTCTTTCTTGGCAGCACACACTGGACCCAGTCTGAAAAAATCACCACTCCCCAGACAGTAAAACAGTTCACAGCTATCTCTACCTCCCAGTTCAGGTACCTAGGTCCAAGCTCACAGGTGCCAACTGTTGAGTTCCATGTTGTTTACCAATAGTATTTGTTGTACCAAATGGTACTAGCCAAAAAGGCATGGATCGGGAAGTTATGTAACAGGGGTCTAGCAAACAAGCCAGGTCGCTGATACAATTGTCTATGTGAGGAGGCAGGTAACATGTAACAGAAATGCCTTAGAGAGAATCTGAAGCACATGTAGACATTTTGTAACTCTTTCCAGGCTGCTAACCAGGTGCTGAACACAAGCCACTTGACTGGCTGTGGTAATAAAGCCAGAACGGAGTCACATTCACAAGGTTCTAGATGGCTTCAGAGCCCTCTCTTCAGATTTGACTTCTTTCTTTCATTCACTTCCCGCTAGCTGATGGCACCATCCTGGCCTTTGCTCTTTGCCCACCTGGAAGTTGAATACTATGACCTGGTGGGTTTTCTAATGATCAACTGAGAGTTCAGGAATGGAGTTGGTAATTGGCTTTTACAAGTCAGCCCAGCATCAATGCCCTGAGGAAAGAGGAGCACTCTCCAGGGGCCAGCCCAGATTTTGAGACCCAGCCTGGCTGTAACAGAAAAGAACTCATCCAACAAGATGCCACATTTGGGTGTGTACTGGATGGGACCAATGCTATGTAGAAACTGTATTAAGCTTAAGCCCACTCTCTTCAGGGGGAAATATTTGTACTTCTTTTGCTATATCTTTGAAATAATCATCATCATAATTATTAATAATAGTAAGAGCATTTTATAGCACTTTAAGGTTGGTAAAACACTTTGTAAATATCATCTCATTTGATCTTCAAAACTAGTCTTGATAGGTAGGTATTTGCTATATTATCCCCATTTTACAGATATGGAAACTGAGGCAACTAGCAGTTAGGTGATGTGCTCACACAGGGTCACAGAGCCAATAAGTGTCTGAGGCAGGATTTCAACTCCTGTCTTCCTGATTCCAATTTCAATGTTCTATCTATTGTGCTACCTGGCTGACTGTAAATATACCTTTGTAAGAGCTAACTGAGCACTGGTGGCTATGAGTGGGGGAAAATCCCAGGAACAGGATCTTGAGCTAAGATCATTAGAGGAGGAATATCCTAACCCCTTAGAACTCTGTACCAGGACTCCTAAAACCCTGAGAAGATTACATGTGACTGGAGAAAGGTCTTACTACACAGGGAGGATGGTAGGAGAAATACAGCCTACATAAGATGACTATGTATAACATTGAAACATCTAACTTCTACTGGGTCTGATGGAGCATCCCTTTGTCCAGAGAAAGACCAACTTCTCAGATTATTTTTCAGGCCTGTTTACTACTTAATCTGAATGAAATGTTACCAGAAAATGGGCCTAGGAAAATTAAGGTTCTCAATATTATCATTGGAGATTGTAAAGCCAAACCTGACTTAAATGTCTGCCTGAAATCAAATTACGTGGTCTCATTTACAGTTAAGATGTGTTCTCAGAACTATTAAGGAAATTGTAATAAATCGATATTTCAGCTAAGTATTTTGCACTGAGTTCTGAAATTGTAGCACATTTTAAAAACTATTTTATTTATTTTCAGTTTTCAACATTCATTTCCATAACTTTTAAATTTTCTCCCCTTCCCTCCTACCTCCCTCCCCAAGACGGCATGCAATCCGATATGAGCTCTACACATACCTTCCTATTAAACACATTTGCACATTAGTCATATTGGACAGAAGAATTATAATGAATGGAAAAAATCATGAGAAAGAAAACAACAGAAAGCAAAACAGAAAAGCTCTGCTTCATTCTGCAATCCAGCTCCATAGTTCTTTCTCTGATGTGGATGGAATTTTTCATCATGAGTCCTCCGGAAAAGCTTAAGGTCTTTGCATTGCTGAGAAGGGCTAAGTCTATCAAAATCAGTCCTTGCACACTATGGCTGTTACTGTATACAGTGTTCTCCTGGTTTCTGCTCACTTCACTCAGTTATCAGTTCATATTAGTCTAATTGTAGTACATTTGCTATTAGCCCCATGACCTTGAGCAAGTTACTTCACCTATGTCTGCCTCAGTTTCCATAATCTGTAAAGGGGATAATTTTAAAAAAAATAGTTCCCCCCTTCCCAGGGTTGTTGAGGGGACTATACAATTGTGATGTATTTAACACAGTGCCTGGCATATGCCGAAAGTGAATAATGCAATGTTCAGACCTTAGAGGAATTTGACTGGATGCAATATTTCTTTGATAATCTCCTACCACTTAAAGAGTACTTTTCTACATTGGCACGGACTCCATCAGCTTATAAAGAGAAAATTTTCAATTTTGCTACTTATAACTGCCCTGTGAGGTAAGTTATTAGCAAACTGCTATGCTGATACATTTAAGAAATTCAAGTAACTAGTGAGAAGTCAAAAAGAAAACATTTTGAAGTACTACAGAAGGCAAGGTTCTGAAACTTTAAATCAGGCTTTAAAAACCAGAAAAGGCCTGGCATGTAGTAAACATCATACAAACTATTGCTGGGTGTAATTATTCCACACTGGATTAAGACGTGACTAGTACAAAATGCCAGCCACAGCAAAATAAATTATTTTCTACATAAGATAATTTGGAAATGCATTTGACTGAATTAACAACACCTATCTGCTAACAAGTTTTAAATACATGACACTGTGTGTTATCATTCTAAAACTGTTCTTAAATTATGAAATTTGAGACACCACTGCATGAGATATGCCATTTCCCTTTTTTTATCTGGATGCTGTTAGGAATTAAATTCTTAAAAGAATGTGACAAAAATGTTTGAAAGCTGCTAAATATATTTGGAGTATATTTTGTTTCAAATTAGAAAATCATAATTATGACTCACTGTTGGGAGAAACGTGTAGCTAGATCCTCTCCAGAGATCTGCGTCTGTGAAATTGCTGAGGACTTCCTACTTGGGCTGGGTCATAAGATCGTAGGAGCCCTGCTGACAGCACGATCCGAAACTCTGGTGTGCTTACCCTTGGAGGAACTAGGACGTCTCCCAGTCAAAGGGGGAAAATGCACAAGTTAACTTGAAATACAGAGTGAGTTTCATCTAAGATCATTTGGAAAATTATGAAATGGTAGCTTTTAATAATTAATATGAAGTGAAGTTGCACCTTTGAACCAACTTAATAACAATAGATTTTGGATTAAGAGATTTTATTTTGTTTTAGGAGTTAAGAATTAAGAAGAATATTTTTCCAGAAACTGATAATAACCAGGAATTTTCTGGGCATTTCAGAACCAGCTATTTACTGCATGTGTGAACTAGTATTCACTATAAATGTATAAAACTCCCAAACGTGATTATGTTTAATTTATGAATGTGCTTATTATTAGCTGTTACTGGAACATGAGAGAAATAAGCTAGCCCTAGGCTGTGACTGGTAGTTAGGTGGCACAGTGGATAGGACTGGGCCTGGAGTTAGGAAGAAGCAACTTCATGAGTTCAAATCTGGCCTCAGACACCTCCCAGGTATGTGAGCCTGGGCAAGTCACTTAAGCCTGTTTGCCTTAGTTTCCTCATCTAGACAATGAGCTGGAGAAGGAAATGATAAACCACTCCAGTATCTACCAAGAAAACTTCAGACACAACTGAAATGAGTGAACAAGTGATTAGTGAACTTTTGAGACCTGAAGTAAAAATTTCATGGGACTGTAATTTGATATCATTCTAAGTTTTGATTTCAGGTATGATTGTCTAAGGTGTCATAAAGTCAATATTCTGTTATTCAAGGAGAATGCCATGTACTGCCCAAAGGGAACACAGTCTAAAAACTGCTGCAGGTGGATGTCGGTGCCAAGAAAAGTTGAGGAGGCAAGGATGTGGGCTGAGTAGTAACAGTGTCTTGACTCAGTTTCCCCAATGTGCTATTTCCTTTCTGAATGGGAAATTCTCCCACCTGTTCATTTGAGCCTGGTTTTGATACCTTATGGATAATTTTGTTGTTTTAGATTTTCAGATGTGTCCATCTCTTCATGACCCCATCTGGGGTGTTCTTGCAAAGATACTGGAGAGATTTGCCATTTCTTTCTTTGGTCCCATGGATGAGGTGGAATTTTAATATATACATGGTCCTAACCATGTCCCTCTTTTCTTCCTTTGAAGCAAATTCCATAATCAGAGTGGGTTTTTTTTATTGTTGTTGTTACTGTGATATGAAATCTACTAATTAATGAATTAATATTAAACATCTGAGCTGTCATAATCTGATGAAAGATTTGATGGTTTCTAAACTGAATTTGCAATCAAATCCATAAACAGCTAAGTAAATGAGTTCCTAGCTTTGCCACCCTCTTGCTAAAAGTTCTGTCTGAGTACCTCATTCTTTCAGAGTGATATGGGGATAATATCCTCAAAAGGAGGAAATTAAGTGATGCTCTAAACTCAGAAATTACAACAAGATCAGACTGTTATACAAATGGCTGATTGGATTTCAAATGTTTCTGATAGAATATACTTTGGCAACAAGTTTTCAAAATTGGATTAAGGATTATATATATAAAATTGCATTGATAATTGTAAAGAAAATGAAATTATTTATATTAAAGAGACATAAGGGCTCATTTTCCAATACAAACCTTCATAGATTCTTAAGATTCCTCCTCCAGCCTGTTGATGGCATATTGGACACATGGTTTAGGTAAAGAGAAAAACAGCTCAATTTTTCTAAAATTTCAAGTGAATTATCAGGTAAGATGTTTCTTGGTCCTCAAAGTACAGCTAATTTTGTCGCTCAGATTATTCTTAAAGATACTGTGCCCCCGTACAGATCACCAGAGCATAGAGATTCAGACAAGGAGTCTCATGAAAGACTTCCTACCCCCTCAAATTTATTCCTGTCTCAGAAAAACCCCCAAGTTTCACACTCCTTATCAACCCCAGAGTTCAGGATAAATCTCTATGGTAAGTGTAGAATGTATGAACAAAGAACTTAAGACCCTGATTGGTAAATTATGTTCTAAAACCTACTTAAAGTGACCTGACATACTTTCCCTTGCTTTCCCCCCCTGAAACAGACCTTTCTCCTCTTGCTGTTTGGTCAAAAGCAAACTTTTCTATACATTATTGTTATTGGGTGGGGAGGGGCGGGGGGAATATGTCTGTGATTTCTTATACACAAGGCATTACAAAATAGACTGAAGGAACTTTATGAAGCAGGAGCTGCAGCACAGAAAAGGCCACTAGAGTTTCTCACTATGTCAAGAATTTTCACTGGAGCAGCAGAACTCAACCTGCCCATACCAAGCATTACTGACCATTCCTGGTGAACATCTGAGCCATGAGATGAAATGAGTTGCTTAGAATAACATTGACAGTGGGTTGCTAGGTTCCAGGGAAAACTGGTGCTATTCAATCTTCCATATGCACTGCCTCCCCTGTTAGATTGGGAACACTATGAGCAGAGACCCTCTGTGGTCCCAGCACTTCTCATAGGGCTTTGTAGCACTGTTTAGCTTGGCCCTTTGGATCATGGTGTTAATTTTCAGAGTGAAGTCTATAGAAGAAAGCCCAGGAATAAAAGTCTTCTGGTCCACATCCATATATTGGGGTCACCACCTCAGGGAGCAGCTAGAAATCTCTCCCTTGAGATAGACAGGGAGGTAAGCTCAGGCCTTGCTGTAGTTGTTCAAATCAAAACATCTCCACAAAGACAAGCCTAGGCTATGATCAACCAACCTTGCTGATCTTATAATAATCAATCAGGAGAAACCGCAACAAATATCCACAAAATTCAACATCTTGTGTAACAAGATGCAGACACCCTATGGTGGGAACCTCTTCACGATTCTACACCAATATTCAAACGGTCTCAAGAGCAAACAGGGATGATCCAGCTTCCCAGTCACACAGCACTAGGTTCAAACAATGCAATAAAGTTTTCTTCCAATTTCCACAACTGAATAAAGTCTTCTCACAAGACGGAAGTTGGACTAGACACAAAATCGAGTTGGTGGGTTTGTTCGATTCCCATCATTATCCACTTGCTGTCCTAATCCCCTCAACTTCTTTAATTTCTTCCCCTCAGTACAGACAGTAACATAAGCCATGGCCCTCTGACTGTATTGACATTCTCTTGGTTGTGGCAGGAAGATTTGAACAATTTTCAAAAGAATTTCCCGTTAAACGTTCCATATTGTTCCTAGTAAGAAGACGCAAATTCAAACAACTCTGAAGTTTCATCTCATAGCCAGCTGTGATAGGACCATTGTTTCCCTGATGCAGCCTCATCCTTCCCACTAACAGTATGGGAAGACTTTACCTAAAAGAAGACCATTCTGCCATTGGAACCTGATTGGATTCAATTTTCCTCATACAGCTTCTTAGTCATCTACAAGCAGAAAAATTTCAGCCACGTCCCTTGGACTTGGTGGATTTCCTAAAGCCCATGTGAGCTACCTTAGCCTGTCCACAAAGGGGCATTGGGGGTGAGCTGAACATCTGGGATGACCCCTTTTATGCCCCCCAGGGTTTGGATCCCCCTTCCCTACCTCTGTTCCCATCATCCCAACTCCTATCCCCATCCCAATCTCCCTCAGCCCCTCCTGCTGCTCCCCAACCTCCTCCATCCCTCCTAGTTTCCCATGCCTCCCCCTCCTTGACCTTCCCTTCTCTTTTCCTCTAGGCCAACCCCCTTTGTTTTCTGCCTCATTTACCTTCCAAGTGTCCTACCCTGTATCTCCTCCCATGGGCCCTCCCTCCTTGGCGATCCCTGCTCAGTTCCCAGCCACTGGTCTTGCTGAGGTGCCTCCCTCTGCAGCCCCTCCCCGTGAAAGGACACTCAGGCCTCAGGTCCCATCCCAACAGCAGTACTACAAATGGCGAGGCCCCAATATGGCAAATAAGGCTTGGGCTGAATTCATTCAAGCAGGACCTGGTATGTCAGTATTTGAGTCCCGAGCACCCCAAAGCTCAACAGGTGACAAGGAAGAGGGTACATCCAGAGAAACTAAATGTCACTATATCCTTCTTGCAAAGCCTTGCTGTTTACTCTGAGGGACAGAGTAAACTTCATTTTGTTAAATATCCAGTGACCAGAAAGTAATGTTTCCCTGCAGGAATCCTATCACTGAATTTCTTAAGAAAGCCAGATGTTTTCTCAAATCCTGAGAAAAGCCAGTAAAAGAAATTTTGGGAGGAAAAGTATGATGGCTCTTCGGCAAGAATTAAAGACATTATCAACAGAGAGATTCAAAGGAATTCACTGGCATCAAGTGAAAAGGAGGAGGAGGAAATGTTGACACGGAGTAAAAGGTTAATGTTGATATTTCCAGGAATCAAAAGAGGGGCACGGGGAAGGAAGCTGTCCTGATCTAACAAATCAGGCTTGCTTCTAACTGTTGCCATGATATATGTGTTTCCATGGCCCTGTCTCCTGCTAATAAAAATCAAATATTGCAAATAAAATCAATATTGATAGATTTATATGCACAATATACTTTATAAAAATCTCATCAGCGATAGTCCAAAAAACTAGTTTTGGAAACATAATTAGCCTTTAAATTGACAATTTGGGGATATAATTCTGTGTAGTCCTGTTCACTTTACTTGGAAATCTAAATGTTCCACTCTTTGAATACTAATCAAAATAATACTAATACTAACCATAATATTAACTATTTCCGGACATTTTCTTATATTTTAATGTTTACTATACACCACAGTTTTTTGTCAATACTTTTATACTTAAACTTTCTTATTGATTAAACAATTGTTTAAAATATCCATAATTATGAAATTAAGCAGCAAGTGAGGGTCGCAGAAGATCTATCTTATGGAAAACCAAGAAACTCTCAAGTGAAAGAAACCCTTAACAAGACTCTCCCTACCCACAGATCTGCCCTGAACTCTCTCACCTCCCCTTTAGTACAGAGCTTCTTGGGAAGTGATTCTCTTACGAAAGAATCAGGCAATTCAAGTGCCTTTGGAGCCTCTACTATTACCAGCTCTGCTTGCTGTAAAGAAGAGGCCAAGTCTGATCTTCAGTACCTTACAATTTAGCTAGACAGATTAGGTTTTAATGGAATAGACAAACCATGAAGGCATAGGAGAGAAACAAACAGAGAAGGGATGAGTGGACAGTAGATCTTAGAACTCCAGGCTGAAATTAGAGACATCTAAATTAGATATTTATAAAAATCCAACAAATCTTGAACCCCATACAGTTCTATATTTCAGAACGCCTTATTCTATAACTTTGTATACATAAGTTCATATACACATAAAAAAGACAAAGCTGAAACAATTGGAGTCCAAACTACAGTGGTTCAAATCCCTCCTCGACCACCTGTGTGGTCTTTACACAAGTTGCTTAACCTCTCTGGGCTTCAGTTTTCTCTTCTGTTAAATGAAGGGTTTGACTCTTTGATCTCAAAAGTCCCTTCCAGCTATAAATCTATAATCTTGTGATTCTTTGAATATCTGTAATAGCTACCTCACAGGGTTTTCACTTCACTATGCAAGCCTTAAACACACTATAAGTATCAGTCATTATTATTAAAGATTTTTTAAACCAAATGGCAGTTTTATAACAACCAGAAAGACTGCAGCAGTCGAGTGCCTTTTTCCACCTCAAATGACCCTCTGATATTATTTCCAGTGTATTCTGTACATATCTGATTTATAATGTCGGTCAAATGCTGCCTCTCCCATTAGATTGGGAGCTCATCAAAGGTAGGAACTGTTTTCTGCCTTTCTTTGTATCCATGGAGCTTAGTACTATTGCTAGAAAGGCACTTCAGTCAGTAAAATTTAAGCGGTGTGAGGACAAGGACTGTTTAGGGGCCCCTGTGGATCCCCAAAATCTTTTCCATAGGTCCCTACAGTTAAAATTTTCAGAGTAATACTAAGATGTTTTAATTTCTAATACATTAAACACTGATAGGTACAATCCACTTGAGGGGGAGGGGTATTCCTCAATACTTTTTTTAAGAGTATAAAGCAATTATAAAACTAAAAAGTTGGAGAACCTCTGCTCTTAAGGAAGCAAGCCAGCAGTCCTAAACCAAGAATCTCCAAATCCTATTAGAAAATTTTCAATTAAAAAAAAATGTTTTAAAGTGATCCTCCTTGTTTACCAGTAATGAGTCCTACAGTTTCTATTTGACAAGAGATCCTTTTAAATTCAGATGGGAAAAGAGGCAGTGGTCCTAGGGATTCCTACTTCCTCCAGATTGTCTTTTCATTTGCAAAAGAAGCTATGGGTCAGTCCATGGGAAAACAAAAGGAAGCAAATTTCCAATTAAGAGCAAAGATCCCTAAGAATTAGGCAATTTAAAAGAAGCTTCCCAAGGCTTCGACTTCCTCCCAAGTTCCTCCCGCTTTTAAAATCCAATAGCCAAAGAACAAAGAATCTATAAAATTACAATAATGTAAATGAAAATAACTAAAATGATTTTTAAAAAGCTGGGTAGTTTTTTCTTTGTTGTTAATACAATTTGAGTTAAAAAGTGAAAGTAGACCCAAATGTCACAGGTATCAATAAGGCTGGAAAGACAGGTTGGATTAGGCTGTAAATGACAATCAGAAAATTTATATTTGATCCTCAATGTATCTGGTAGCAACAAGAGCCAGGGAACAGGGAGATGCTTAGACCTCTGCATTAAAATCATTTTGGCAGCTATTTGGGGGATGGATTAGAAAGGAGACCCATAAGGAAACTGCAGCAATAGTCAAGGCCAGAAGTGACCAGGGTGTGAACTAAAATAGTGACTCTGTGAGTAAAGAGGACAAGATGCTAAAGTTAATGTAGAGATATATTTAGTCGACTTTAGTTGTATCTGACTCTTGGTGACCCTTTTTGGGGTTTTCTTGACAAAGATAACGGAGTGATTTGGCATTTCTTCTCCAGTTCATTTTATAGATAAGGAAACTGAGGCAAACAGGTCAAGTGATCTGCTCAGGGTCACACAACTAGTGTCTGAGGCCAGACTTGAATGTGGGTCTTGCTGATTCCAGGCCTGGTACTCCATCCCCTGTACCATATGCGGATGGGATCTGAGCCCTAAAAGGAAAAGCCCTGGGACTTGCCTTGGCATTCACCAGGTGCAATCAGCCCTACCCAGTTAATTAACTGCCCTTCCATTGTCTGCATCTGGCCCTACCCGAGGCTGCCACTCCCTTAATTCCATCCACATTTAACCTCAGTTCCTTCTCTGTAAACTGAGCTTTGAAGTAAACTCTAAAAAAGGAACCCTAGAATCCTGTGCTAATAAAGAACACCTATTCAAAAAACACCAATTTATTGGTGTTTTAATATTCTTATAATATCTACCATGGCAAAGGTATTCACTAAAGAAACTGGGGAGGTTGTTTTTCAAAGGCTGCTGTGATCTAAAGAGGGAAAAACTTAAAATACTAGTCAGAAAGCAAGGAAGAGAGAGAGGAAAGGGGAGGGGAAAAAATGAGACCTGTTTACAGAGCATGTAAAAATTAAGAGCACCAAGGACAGTGCTCACAGAGTTAAACCGTACCAATTATTTCAACTATTTTTCCCCTTTCCATCTTGCAAGTCATGGCCAAATGCCTCCAATCCATAAATAAAATGGCTTGAAATCTAATTGTTCAATGAATCTACACATGGATCCTTAGGGATTTCTGGTTTGGAGTATACAGAGGGAGAAAAGCATTAGATTTGGCTCTGCTAGGCACCAATCCTATTTGACCTTGTACAAATCCCCTTCTTCTAGGACTGTTTTTTACATCTGAAAAAAATGCCAGGAATGGACAATATCTTTTAAAGTTGCCTCTAACTGTGAATCCTATGGCAACTGTTTTAGTTTTAAACTTATCTAACCTCTTTTACTCAAGCTATCCATGCTATTTTTTTTTAATGGAGTGAGAAGTAAATAAAAACATTAGAGAAACTTTTAAAAGATGGAAGGGACCTTAGAGATCATTTAATACCCCTTTGTCCACCCTACCTGTCAATCTGTAAATCCTTACAATATACTACTCAAAGGAATAAGTAAGAATGTTAATAATACTTTACTAGCTATAATTTCTAAAAATCAAAATCCAAAAAGTGCTTATTGGCTCAGTAATTCCCAAATCATAACCTACTTCTGCTGGACCACAGCATACTTTATGGCTCCTGCCTTGCAAATGTAACACAACAAAAAAATAAGAGAAGCAAAGTCAGTCATATACCCCAGGGTCTTGGAATGAGGAGAGAAAAGGACAGTTGACTAAAGAGAGGTAATAGTTATCTCTGCTTCCTGCTTTCCCCTACTGACCCCCTGGCCTCATTGATGAAGTTCGCCTACTTAGAAAAACTGAGTTGGTAAGGAGGAAGAAGGAGAGAAGCTGATTTATAAAGGCCTGAAATGTACAGGTTAAATTAAATACTATCTATAAATAAAAAATTAAAGCATTAAAATTAATAATTAAATTATTAATAATGACTTATTGCTCAATGTTGGTTAAATAAATATTAATAAAATATTTAATAAAATTAATATTATGGATATATGATAAAAATTAAATTCTGTCTACTTCAAGCCCTATTTGAACAAAAATACAAAGAATATATAACCTTGTTCCCCTAACAGATTTTTGACTATTCTCTCATTTTCCATTCCCATCACCACCCATGAAGATACCTTTAAAACATTAATCCAAACATGGCAGAGTCATCTGCGCGTTCCCAAATTCCCCTCCAGACAACTAAAATAACACCTCAAAATGAATTCTGGAGCAGCTGAACAAATAAAAGGATAGAGATAAAACATTTTCCAGCCCAAGACAACTTATAAGGTTAGCAGGAAAGGCCTGTCTCATTGGGGTGAGAATGGAGTACAGTCCAATGCAGTCTGTGTCTTGACACACTAGTAGCAGGTCTGAGGGACAATGGAATCAGCAGCACCAGTTTCTGGAGCTCTCAGCCAACAGATGATAAGGAGGTCAGACAACCAGTGAGAAAGAGATTACAGGGGGCCTCTGCTGGCACCAAGTGTAGGACTTTGCTGCCATTACCATGTGTGGTTCTGCTTTCAGTCCCAGGGTGAGAACAAAAGGGAAAGGGGGACCCTGGTAATAGTTCCAAGGCAGAAAAGAGTGCTTGTGGATGCTCATAGACAAGAACAGTGACCACACCTCTTCTTAGATCATACCACCTTAGAAGAACTGAAAATTTACAGACCCTCAGAACAAGTCCTGAAAACAGCAGCACCAAAAAAAAAAAAAAAAAAGAAAAATCTGAAGCTTCAGACAGTGTCCCTTCTAATCCAGTGGCAGAGCCCAATCTTAACTTAAAATCAAGAAATAGGATGGAAAGTGAGCAAACAACAACAACACAAAGAACCTGACTATAGAAAGTTACTATGGTGACAGGAAAGGTCAAAATAAACTCAGAAGACAACAATGTTAAAACAGCTACATGCAAAGCCTAAAAGAAAAAGGTGAATTGGTCTCAGCTACCTACCTCAAAAAAATCCCTAGAAGGACAAAGAAGGATATTTAAAAATCAAATGAGAGAAGTAGAGGAAAGATGGAAAAAACAAAATGACAGTGATGCAAGTAAATCCTGAAAAAAGAGTCAACAGCTTAATAAGGGAGGCACACACACACAGAAGAAAATAACATACTAAAAAAAATAGAATAGACCAAATGGTAGAAAAGGCACAAAAATCCACTGAAGAGAAAAACTCCTTAAAAAGCAGAATTGGCCATATAGAAAAGGAGGCACAAATGATCAAAGAGGAAAGTATTCCTTAAAAATTAGAATTGGGCAAATAGAAGCTAAAGACTCCATGAGGCATCAAGAAACAAAGCAAAATTAAAAGAATGAAAAAGAAATAGAAGAAAATGTGAAATATCTCACTGGAAAAACAATTGACCTGGAAACAGATCAAGGAGAGATAATTTAAGAATTATTGTACTACCTCAAAGACATGATTGAAAAAGAGCCTAGACATCATCTTTCAAGAAATTATCAAAGAAACCTGGTCAGATAACCTAGAACTAAAGGGTAAAATAGAAATGGAAAGAATCCACCAATCACCTGAAAGAGATCCCAAAATGAAAACTCCCAGGAACAGTATAACAAAATTCCAGAGCTCCCAAGTCAAGGAGAAAATATAGCAAGCAGCCTGACAGAAATAATTCAAATACTGTGGAGTCACAATAAGGATAACACAAAATTTAGCAGCTTCTATATGAAAGAATTGAAGGGCTTGGAATAAGGTATTCCAGAGGGCAAAGGAGCTAGGATTACAACCAGGAATCACCTACCCAGCAAAACTGAGTATATATTTCCATACAAATTCCCTTCAAGGGGTTGAGGGGAGGGGAGAGGTTGGGTGAAATGGAGGATTTTTAAGCATTCCTGAAGAATAGACCAGAGCTGAATAGAAAATCTGACTTTTAAGTACAAGACTCAAGAGAAGCATAAAATGACAAAAATAGAGAAATTCTAAGGGATTCAATAAGGTTTAGCCATTTACATTCCTACATGAGATGATGATACTTGTAACTCCCAAGAACTTTATGACTATTATGGCAGTTAGAAAGAGTACAGAGAGACAGAAGGCATAGCTGTGAGTTGATAATGATGGGATGATATCCAAAAAATAAAATTAAGGAATGAGAAAGAGGAATCCACTGGGAGAAGGGAGAAGGAAAAGGTAGAATGGGGTAAATAATCTCACATAAAAGATTGGGGGAGGCATTGGTCAGAAGAAAAACATTTCTGAGGAGGAATGGGGTGAAAGGAAAGAGAGAAGGATATACAGGGAAGAAATGTAGGATGGAGGGAAATATACATTAAGTAATCATAATTATGAATGTGAATGGGATGAAGTCATTCATCAAACAGAAGGAGACAGCTGAGTGGATTAAAAACTAGGATCCTACAATAGGTTGTTTACAAGAAATACACTTGAAGAAGAAAGATACAGAGAGTACAGATTAAAGAATATAGCAGAGTATGTTATGTTTCAGCTGAAGTTAAAAAAATCAGGAGTAACAATCATGAGCTCAGACAAAGCAAAAGAAAAAAGAGATATAATTAAAAGAGATAAACAGGTTATTTTGCTAATAGGTGCCACAGACAATGAAATAATATCAATACTAAACACATATGCACCAAATGGTATACCATCCAAATTACATTCTATTAAAAAGGTTTTGCAGAAACAAAACTAATGCAACCACGATTAGAAGGAAAGCAGAAAACTGGAGAATTTTTTTTACAGCAAGTATCTCTGATAAAGACCTTATTTCTCAAACACATAAAGAACTGATATGGGAAAAGGATCCACATGTATAAAAATATTTATAGCAGCAGTTTTTGTGGTGGCCAAGAAGTGGAAATTGGAGGAATGCCCACCAATTGGAGAATGACTAAACAAGTTGTGGTATAAGAATGTAATGGAATATTATTGTGCTATAAGAAGTGATAAACAAGAGGACTTCAGAAAAACCTGGAAAGATTTATATGAACTTATGCTGAGTGAAATGAGCAGAACCAGGAGAACATTATACACAGTAATAGCCATAGTAAATGAGGGCTGTTTTTGATAGACTTAGCCCTTCACAGTAATGCAAAAACCTAAAATATTTCCAAACGACTCATGATGCAAAATGCCATCCACAATCGGAGAAAGAACTATGGAATCTGAATGCAGAATGAAGCGGGCTCTTTTCTCTTTTGTTATGTTTGGTTTTGTTTAAGTTTGTTTTCTCCTATTTGCTTTAATTCTTCTATGCAACATGACTAATGTGAAAATGTGTTTAATAAGAATGTATGTGTAGAGCCCATGTAAGGTTGAATGCTGTCTTGGGGATGGAGAGGGGAGAGAGGGGGAGAAAATTTAAAACTTATGGAAGTGATTATTGAAAAGTGAAAACAAATAATTTTGGAAAAAATTTTTAAAAAAGAACTGAGTCAAATTGAAAACAGCCCAAGTCATTTTCCAATTGATAAATGGTCCAAGGATATGAACTGGCAATTTTCAGAAGAAATCAAAGCTATCTATAGTTATATGAAAAATGCTAGAAATCACTACTGATTATAGAAATGCAAAGTAAAACAACTCTGAGACACCATCTAGCACCTATCAAAATAGCTAAAATGACAGAAAAGGAAAATGACAAATACTGGAGGGAATGTGGGAAAAATTGACACTAAAGCACTTCTGATGGAGTTGTGAACTGATCCAACCATTCTGGAGAGAACTGGAACTATGCCCAAAAGGCTATAAAACCATGCATATTCTTTGACCCAGCAATATCGTTACCAGATCTGTCTGCATCCCAAAGAGATTTTTTTTAAAGGGAAAATTGAGAACATTGAGGAAATACCCATCGATTGAGGAATGGTTTAACAAGTTGTAGTATGTGATTGTGATGGAATATGATTGCACTATAAGAAATGATGAGCAGAATACTTTCAGAAAAATCTGGAAAGATTTATATGAACTGATGCAAAGTGAAGTGAGCAGAACCAGGAGAACATTGTACATAGTAACAGCCCTTTTGGGCATAGTTCCAGTTCTCTCCAGAATGGTTGGATCAGTTCACAACTCCATCAGAAGTGCTTTAGTCTCAATTTTTCCCACATTCCCTCTAATATTTGTCATTTTCCTTTTCTGTTATTTTAGCCATTTTGATAGGTGCTAGATGGTGTTTCAGAGTTGTTTGACTTTGCATTTATATAATCAGTAGTGATTTATAGCATTTTTCATTTTGTATCATATTGTATCATACTGTATGATAAACAACTTTGAACAACTTAGCTATTCTCAGCAATATGTTGTTGTTCAGTCATGTCCTACTTTTTGTGACCCCATTTGGGGTTTTCTTGGCAAAGATACTGAAGTAGTTTGCCATTTCCTTCTTCAGCTCATTTAACATATGAGGAAATTGAGGCAAACAGGGGTCACATAGAGAGTAAGTATCTGAGGCTAGATTTGAACTTAAGAAGATGAGTCTTCCTGACCCCAGGCCCAGCACTCTATCCACTGTGCCATGTAGCTAGCCCCAACACTCTCAGCAATAAAAGTGATCTAAGACAATTCCAAAGGACTTAGTATGAAAAATGTTAACCACCTCCAAAGAAAGAAAGTATATATTTTCAGAACTTTCTTCACTTTTCTTGTTTTTTCCTTTTTTTGGTCTGTGTTCTTTCACAATATGATCAATATGGGAAAACGTTTTGCAGAATGAACATGTATAATCTATACCAAGTTACTTGTCTTCTCAATGAGAGGGAAGAGGAATGAAAGAGGCAGAGAATTTGAAACTCAAAATTTAAAAAAAAAAACCCAAATGTTAGCCTTGGCTTACCAAGTAAGTAAGGTCACTTTATCAAGTGAGATGGAGATGGAGGAGAGAATGGTAAAAAGCATATGATTGATGGAAGATGAGGAAGAAGGGAAAAGAGGGAGCTCATGGAAATTTTTTCTGCAAAATACGAGGCAAGATTCTAAGCTGAGGGCAGGGGGAGGAAGAGCCTTGGGAAGTTCAAGAAGAGGTCTGAAAAAGTTTGAAAGAGTTACCTTGGAGAACAGGAAGATGAGTAGAGGAGGGAGATATAGTAGGACTGCCTAGCTGCAGATAAGCTTGTGTAACATAAATCAGAATGACTGCATAATTTTCTGTATCTAGGTTCAGTAGCATGTATGTAGGAGCAAGTGATCCAAGGCTGAAGCTTGGCAGGGCTCCATGAGCAAAATGATGAGGGGGCTAGGAACTCAAGACAAGAGGATGGTGTGAAGATCAATTGGGTTCCCCAACAAGTCAAGGTCAGGGGCAGGGAGAAGAGATGGCTAATTGTAAGAAAGATGACTTGGGAGAGAACGGAAGGGGCCAAGGAAGAGGAGGTCACAATATGAACAAAGAGTAGGATTAAATAAGAGAAGGCAGAGGGTGAGGTGAAAAACCAACAGACGAGGTCAGACAAGGGGATTTGAGAATTCTAGAACATGGAAGTGTACATTTGTGTGTGACGTGAAGATCATCTTTTGGGTGAGTCAGGCTGAGTAGGGTGTTTGAGGGAGAGTTACTATATAAATTAGGGAGGAAAGAAAAACTGTGAGCCATGTACAGAATGTACTCAGTAAGGAAGGATGGGGAGTGCCCTGGGGGTCTACAGAAAACAGTTACCAGGATTTTAATGGAGTGTCAGAGATGAGTAGCATGAATCGAGGAGTGCCTCACTCTGAGTATCCAGATTTCCAGACAAATGTTTCCACCCTTGGTCTAAGGAAGGGAGGGAAATCTGAAGACAAAACAATAGCCGAAAGGCAAGGCCCTGACCAGAGTCAGTCCCAGCAGGGGGAAATAGGTGTGGTCTGAGACCATTCCTGTCCAGCCTTTTTCTGGTTGGGAGGGAAAGTGAGAAGTATCACCAGCAAGCCAACTTTGCCCTCCACAGGGATACTCAGTAAATTACACAGGCGGATCAAACGAAGTTGAAACCTTTTCTAAGGTTCTAAATTCCTCATATAGTAAAAAGAGCTTTAGATTGACAGTCAGAAAATCACCTGATTCCCATCCCAGTCCCAACCTGGCTGCAGGGCCTTGGGCACCTCTGAGCCTCTGGGTAAAAGAAAATCAGCCTTCTTCCCAGGACTGTGGTGATGATAGATAAGGTGATTCCAGGAAAGTGTTCAAAATTAAATTTAAATACTTCCTGCCTTTAGGCCTCCTCCTGGACAGGACCCAAGACAGGAATGTTTACCTTGAGGACATACATACATCAAGCTTCCTAGTCTCTGAGAAGCTTTCTCTATAGTAAAGTTTTCCAGACTAAATAGAAATGAAGCCACCCTGTCTCCCATAGCTTGACAGTTTTGTATTCTTAAGTATTTAATAGATATCCCCAAATTTTGTTGCAGGGGGAAATCTTGGCACATCAGTACAAGAGAAAAGAAATGAAAATGTTGAGGTTTAGGGGTGCTGGGTCAGCAAAATAGTGACATTGAGTCCTGATCGAATGAATTTGACCCAAGCCTTCTTTCAACCAAAGAAAAACAGCTTATTAAATATCTACCATATTGGACAGACTCTTATGAAATCTCAGCACTGGCTAGACTCTTAAGGAATCTGAGCATTTGTAATGTAAGTAGCTAGACTGAATGTGAACACCTTCATGGATGTCCTCTTCATGGAGATGGATCTTACATACAGAAAGACTATGGGAGGGATCTAGGGTTGGCCAAGTAGTCTAGGGTGATGGAATGAAAGATCTAGGGAGGATCTTGATGGGAGTGGCTGGGGGGAGGGGGGCGGGGGTGACAAGAGGTAGGAGGCCAGGAACCAAGAGAATGGGATTTTGATAGGATCTAGGATGGGAAAGTAGCTAGAGGCAATCCAAGGGGGGCCTGGTCTAGGTTAAGGGTAACAGAGAAGTGGGCAGAGGAATAATCAAAGGCCAGTTGAGGGGATTATAGCCTCAGGGGAATGCCATATCAAGTATGAAAATTCAAAGTGAGTACAAAGGGGGTTTCTAGAGCCTGTACCTCATCAGAGGAAGTAAGAGACATCCCACAAAGTAGTTTAAAGAACATAGTACAACCTAAGAAACTAAATTCCAAGTCTTACGGAACATAATGTCCACAGGGTTTTCTTGGCAAGAATTCTGAAGTAGAGTGGTTGGCCATTTCCTTCTCCAGTGATTAAGGCAAAAAGAGGTCAATTGACTTGCCCAAAGTCACACAGCTAGTAAGTGCCTGAGGCCAAATTTGAACTTGGGTCTTTCTGACTCCAGGCCCAGGTAGGTGGTACAGTGGATAGAGCACCAGCGCAGGAGCCAGGAGGACCTGAGTTCAAATCTCACCTCAGACACTTGACACTCACTAGCTGTGTGACCTTGGGCAAGTCACTTAACCCCAATTGCCTCATTCTGGGTCATCTCCAGTCATCCTGATGAATATCTGGTCACTGGGTTCAGATGGTTCTGGAGGAGAAGTGAGGTTGGTGACCTGCACAGCCCTCCCTCATTTAAAACAAAGTCAAGTGCAAGTCATGTCATCATTTCTTTGATAGCATGGTCTTTTTCGGGCAACGGAGGAACACACACCCAGCACTCTTTCCATTGCACTATTTAGCTGAATCATGGCATTTCTAGCACAGATACAAAAGACCTCTGAAGCAATCCCATCCCACCCTTTCACTTTACAGATAAGGAAAAATAGGCCCAGAGAGGGTAAGGAATGTAACACGTTCAAAACCAACACTAAGTAGCGGGCAGAGAACAGAACCCAGGTATTCTGACTCCAAATCCCACTCTCCAAGACAGGGCTGTGGATAAAATTGTAGGTGCTAAAACAAACCAGAAACCAGCACCAAGATCACACCCAAACCCAAAATAAAAATTCAGGAACCAAAGGGGAGGGAGCCCCCAGCCCCCAGCCAGCTCACACAGACAGAGACTAGCCAAAGAAACAAAAGCACAAAACTTAGGCAGGAGGTAAATTGGGTATGGGGTACCTGAGCATTGGACAAGGCCTGTTGCTGGGGGCTTGCAGGGGAGAAATAAGGGATGTAGTATCCCTCAATTGGATGGGGCCTGCTATAGGATGGTTAACAGGAAAGGCCTTTAGTACTAAGGAGATCATAGACAGGGTGGGGATTGTAATACAGACAGGGTCAGGAGCAAAACCGAAGATAAAAGTGGAGTTGCTTTAGCTTTCCTGGCTACCCATGTAGTCATCTGGGAAACAGGAGAAACCTTCCTAATTCCCATCCCATAATTCAAAGTTCAGAATATTCCCCATGCCTATCTCCAGACCTACAGACCAAGACTAGGTGATAATTCATAATCTCATAATTCATAATGAGTATTTTTTAGGCATTGGTGCCAATATGTACAGTTGTATGCGTTAGAATGTTAACTAAGGATACAAAAGCAAAAAATCTAAACGTTAAAGACGTTTACGTTTCTAATGAAACTACTAAATTCTAATCTTTCTTTTAGTGGTGAACACCAGGTTATTTTCACAGACCGTGAAAGGTCTTCCTAACAAACACCTCTACCTTTGGTAACTGAATACCCTATACCATTTTAGAATCATAGCATTTAAACTGGAAGGAATTTCAGCATCTCTATAAAAAAACAAAAAACAATGCCCCCCATGACATATCCCACAAGTGTCATTCAACCTCTGCTTGGAGTGCTCTAAGCAAAGTCAGTTTACACTTTGAGAGGTAGCCCACTCCCACATTTGGATGGCTCAAACTTTAGGAAGCTTTTCCCGACATGGAGATTAAATTGGAGTCTTTTAATACTTCTACCTTGTTCTGCATCCTGGAGTCAAACAGAACAAGTTCAATTCCTCCACATGACAGCCTTCCAAATACGTTAAAACAGTTATCATCCCCAATCTCTTCTGCAGGCTAAACATATCAAGTTCTTCCCATCCAATTTCCTGTGTCATGGCCTCAAGGCCCTTTCCTCATCTTGGTCATCCCCTTCTGGACACTCTCCAGCTTATCAATCAGAAATGAACACAGTATTCCCAATGAGTTCTGACAAGGGCAAAATACAGTGGGATTATCACCTCCCTATTCCTGGCCACTCTTCCCCTTTCTAATGCAGCCCAAGATTACATTAGATGTTTTGGCTGCCACATCATCCTGCTGACTCATATTCTGATTTGCAATGCTTTAAAAACCCCAGAACAAAGACTGTTATCCATGCCTTCCCCCACTACAAGGGGCCCTTCCTTGGCTCATTTCTCAACCAGCCTTAATCACTGAATGGACATTGCCTCAGTCAAAGTGAGAACTGGAAAAGACCTTAGCTTAAAAAGGCTAATGTCTCCCCACTGCATCCGAGGTCATCTCCAGTCATCCTGACCCATATCTTGCCACTGAATCCAGATGGCTCTGCAGGAAAAAGGGAGGCTGGTGACCTTGCCCAGTCCTCCCTCACTTAAATCCACTTCACTTGCATGTCATGGCATCACCTTCCCAATGTCATGCTGCTCTTTAAGAACCAAGGTCAAACAACAAGAATAGTTTGTAGAGTAGATATCTGGTATCCAAGTGCAAGATTTTACTTTTATCCATACTGAATTTCATCTTTAATTAGATTCAGCCAATGCCTGTCAAAAATCTTTGTGGATCCTCCAACCAGTGTCAGTTGTCTCTCCTAGTTTTGCATTACCTAAAAATTTGCTAAGCATATCTACTATATTCCTGACAAAAATGTTAAACAGCAATGCTCCAAACAGATCCCTGGGGTGCTCCACCAGAGCCCTCTGCCACTCTGAAGTGAGGTGAGGATACAGACCATTAACAACCACTTTTTGAATCTGGGCATCCAGCCAGATGTGAAGCTATCTGATTATAACATCATCCAGTTCACATCTTTCCATCTCTTCCACAGGACTAGTATGATACACTTCAGCAAATGTTTTGGTAAAAATCCAGGTAAGCTATATCCAAAATATCCGTCTCATTTTACTAGTTTAGCAATTCTGTCAAAAAGGGAAAAGAGGTTGTTTTAGCATGATCTGTCCCCGATGAAGCTAGGCTGGTAATTACACCTTCCCTTTCTAGATGTTTGCCAGATCTCTTTAATGATCCTTTCTAGAGTTTTCCAAAGAATCAAAGTCAAACTCTCTAGCCAGTCTACAGAGCTATCCTCTTTACTACCCCTTTTTTTTTTAAACTCGAACATCTGCCCTTCTCCAATTTTGGGATACCTCTCCTATATCCTTTAATCTTTCACATATCACTGTGAGTGGCTCAGCAGTTATACCTGACAGATCTTGGTAAAGGAGGCACAAAAAATACTGAAGAAATTAACACTCTAAAAAACAGAATTAAGGAACTGGATTAGATCATACAACACAAATGTGGGGGCATTAAGGTGTCATTTGAAAAGGCAGAAAAAAAATCTCCAACCTTATTACAATGGAAAGAAAATCAGTAGCTGTTGACCTAAACACCTACTTCCCCAAAGGGAGACCGAGACAGAGACAAAGAGATGTGTGTGTGTGTATGTATATATGTATGTATATGTGTATGTAAAAAATGCATGAAAAAAATTTCACGCAAACATTTCCATATGCATCACCGACATCCCCAACTAAAGCATTAATTATTTTTAATAATTAACAAGCAGGCTTTCTCAACTGATATTTCATAATGAACCATATCTTTACCACCAGGGAATTAAACTACAGAATACAAGATTCTTCTATGTTTTCTGACTGATTAAATAAAAATTGTTATTTAATACAACCAAATAATGCTTTAGAGGGTCTCTTAAACCAACAGATCCCCATCCCTTTATCAATAATTATTTAAGACTACTTGAACAATAGAAAACCATCTGACCATTAAAATATCAGGAAAGTCATAAAACAAATGCGTTTAGCCATTGGAATCCAATACAGAATCACAATGTGTATTGAAGTTTCACAGATAATCCTTTTTCCAAAAGACATCACATTGGTTTCCTCAACTCCTCAGATATCGCAGATACAACTAAAAGGGATTCATAATCCAGTTAGCAAGCATTTAAATTCTACTGAAGTAAAGATTACACAAAAAAGTAAGTGTCATGAGTTAGATTCAAAATAAATGAGATAATTTTTTGAGGGGGAAGAGAGAAAAGAGCAGAAGGCATTGGGAAGAGGGAATCGGGAAAGGCTTCAAGTAGTAAATATCACGAGCAATTTCATAGGAAACTAGAAATCCTAGAAGGAAAGTGAAAGGTCATGGGAGACAGCCAACACCAAGGCTCAGAGATGGAAGATGGAGCATCAGAAACAGCAAAGAAGTCAGTCTGATGGGACAGAAGACTGTGGGAGGGCAGTAATATATAATAAAAATTGGGAAGGTGGGTCAGGGCCAAGTCATAAAGGGTTTCCAAGTGAAATGGAGGAGCCAATGTTTAATTCTAGAAGTATCAGAGAACCACTGCAGTTTAGTTGGTAAGGAGACAGTCATAGTTAGACCTGTTCTTTAGGAAAATCACTTTGGCCGCTGTAGTGTAGAGAGTAGAGACCTGAGGCAGAAGTCTAAATCACCTATGATGAGAGTGTGAAATAGAAGAGTGGTTTTGTAAGTGGAGAAGAAGGGATAGATGCTGGAGATTTTGTAGAGGTAGAAATGACAAGACTGTGCGATGAGGAAGAGTTAAGGAATGAAATGTCTGTGTTAACTAGATGGATGGCAAAGCCCACAAGAGAAACAGAGGAATTCTTAAATAGGGAAGTCCTGGGGTGGGGGGATGGGGAGAAGAGATCTTGAGTTCAGATTTGGACACATTGAGTTTGAGATTCCTGCAGAATGCGGCTCCTCTTTCCCCAACACTCTAAGCTGAGAACTTTGGCTCATATTTTGCAGACAAAATTGATACTATTCACCATGAATTCCTTCTTCTCCCCTCCTCTTCATTTCCACCTAGATGGCTTCTGGTACTCTTTCCTCCTTTACTTCTGTCTCACATGATGAAGTAGGTTTATCAAAAGCTAACCTCAAGGGAACACATTTTATCGCATCTTTTCCAAGCAATTGCCCACCACTCTGTAATCCCCATTCTTTACTTATTTTCAATCCTTCCCTTTCCACTGGTTCCTTTCCTAATGCCTGCAAACATACCCATGTCTCCCCTATCCTGAAAAAAATCCTCAATTGATTTTTCCATCCCTACTATCTTCCTGTATCTCTTTTCTGCTATGCAGTTAAACTCCTCAAAAAGGCTATGTATATACAATCTCTGCCTCCACTTTCTTTCCTCTTGCTCTCTTCTTAACCCCTTACAATCTGACTTCCAACATTATCATTCCACCAAAGCTGCTCTCTCCAAATCCAATGGCCTTTTCTCATTCCTCATTCTCCTTGACATCTCTGAGCCTTTGACATTAATGATCACTCTCCTTGATACCAGGTGACACCATTTTTGGGACACCATTCTCTCCTGCTTTTCCTCATATCTATCTGATCTCTCCTCCTGTCTTCTTTGCTGGATCCTCTTCCAAATCACGCCCTCTAACTATAAGTGGCCTTTCCTCACATCAGGAGGTGAGCAGCACAGTACTCAAAAAAGGCTGCTCAGACACCCAGGAGGCTGCTGAATCCCACTGATGCTTCCATCCAACAAGACAACCCTATGGCCTGGGCCACTTGTGTGCAGGGTTGTGACTGTGGCTCTCAGTGTATCCTCACCTGCTGCTTCATCACCTGCCTGTTGCCATAGGACTTCAAGGTAGATAATAATGGTAAAATGGTATGGGTTATGTCTTGACTTGCACATAAATTGGATTTAAGTAAGGCAGAGTTATGTGAAGTCATCACTCTCACTTTCTCTTCCAGAGTCATCACAGTTTGGTGGCAAGACAAAGTCAAGATGACTGCCACGATGTAGTGGATGACTTTGATGTCTCACCAAGCTCTGAGCATCACACAGCACCTTCTTCTATCACCTTCATGGATCATTGGAACAAAGTATTCACATGTACCTATTCCACAGGGAAAATCTTCACATGCTTAGGGAGAACACCCCCCTAATTCTTCAATAAGTTTGAGCTCTGTTACCCTCAACCTGTTTAAGCTGGTCTGCCAAAATAGTTTTACCAGGGTACACCTTCTTGGAGTCGCAGGTAAGAGTTGGGTGGCAGGTGGACATCAGTGGAGGAAAGCAACCCTGAAAAGACCTCAGCAGCCCTCACACCAGAGTACTAGGCTTCCCTTAATACCCTATGTACCTCTTCCAAAACTATATGAAAGTTAGTAAGCACTACCTCATGATCCTTTGTCTGACTGAGGAGCTGAAATTCATTTTGTTGGTAACTTCTACACTTATCAATAAACTAATGTGCTCAGAATTTTGTGCCTCAGTTTGCCTCAATTTTAATCTGACCAAGTCAAGGGAAGCCAGTAGATAACAGCCACCAAAATCTTGATTGAGTATTATATATATGGCTCAAGTGTACCTCAAAGAAGCGGTTACTAAATGATGGTGGTAGAGGGAAAGCCTGGAATTGTCACTGGGTTAGGAGTATTTCAAATCCCTTACAATGACAAGTGAGTGAGGGAGTATGAATAAAAATACAGCCAGTTCTGGAAAAAGTGGCCAAGGAAGCTGTATTATCAGGAGAGAGCCAGGTTTCAAATAGGTAGAAGAAGATGGAGGGAACAAGAAAGGAAAGGTTTGAAATTAAAAGTTGTTTGTTACCGATGGAACAGGCATTTCAGAGAGTGCAGTGGAAAGAGTGGCTGACTTTAGAGTAGGGCACTGACGAGGCTGGGTGGAGGTTATACAGTGTTATAAATTGTAGAACAAAGGATGAGCTGCATTGGCAAAGATGATTTCCTACTCCAAACAAGTCCAAGGTCTAGTACTTCTCCCCACCTCCAACCAAAAAAAGGCATTACATATTTACTTTATGTGCAATTGTAAAGATTTTTCAACAGTCATTCTGACTACATAAAAAGTCATTATATTTAATAAGATCAAATTCTTACCCCGACTGATTCAAATGCCATTCTTACCCATTGCCACTGCTACTAATTCTATCCTTGGATTCCATTATGACCAGTCAATGGAAAGAGGGAAATATGCACATCTGGAAGAAAGAAAAAGATTTTAAACTGTAATTTACAAAATACCTGAACATAGATGTAAAATCCATAATATCGAACTTTAACTCATAGGTCCAAATAGATCTTACATACAGAATATGAAAACTTATCCATGTGTCTATCTACCCTTTCCCATATACCTCCCATTGTGAGTAGATGATCAACAAATATTTGTGGAATGAATGACATCACGTAACCATGGGCCCTAAGAAATACCCTAGGAAAACCTTGCCAAAAACTATATTCTAGCCACTCTACCCCATAGAGCAGGACCACTAGGTCCTCAAGTGCAGCCCTTGAACTGAATCCAAACTTCATAGAACAAATCCCCTTAATAAAAGGATTTGTTCTGTAAAACTTGGAGTCAGTCAAAAGGATGCACCCAAGGACCACATGTGGCCCCATCCCTGCCATAGCGCCTACTAAGACAAAAAAAAAAAAAAAAACCAAAACACCCAACAACAAAAAAAAGCAGTCTTTTCTTCAAAGAGCTTCTCTCCTACTGAGGGAATACAATATGTAAACAGAAAGATAAATTCATATTAATTGAAGAGGACCCTAATAAGCAAGACAATCAGAGAAGGCTTCCCATAAGAGGTGGGAGCGCAATTTAGCCTGACAGGACAATTGAGTACTACAAGACTATTCTATACCCACTAGAAAAAGGAGGAAAGCACGTGTTCCTAAGAGCGGTAAAGCTCAGGATGCAGCCCAGAGTAACAAATATTGCGCATCTAATGTTAACCATACAAGACAAAAGATGGACATTCAATAATAAAGAAGTGCTTGCAACACTTTTAGAAGGAAAACCAGAAGTGAAGAAATGATTTGCTCTTGAAGACCCCAACAACAGAATTACAGGAGGAATGAATATACATCAGTAAGAACACCAGAATGAAAATAGAAAGACCAGTAAGAAACTTTTCTTTATTTTTCTTTTTTAAATTTTATTTTATCCTAACGTTAAGATATAAAACAAAACATTTTCATAACATTCTAGAATAGGAAAAAAAAAAGATGCCCAATTGATAAATGGTCAAAGGAGATGAAATGGCAGTTTTCCAATGAAGAAATAAAAACAATTTACAGTCATAAAAAAATGCTCTAAATCATTATTGATTAAAGAAATGCAAATTAAAACAACCTTGAGATATCATTTTATACCTATCAGATTGGCTAAAATGATTGAAAGGGAAAGTAACAAAAGCTGGAGGGGATGTGGAAAAATTGGGACACTAAATTACTATTGGTGGAACTTTGAACTGATCCAGCCATTTTGGAGAGCCATCTGGAATCACAGGGGCATTATGGACAGAACTTGGAGGAATCATGCTTCTTTTATGAGACTATATTACAACATACAGGAAAGGGGAAGAGGGGACAAATAAAGATAAAGGGGAGTGAATAATGCACAGAGGTCAAATCAAGGGTTCGTGGTCTCAGAAAGAAAGCCCCTACAAGGGAGCAGATGAGGAGGAAGAGGGAAAGACTGAAAAGGGGAGAAAGGACAGAGGCCATACTTTGGAGGTAGGAGGGGGTTCCACTGATTAATGCTCTTACAAGTGAAGGGAGTAAAGGTCTTACACTGGATAAGGTCTGGGGGATTTGGTGCCTGAAAAATGTACTTGTCCTGGAAGGGAGGAGATGGAACCCAAGGAGGCTGACTAGCACCTGGAGTAATTGGAGAACACAGATACAGAGAAGCAATTTCCAGGCAAATGGAAAAAAAATGGAACCAAAAAGATTGGGTACAGATTGAGGGTAGAAGACCCCTACCATAGGGCAGTGTGCTCTCTGATAATTTGCAATAACTGGCATTATTCTGAGAGCAAGGCACAATAAAAAGGAAATCCATGGGATAAGCCCTACAAGGCACTGACAAGAAAGCACCTAGAGGGCTGGGTCTAGAATGGATACCTTGAAAGCTCTGACTATATATAGAATAAAAAGAAAAGAGAGAGACCAGAAGATTATAGGGCTCATGAATTAGAGAATGAGGGTCTAGAGTAAACAGAATGAGAACATGGAAAATAAAGAAAGTAAGAGAAATCCTTCTTGGAACGGGATGCAAAAATGAAATTTAAAATATAATGAACAGGACTAGCTGAAGGGAAAGAAAGAAAAAGAGAGGAGGAGGAAATACATAGCCAGATAAACGAAGACGAGAATAAAAACACAAAATCCTAAAGGAATAACAAACAAGAAGAAGCTGGGGCGGGGAGAGAGGGAGCCACCTTAAAATATAGAGGATACCTTAAAAAAATACTAAAGTAATTGGAGGAACATAATACTATGTTTACAGCAGAAGAAGGAGAAAAAGCCTAATTCGGGGGGGAAAAAAACAACTTTGAAGAGGAAAATATAAACTTAACTCTTATAACTTTAAATGTGAATGGATGAAACAATCCAATAAAATAAGAGTGAAAGATTGGATAAAACAAAATCCTACAATCTCTGGCTTACCAAAAAACCAATTTTTTAAACAAAGACTTATACAAAATAAACTGAAGAGATGGGGAAAAAAAAGTTTCCTTTGGATCAAATGAATCCCCAAAATCAGGAGTTGCCTTCACACTATCAGACAAAGCAAAAACATTCAGCAAATTAAAAAAGAAGAAACAAATAAACTATATTATAATGAAAGGAACCATAGGCCACGAGCCAATATCAGTGATGACCTTTGGCATTAGCACACAAATTTGTGAAGGAAATATTACTTGAGTTTCTTAGATAGTTACACAGTAGTGACCGGAGACTTTATATCTCTCCATAAGTTTTGTGCAGCAGCAGGAGAAATAGTTCTAGAGAAGGTAGTTGGCTCAACTCCCCGGGAAATGCAGATAGGGAAGGGAAGAAGGGGTAGGTAGAGCAGTGATGGCTTGGGAAAGAACTGAGGGACAAAGGCCAGAGTGAGGATAAAAATCAGTGTTTAGAGTCATAAGAATAGGGAAAGATGGAGCATTATCATTAAAGGAATTTTGAGAGTTTGTAAATATGGAAGTGGCTACGAGGATTTTGCTTTAATTGAGTTATTTCAGGGAGGTCAAACAGCGGGAGTTAAATATAGAATAAGTTAGATCTTCAGGGTATAAAAGATCTTAGTTTTTTTATGTTAAACTTCAAGCCAACTTTTATACTCTTCTCTTTCACCCTCATCAAAAGTCTTTTTAAGTCTTTACTTTCTGCAATGAAAGTGCAGTGGTCTGCATGACTGAGATTGTTGATGTTTTCCCCAGCAACTTTAACTCTGGTTTTGATTCATTCAGCTTGGCATTTCCTATAAATAAGGTGACCATGTACTGCCTTATTCTATCCCTTTCCCAGTCTTAAACCAATAAGTTATTCAAAGTTTGGTTCTAACTGTTGCTTCTTGGCCCAAATACAGGTTTCTCAGGATACATGTAAGATGAATGGGACTCCCATATCCTTGAGGACTTGCCATATTTTGTTGTGATCTACACAGTTAAAGGCTTTAATGTAGTCAATGAAGCAGAAGGAGATGTTTTTCTGTAACTCGTTTCCTCCAAACTCCAGCAAATGTTGGCAATTTGGTCTCTAGTTCCTCTGCCTCTTTGAAAACCAGCCTGCACTTCTGGGAATTCTCGGTTCACATGTTGCTGAAAGCTAGCTTGCAGAATCTTTTTTTTAAATTAATTTATTTAAGTTTTCAACATTCATTTCCATAAAATTTTGAGTTCCACATTTTCTCCCCATCTCTCCCCTCCCCCACCCCAAAACTCCGAGCATTCTAATCACCCCTACCATCAATCTGCCCTCCTTTCTAACATCCCTCCCTTCCCTTTCCCCATCTTCTCTTTTGTCCAGTAGGGCAAGATAAATTTCTATACCCCATTACCTATATTTCTTATTTCCCAGTTGTATGCAAGAACAATACTCAACAGTTGTTCCTAAAACTTTCAGTTCCAACCTCTCTTCCTTCTTCCCTCCCCACCCATCCCCACAGCTCGCAGAATCTTAAGTTGATATGTGAAATGAATGTAACTGTTTAGTAATTTGAGCATTTTTTGACATTGCCCTTCTTTAGGTATGCAAACTGATCTTCTCCAATCTAGTAGCTACTGTTGTGTTGTCCAAATTTGCTGCCATATTGAGTGCAGCACTTTAACAGCATCATCCTAAAATAGTGCAGCCGGCATTCCATTGCCTCCAACAGCCTCATTGTTAGTAATGCTTCCTAAGGCCCACTTGACTTTACTCTCCAGGATGTCTGACTCCAGATCAGTAATGAGATACCACTGTGGTTATCAGAGTTATTGCAATCTTTTTCGTGCAGTTTCTTCTGTGTATTCTTGCCACCTGGAAATCTCTTCTACTTCTATTAAATCTCTACCATTTTTGTCTTTTATCATGCCCATTTTTGCATGAATTGTTTCCTCGATGGCTCTAATTTTCTTGATTTCTAATCTCTTGTTTTTCCCATTCTATTGTCTTCTATTTCTCTGCATTGTTCATTTAAGACAACTTTCTTCCTTCTCCTTGCTATTCTCTGAAATTCTGCTTGTTGCTTTAAAACATAATTTGCCAGACTAATTTTTATCTGTAGTGTGTATACATATATGTGTGTGTGTGCGTATGCTATATATAGTATATGTGTTTCTGTCTTTACATACATATATATTTACATACAGAGAGAGAACACCATCTGTGACCATATACGCTATGAAATAATAGATGTTCTGTATACTTGAGGCTTTTCTAGCTATATTTTTGTTACCATTTTGATTTTAATTGCTTCTTGACTTTACATCCTCCTCCCCATTTCAATGTAGGCTCCTTGAGGGTTCCTTCTGTCTTCAGATTTCCAGTCCTTAGCACCCAGCACATAGTAAGTACTTAATAAATGCTCGTTAATCATTGCTGCTATTGCTTTCATAAATGGAATCCTGAGGAAGTTCTTGGTGAGTCTGGGAGACAGAACTTCAAGGCTTTTTAACTTTGTGTAATCAGACTGAAAATAGATATTGAGACTTCAGATAAGAGCATAGAAGTGGAGCTGGAAAGAATCTTAAAAGCAATCTAGTGCATCCTCCCATCTCCATTTTGGAGATGATGTAACTGAGATCCAGAGAGGGAGGTGAAAGGCTGGTGAAGGTCACAGAGTTCATCTATGGCAGAGTGTGTTTGTAATAGATAGCAAATAAGGAGAGATTAAAGAGAGTGATGATTGTAAGAGGGGTCAGTGTGTCAAAAAAGATAGGACTGAATGAGATAATTTGTCCTTGAGGAGTGGTGTGCCTTAGTAAGAAAGATATTCTAGATAAGGAGATAAATATCTGAGTGATATGAGATAAGGAAAAAAGGGAACACCCAGCAAATGAAACATGAGACAAGATTCTCAGCTGAAAGGGTGGGATAGAGAGTAACATGGGAAACCTAAGGAGGAATGAAAAGATTTGGAAAAGGCAGTGTAGGGAGCAGGATAGTGAACTGATTAAGAGGTGCAGAATGACCTTACTTCAGTGAGGGGCCAGTTGAGATTATGTCACAAAAACATGTAGAGATGAGCACGGTTGGGTGATTCTTCTCTAACTTCCTTCTGCAGCACATGAATTGAAGTGAAGGCGGTAGGAGTATACGTATATGGGCCATGTGATGTTGTTGTGGTTGTGTACGTCGTTTTTTAAGAGGACCATGACATCAGAGAAATGATGACATGACTTGCACTTGACTTTGTTTTGAGTGAGGGAGGGCTGCGCAAGGTCACCAGGCTCACTCTCTCTCCTGAGCCATCTGGATCCAGTGACCAGATACTCATCAGGATGTCTGGAGACAGCCCAGGATGCAATGGGAAACCTTGGCTTTTTCAGGTATTCACTTAAAGTTGAGGTAATGATATGGGCCATAAGTCAAAAAATAAAAGTTTAGAGTAGACAGAAAGGGAAGATAAATAATGAAGAGAATGAGACAAAGAAATGCTTTTTAGAAAAAAGACAAGAGAAAATGAAAATGTATAAACAAAACAAGTTGAAGGGAAGAGAGGAATGGAAATTTTATTTGAGAGAAAAAAGAGGGGAAGATTCAATAACTAGGAAGGAAGACAGGAAAAGCAACTAGTACATTAAGTCAAATTTCGAAAATGGGGGAATATACGCGTTTAAGGGTGAGGAAATGACAGTTGGTGGGACACATTATGATCAGATAAAAGAATTTCAAAATTTATAAAAGTGGCAGTACATTTTTGTGGGATGGGAAGGTCAAGGGTACGACCAACTAACTCTGCGTGGCTGAGGTCAACCAAGGAGTAGATCAGCATTGAGGGATTATGGAAATCTGTTTTGTTTCCTGAATTAAAAATAAAAGAAATAAAAATGAAAAACCAAAGCAAAACAAAAGAGGATTTTGGAGGGACTACCAAGGCTAATGCTGAATACTTCTAGTATGAGAGGAGTTGGAAAGGAAAGACATATATTTAAGCAGTGAAATACATATAAATGTGAATATGGATGTACACACACAACATGTATGTCTGTAGGTAGGTAGTCGAGCGCTAGTTATACAACTAAGTCCAATCAGTATACTGGTTTTTTTTTTTCACCTTGTATTTAAGTACACACAAAAAGTGATCAATTAATTCTCCCCTCTGAGATCTCCTCTGAGTTCACCTGACTCCAGGAGATTTGTAGGAGAGCCGAGTCTCGCAGGTAATGCAAACTTTTCTCAGCTCCTTTCCTAGCCTCCGCCTCTCCCCCGACAGGAAACTTGCCCTCCATTCCCAATGCCTCCAGCATGATCCATTTAGATGAATGCATTTCTTGGCCAGTTTGTTTTCACTAGAGGGGTCTGAGGAAGGGATAAAGGACGAGAAAAGGAGATTGGGGATAGGAAAAAGCTGGAAAGGGAAAAAAGGAGAAAGCCAGAAGTGTAGCTTCCCATCCCACCAAAGAGTTTTATCCTTTTTTCCACCATAAACTTCTGCGCCCAATCACAATCTCTCACAGTAAAAACTGAGAGAATACAAATTAAGGTTTGCTGGTCTCCTGCCCCCACCCCCAGCTGTTTCGCTGGCTTTTTCCTCCCAGGATTTTATTCGACCTCCCCACCCCCTGGTCCGCAAAGCGCTGGAAAGATGACACATTGTGCTCTCCAGCCCGAGGCGGAGGAAGGTGGTGGGGCTAGGTGACAAGCCCCAGGAGGGGCACAGAGCTTACCTTCGACTTTAGCGGCAGTCGGGCTCCCTTTAGTGCCCCCCACTCCCAACTCCCTAGACGGGGTTAAGTCCGAAGGGGAGAAGCAGCAGAGATGCTGGCTCGGCCGGAGGCTTCTCGCTTCAGCTGATGCAAGGAGCGAGTCCTGAAGCCAAAAGGGCCCGAAAAGCCAGCGGAGAACGCCCCGAGCTCCCCAAACCCCGCCCTTCCCTGGAGGAGGGCCTGCCCCGCACTGGCCCCGCCCTCCCTTCCCCTCATCCTACCCCCCCCACCCACCCACCCCCAGATGCTCCAGGTCCCTCCTTTCCCTCCACCCGAATGGTCAAGAGCACTCCTGCCCGTCTGCCAAGTCCAACCAGAAAGGGCCAAAGTCTAAAGGAGATTGCTGTTTGGCCATAGGGAAAATGTGGTGAAAATGAACCTCCCATCTTTGCAGTCAGGAGAGGAGGTCAGTGGGTGAGGAGTGTTGCATGCATTATCAGACACCATGGATGCGCTGATTGGTTGACTGAATTGGGCTTTTTTTCTTTTCTAAATAATCTTTATCACATAGGAAAGGGGAGAAATCTATTTAAAGTGATGCTAAAGCAAATGTATCAGAAATTATTTTTTTTATAAGTGTTAACAAGGGGTAGCACCAGAAGATTCCCAGTTTGGGCAGTTTGGGAATGACTAATCAATTCCCTAATGACTTCTGGCCACGTGATGGGTCAGAATGGAAAGCGATTGGAATACGGGAAAAATTTGAAAAAGGGCAACCCTCCCCCCCCCCCCCCCCAAGCAAACGCTAAACTGTCCTTTGGTCCTTCCCCCACACCATGACAACTGTAACCTACACTATCCTTTTCCCCTTCCCACCCCCCACGCTCCATGCTTAAAGTACCTGCCATGATGAGGCAAGCCTGAGCCAGAGTCTTGGGCTGCTTCTCCTTATCTTTGATAAATAAATGAGATGAATATGTCCAGGTTTATGACCCAGAGCGCTTGGATATTTTTTTAGTCAAAGCTGGCTGCCAGCTTAGGCAGGAGTCCTTTTCAACTATTTCAATAGACTATTACCAACAAAAAGCTGGCACTGACTACTAGTGCATTTAACCAGAAAACATGGAGTAGGAGTTGTATGGACAGTGCAGAGCCAAGGTGAAATGGAAAACGTCTGATATGACATTCTGCAAACTACGTAGTTTGAAGTTAGAATATCAGCCTCCTGGGAGAGTATAATAATACATAAAAGTTATATTACTGAGTTCTTGTTTAAGATTTTATATTCATGGGTGTTGTGAGTCTTTTGTGTTGATTAGCATTTATTTTGAGTTTAAGAAGTAAGTACTTATCCTATGCTTGATTACTTTCTACCACATTTAGTACCTTTTTACTCAATCCCACCTCTACTTTTAAGTATGCTCCATTAACCTAAGCTATTGTTAATTGTTCTGGGAGCAGAAGACTTAAAGGAGCCTTATACCTACTACCTCCTCCCTCATTGGAAGGTAGTGTCCCCCAGGCCTGGACCCAGTTCAGAACATATGTAACAGAGCAGAGGAATCTCTTAGGGAAACAGAAGGGATACAATGTTCCAAATGCAGTGGGCACAGAAGTGGTTTTAATTTATAGAAAAAGAAAAAAAAACGTTGGAAGGATAACATAAAAAGATAAAACAGAGTGGTCACAATATCAGCCATAACCATAACCATCCAGCCTAGTGTCAATGTGTAGGGCAAAGAATTGTTTTGTTTAAACTAAAATTAAGCCCAAAGCCAAATTTTATTTTTTTAACACCATTTTGAAATGTAATAATCAATCTTTTTTTTTTTAATACGAAGAAAAGCAAAAGACAATCTCTGCTCTCATAGTCTAATACAGGGATGGGAAACCTGTGGCCTTGAAGCCACATGTGGCTCTCTAAGTCCTCAAGCGCAGCCCTTGGACTGACCAAACTTCCCAGAACAAATTCTTCTTTTAAGAGGATTTGTCCTGTGAAATTTGAATTCAGTCTAAGGGCTGCGCTTGAGGACTGAGAGGGTCACGTGACCTTGAGGCCAAAGGTTCCCCATCCCTGGTCTGAAGGAAGAGACAATATACAAACAACTATGTAGAAATACACTCTATACAGCATAAAGTGTAAAAGCAACTATAAAAAGGATAAATTAGATTGTTGTTCATCGTCTTTGAAAAGGACCAATGATGTCAGGAAGGTGATTTCCTAACTTGCCAGTAAATTAAATTCAAGTAAGGCAGAGCTGTGCAAAATCATTGGCTTCACTCCTCCAGAGTGCTTGGATTCCAGTAGAAAACAAGGCAGAATGACTGGTGATGGCCCAGATAAATGGGCAGTAATCAGTAGAGGGAAGACCCTAGAATTAAGGAGAATTTGGAAAGGTTTCCTGTAGAAGGTGGGTTTTAGCTGGGATTTAAAAGAATTTAAAAGAAGCAAGGAAATTCAGAAAGTAGAAATATGGAGGGAGAGTGTTCCAGGCAAGAGATACAGTCAATGGAAATGCCCAGAGTCTGGAGATGGAGTGTCTTGTTAGAGAATAACAAAGAGAGCAGTATGTCTAGATTGAAGAGCATGCAGGGGCATAGACATAAGGTATAATAAGATTGGAAAGAGGGGCATAGTTTATAAAAGTTTTAAACACCAGAGGGTTTTATCTTTGATTCTGGAGGTAGAGGAGAGCCACTGGAGTTTATTGAGTAAGGAGTTGCCTTGGTCAGATCTGAGCTTTAGGAGGATCACTTTGATAGCAGAGAAGAGGATGAACTGGTGTGGGGAGACACTTGTAGCAAGGAGATCATTCAGCAGACCGTTGTAGTAGTCTTGCCATACAGTGAAAAGGGCCCACCCAAGAGCAGTATCAGGGGAAGCAGAGGGACTTATTTAAGAGATATTGCAAAGGCAAAATAGACAGGTCTTGCCAAGAAAGGAGTCAAGGATGTTATAGAGAGTGTGTCATCTGGGGATCTGGAAGAATGGTGGTACCCTTGGTTGGTTGGTCGGTTGCTGTCCTTTGTTCTCAAAGAGGACTGCTAGGTTAGAGACAAGTTTAAAATGTGTCAAACTGTGGTGTATCAGACCAATATAAGCTTGGAATGCTCTACCATAAGTCAGACATTTGGGGTGGATTCTCTGAATCTGTGCATCCTATGTTTCCTTTGAGCTGTTTCAATTCTGCTTTGCTCATACAGCACAGCACCTTCTCTGATGTGGGCATGCCATACTGAGTGGTCCTGTGCCAGTGTCTCCCATGTCACACAATTAATTTCAGAGTTCTTAAGAGAGACTTTACCCTTGACACCAACAGGGAAGTTCCAAAGGGAGGGTGCTTAGGGGAAAGATAATTAATTCCGTTTGGCTCTTGTTGAGTATCTACAGGACGTTCAATTCAAGATGTCTAATTGGTCGTTGGAGATGCAAGGCTAGGAGTCAGCAGAATGATTAGAATTGGCTAAATAGATTTGGTAATCATCTGCCTAGAGATGATAATTGAAACCGTGAAGACTTGATGAGATCACCAAAAGAAATACTATATATAGAAAAGAGGACAGAATATATATGTAGTAGGGCAGACAAGATGGCAGGGTGAAAGGTCCCAACTGCCAGACTACCTCTAAAACTTGACCTGGAAAATGACCACAGAAAACACCTTGGCTGAGCGGGAAAGTCAAGAAAAAGTCACAGTGAGTCATTTTTCAAGCCCAGGGAAGGTTAGGAGGACAGAAAGAGGAAACTGTGGACACAGGGATGGCCAGTGGCACTGGCTATGGGCCAGAACAGTGTTCATGGATGATGAGGACAATAGAACACCTGGTCAGAAAGAGAATCCAGGAAGTCTTGTACTAGAACTGGAAACAGGATCAGTTGACATTTGGCAGCTCAGATACCCATTTCCAGTTATAGATTGCAATTCCAGCTCTTAGAGGAGTGGTCACAGTCACCAGGGAACAGGGGCCCTATTTAAGGAAAAAGCAGATGTTTTTCCTTAGTGACCAGACGTGTCCCTGGATCACACCATGTTGGAACCACCAAAAACCTACAGGTTTCTGCATCAAGCTGAAAGCAGAAGGACATAAAACATATTAGTCATGTATCACGGCATAAAACCCTTTTAGTCAAATGCAAAAAAGCAGAAATATTAAATGTATCCTTTTCAGATAATGTAACTGAAATTACATTTAATTCAGGACCATGTAAACAGACTAAAAATCAATTGGAGACTAAAGAATCTAATCATAAAGAATGGCTGGGTCAAATAACAAATCATAGAAACAACATATAATTTTATTAAAGAGAATGATGATAATGAGACAATATGCGAAAACTTATGGGATGCAACAAAAGCAATGATCAGAGGAGAACATATATTTCTAAATGCTTACATCAATAAAATAAAGAACAAATCAATAAACTGGGTATGCAATTTAAAAAAAACAGAAAAAGAACAAATCAAAAATCCCCAATTAAACACTAAATTGGAAATCCTGAAAATTAAAAGTGAGATTAATCAAATTGAAAAGAAAACCACTGAATTAAAAAGCAAAACTAGAGGCTGGTTTTATGAGAAAAACCAATAAAATAGATGAACCACTGATTAATATAAATATTATGAAGAGAGTAGAAAATGAAATCATTAGTATCCAAAATGAAAAGGATGAAGATGAAATTAATTATTTTGCCCAGTTAAGTGGAAAGACACTTAACAAAAATATAAACTGTTCAGATCAACAGAAGAGGAAATAATATATCTAAAGAGTCCTATTTTAGAAAAAGAAATTGAATAGTCCAGGAATAAGCTATCTAAGAAAAAAAGGATTAGAATGGATTTGCAAATGAAATCTACCAAACATTTGTGGATCAATTAATTCCAATATTAAATAAATTATTTGGAATAATAGGCAAAGAAGGAGTTCTAGCATACTCTTTTTATGAAACAAACATGGTGTTGATACCTAAACCAAGAACAGCAAGAACACAGAAAGAAAATAATAGCCCAGTTTTGGTGTAAAAATCCTAAATAAAATATTAGCTAGGAGACTACAGCAATCTATCACAAAGATTATAAACATTGTGACCAAGTGGGATTTATAGCAGGAATGAAGGACTGTTAAATATACGGAAAACTATTAACATATTTGATTAGATCAATAACAAAAAACAACAACGATCCTATGATAACATCAATCGATGTGAAAAAGCTTTTGACAAAATAAAATCTTCATTCCTATTAAAAATGCTTAAAAGCATAGGTATAAATCAGGCCTGCCCAACATTTTTTCACAGGTCTCCCAAAATCCTTCGGCATGCTGCAAGAAGAGGCTGTAAGCCTATGAGGACCTTTCACGTGGTACACAAACTAATCCTAAACCTAAAGGCAGGATGTACTTAATGACTGTGTAATTTCCCAGTCAGGAAATGGAGAAAAGGGAAAACTGACTGTTGGAAACTCACCCAGTTTGAGCTCACTTTACCACCATGCCATTTACATTGTTACAAAGAGCATGAATATAAAGAAATGTTATGATATTCCATCCTCTCTTGCCTCTGAATGTTGGCAAGGAACATTAGAGATATATTAAGGATTTGGGATTTAACACTCTTGTTACTCCTCTTTTCATTGTCTCTTCACTCAACCGATGTCTTTCCTCCTAACTCCCATCTCTCCACACTGTGTATATTGAAATAACTCATTAGATAACTAAGAGTGGAGAAGGTAAATCTAAGTAAGAAATAAGTAGGGTAGGATAGGAAGCCTGTGGGGTCCATGGGATAAGAAGGTTTTTCCAATGTATTGGCCCAAAATTGCTAGTTTTTGATATTGAAAATGTTTATTGGTTTTAAGTTTCTGTTATTTCAGGCACTATGAATAATTTCCCCTTTTGGTGGGATTATTTGCAAAAGTCTAAGGCTACAGGAATGAAAAAGAAAAGTTTGCTGTACTTTAAGATCTCAGTTATTAATATAGCAGATACTTATCAGCAGATATTTACTGATTCAGACCAGTCTGGTGTTTGAGATTTGGAACTGGAATGAAATGGGATACTCATAGATTATCATCACAAGTAACAAAAGGAAGTCCACTTACTAATAACATAGCAAAGATATTTACTAAGGATACAACACTGATAGTTGAGCAGAGTTCCCTGCCTCCGTATCAGCCATGCTCCTGTGCTGGTGAAGGTCCTCCTAACTCCTCTCTGGTTTTTATACTTAAGGCACCAGGAAGCTAAATCCATGACTTGAGTCTCAATCACCCAAGTCAATTAAGCCTTGAAGATGGCTTTAACCTTTTTTTTTTTTAAATCAGCAAGAATTCAATCAACAAAAATCCACCTTCATTGCCTCTGTCTTCTCCCCCACATTTTACCTTGTGATTTTTTCTCTCTCTTTTTTTGGTCATGAACTCTTCCCTTATTCATAGATCTAGAGGTAATATCTTCCTTGTTTTGCCAATTTTCTTATGATGTTCCCTTTTATGTCTCAATCATATACTATTTTGAGCTTGTCTTAGTATATAGTGTGAGATGGTCTATATTTAGTTTCTGCCAGACTACTTCCCAATCCAATTGCCTTCCAAAATGTTTGTACTAGTTCCCAGACCTGCCAACAGTGCATTAGTGTATGAGGAAATTGTGGGAACTGAGTGAAACACACAACTATAGGTTGCAAGAGTTTACAGGGTCCTTAGTAGCTACTGTCCAAATAAGCTAACATAGGATAGAAATAGGAAAACTGTAGTTTATTCACTTGAGTGTGATACATGACTATCTGTGGATGATAGTCATGTGTGTATGTCAAATACATATACACATAGATATATACATAGATACATACGTATGTATTACAAATCTACTTCCCTGCTAGAGATACTCTTTTGGGTTGTCTCCTCACTAATTAAAAAGAAAATTCCCTTCAAAGAACCTAGTCTGTTTAAAACCTGGTTTTAACAGTCTAAAAAAAAAAAAGTCAATTTGAAACATTGCCTATACTTAAATTAATTGTTGAAACTTCATACCCAAAGCAGCTCTCCTGTAATTACTGCAGTTCTGATGCTAAACTCATCTTCAAAAAACAAAACAAAGCCAAAAAATCAGACTCCCACTTACTCTTGAGTAATCTTTCAGTGAGAGATAAGTTTTAAGAAGAAAAAGCAAAGGAGTGTAAATATTTTCTACCAAAAATTTCAAAGTTTTCAAAAGGATATAATCCTAACTGTGTGTTCCAAAATCTGGACAGGTTAGGAATATAGAGAGAAAATGAGATAAGAGGGAGATCTTTCCCCTTTGCAGAAACTAATACCATTGCAAACTAGAGACTAAATTTGTGAACTGAAAAGTAATCTGTTTACCAGGCATTCTCTAAAATTGTGATGAAAATGTAGTTTCAATATTTTTTTTTGAAAAGGCTGAAATATACTAGTGGGTTTTTGAAGTGACAGCTCCCTAGGGCTTAACAAGAAACTGTGAAATTTGCACACAGACAAGCATACTCTACTATTCTCTTTCTTAGAGAGTGACAGAAAATGCTTAGTTCTTAAACAAAACTGAAGCCAGTTTCTAGTGAATTCAAAGAGAATTTAGGAGAAATTTTCCTGGAGGATTTTCCAAAAAACAAAAAAAAAAGGTGGGAGGAGAGAAGGAGGGGGAAGATCTGCTTTTGCAATTTTTAAACCCTTTCTGGTGCCTAAGAACCACTTATTATTACCTCTTCTCTCCATCTTGGAAAAGAAGAAGATCGTTTAAATCAAAAATTAGCAAAATTTAATTTTAAGAGAATTTTACCATACTGCTGTGTTTCCTCTGTAAATGATTTAGTAGAACTTAATTCTAGTTGGGGGAGAGGCTGGGCAGATTTTAGGAGTTGTACACATCAGGTGCCTGGGAAAGGAATCTTCTAATTAATGCCATTAGAATATCCAGGTGGGGCAAGATCTCTTAATGTGATAGAGACCTCTTTCGAGATGGAATCTGTAGATTTATCCAGGTGAATAAAATGAAGACTGATGACAGTCTACACTCCTGTGACTGTTCAATCTCTAAAATTACTATTTCTGAAGAAGATGTTTTCCCCCAACTCACAGAAGTTTGATCGCCATTTTGGTCAAGGAAAAGTATAAGCTTTGTAATTGATTGGTATTGTATAAGAATATTTGTGACAATTTGCAAAGAGAGACTTCAAAAAATGAAGGAAACTAGTTCTGAGGGTAGGCTTGGGACGTGATTGGGATGTGCAGGAATTAGAAAGTTATGACGAGGTTTTGAATCTCTTTAAGAAAAAAGAGCAGGAAAGGAGTAAAGAAATAAGTGCTTTGTAATTTCTACCTTGAGATTAGAAGTGATTTAGGACTCTTTTTACAGATGTGAGGAGTCCTTCCTCAATACAAACATAGCCAAAGTGGGGCACGACAAATTTGTTATATTGGAGAAGTAGTTTATAGGATAAATTTCCCGACTATTGAATATGAAAATTATGAAATGGTATGTGAAATAATATGTATTGAAGTTATATCTTTGACCCAACTTAGCATTAACAAGCCCCAGCTTAAAAGATTTTTCTTTAGGAGTTACTATGCAAGTAAGACATTCAGGCTGAAAGTAATATTTTTCTTGTTTTTTCTGGATTATGACTAAACCATCATATATTCTCATTCTGTATGTTTTTCTTAATTTCTTCTTAATCGATTTGTGCTTCAAGATATGGGTTTAAACCAGAAAGTAAAATGATGAATGAAAGCTTTTGGGAAAACTTTATTATATATTTAATGAGTCCTGAAGAGAAATGTTTTTATTATTACTTATTGTTAACCAACTATTACTGTATCACGAAATAAAAAAAAACTACACCCTTCTCTAAACTATAAGCAATGGACCTTGTTATGTTAGGTAGAACTGCAGTTTGATTTGCTCTGGGTTTTGAATTCAAGTCTATCATAATTTTGTATTCCATATCAAGAAGAATATTATTTCAGCCATCCCCAAATATCTTAATATGACTTAATTTTGATAGCAAGATTATACTTGTAATTCTTATTCATATGTTTCCTATGCAAAATATGTCTTTTAAAGCAAGTTATTACTTGGTGCTTCCTCTCATTCTCCTCTGAAGATTGAAGTCTGGCTTCCAGCCTCATTATTTAAGTGAAACTGCTCTCTTCAAAGTTACTAAAAATTTCTTAATTTGTGAATTTGGTGGTCTTCTCTCAGTCCTAGACCTCTACAGACATTGGTAAGTTCTAACCTCTTCACCTTGATACTCTCTTGTCTCTATGTTTTTGTGACACTGCTGTCTTCTGGTTGTCTTCCTTACTTGATGGCTCCTTCTCAGTCTCCTTTGCGGGGTCTTTATCCTTGACTCAATATCACCCCTTCCTCTCCATATCCAATCCATTGCCATGTCCTACTGATTTTACCTTTGAAGCATCTCTCATTTATTCCCCTTCTCTGCTCAGACACTGCTCCTATCCCCCTGGAGACCCTCATTACCTCAAACCTAGACTATTGCAACAGCCAACTGGTTGGTCTCCCTTCCTCAAGCTGCTTGCTCACCACTCCAGCCCATTTGATTGCTGTTCAACAATCAAAACAATCTTCCTAAAATGCAAATTTGACCTTGTCAACCTCTCGCCCTCCCCCCTGCCTCCACCCCATTCATTAAACTCCAGTGACTGACTCTCTCTCATGTTCAGGATCAAATATAAAGTTCTCTGTTTGGATTTTAAAATCCTTCATAATCTTCCTACCCTTCTCGTCTTCTTAAACTTTACTTCCTTCCATGAAATCTCCAATCTAATGACATTGGTGTCTTTCCTCATGCCTGGAATGCTCTCCCTCCTCATGTTTGTCTCCTGGCTATCCAGGAGCAAATCACAGCTCAGGTAGCACCTTTGGTCTTTTCTGATATCCCTGAATACTAATGCCTTCCCTTTGAGATTACCTATAATTACACACACACACACACACACACACACACACTGCACATATGCACAGAATATATTTGTATATGTGTGTAATATAAGTGTGTGTATATAACATAGATACAATATACTATATTAACATAGAATATTGATGTTTAACATATCAATATGAAATATTGATATGTAATATATTATATATAATAATATAGATATACATTATTTCATACTGTAGTGTAAAATTGTATATCTACAATAACATAAATATACATTATCCAATAATAATACAATAATGCAGATATACATACAATAGGTAAATATACACATATATACACATGCACATTCATAAATAGTTGTTCACATGTTGTCTCCTACATCTGAATGTGAATTTTTTGAGGGCAGGGACTATTTTTGCCTTACTTCTGTATCCTCTGCAGTAAACATAATACATAATACTATGGTGCACGATAAGGGTTTCAATAAATGCTTGTTGACTTGACTACACAGAATATTTACAAGTATTTGAAAGAAACAAACAAAAAAAGGATACAGTCACTTATAACTACTGCTATAACCTACCGTTTTTACTTTTATAATTTTAATGATTGGTATTTTGTTTTGACCTAGCACATAATTGAGTCAATCAGTAAGAATTCATTTAGTGCTTTTTTGTGCCAGACACCATTTTAGTCACTTGGGATATAAGTATAAAGAATAAAATGCTGCAGAAGTCAGACAAGGAGGAGGAGAACCATGAGACAGCAGTGTCACAGAAACCTAGAGACGAGAGACTATCAAGAGAAAGAACATCACGGTGTCAAGCCAAGAACTACAAGAACTGAGAAAAGATCATTGAATCTGCAAATTAAGAAATCAGTGATAACATTGAAGAGAGGAGCTTCATTTGAATGATGAGGTTGGAATAATGAGGGTTAATATGTTTCTAACAGAGTGGGGCTTTAAAGCCAAGATTACAGACTTGAGAAACTGGAAAGATGGTGATTTATTTGGTAAAAATATGGAAGTTTGGAAGAGGAAAATATTTAAGGGGAAAGACGATGAATTCAGTTTTGGACATGCTGAACATAATATGCCTCTGAGATATCAAGTTTAAAATGTTCCATTGTCTAGTGATGATATGGGCCTGAAGCTCAGGGGAGACACTGGGATTGGATATATCGATCTCAGGATCAGCCACGTAGAAGTGATAGTTAAACTCATCAGAGCTGATGAGGTCATCATGAAAGAGTGTAGAGGGAGAAAGAGGAGGGAGTCTAGAAGAGAGTCTTAGGAAGCACTCATTGTTAGAAGCGTGACCTTGATAAAATTTCAGCAAAGGAGACTGAGAAGGAGCAAATAAAAGAGGGAGATTTTTTTGTAAACCTACAGAGGAGAAAGCATATCCAGGAGTTTGTGATAAACAGTGTCAAATGCAGCAGACAGATTTGAGAAGGATGAGGACTGAGAGAATTCCATAACATTCTAACAGATCTTTGGTAACCTTGGAGAGAGAAGTTTCAGTTGAGTGATGAATTCCGAAGACAAATTACAAAGGCTTGAAGAGTGAATGAGAGGAGAGGATGGAGGAGGAAATGAATGTAAATAACTTTTTCTAGGAGTTTGGTTGAAAAAGAGAGAAGAGATATAGAATGATAACTTGACTGATCTAGTGAAGGGTTTGTGGGTTTTTTTAAAATATGGGGATACTTGGACATGTTTGAAGACAGTAGGGAGGGAGCCAGAGTGGAAAGGGAAGACTCAAGGGAACTGGTGCTAATTGAAGCTACAATGTGCTGGAGAAGATGGAATCATATGGGATCAAAGGTACATGTAAAGGTACATGGGTTGGATTTGGCAAGGAAAAGGGCCAACTCTTCATCAAAGACTGGGAAAAGGAGAAGGAAGTGAAGGATGATGTCAGTGGGGTTTGAGATTAAAAAAGGTGAAAAGAAGATGCTCATATCAAATAGCCTCAATTTTCATAGTAAAGTAAGAGACGAGAGAATTGGATGTCAATAGTTAATTAACATTTTTTTAACATCTACTATGTGCCAAGCACTGTGTTAAGTACTGGGGATAAGAAAGGTTAAAGACTGAGAGAAATTATTATTTTGCTAATATATTAACAATAAATTGGGGCAATTAGGTGGTGCAGTGGATAGAGCACCAGTGCAGGAGTCAGGAGGATCTGAGTTCAAATCTCACCTCAGACACTTCACTCTCACTAACTGTGTGACCTTGGGCAAGTCACTTAACCCCAATTGCCTCATCCTGGGTCATGTCCAGTCATCCTGATGAATATCTGGTCACTGGATTCAGATGGCTCTGGAGGAGAAGTGAAGCTGGTGACCTGCACAGCCCTCCCTCACTCAAAAAAACAAAGTCAAGTGCAAGTCATGTCATTATTTCTCTGATGGTATAGTCTTCTTTGGCAACGAAGGGCAAACACAACAACCAATTATTAAATTGGGATTAAGGCTTTTTCTCTTTATTTCCTCATATAGAGACCAACCCCTGTAGATCAATCAGCCAATTTCTGAAGAACATGGCTGATGGATGAGATTGCCCTAATTCTCAGGTAACATATTCCTTGATCTTGGATGGGACCCTATCCAATTAAGAGACCTTACTTCTGTAAAGAATATAAATAGAATCTAATCTAGGTGAATTCCTATCCCAAAGCAATGAACTCATGCCTTCGCACCCCTCTATTGGAGTTTAGGTTGACTCAGCTCATGAAGGAGAAAACCAATCAGATTGGTCTTCTGATGGATTCCTCTGTCCAGATTGCTGGAGGTGGCTGAGTCTCACAATCAATCATGTTCCCAGGAGGAGCTGAAGATTTCACGCCTACCTCCTCATTAAGATGTCCACCAATCAGCATTGATTTTTACTTGTCACGGGCACCCCAGTTTTCAAAAGTATATTAAGATTTTTTGCCTCTCCAAGTCTCTGGTTGCCAAGAGAAACCCCTGACCAATTTATTATTAACTAGCCTAATTCTTAAATTGATTATTCATTACCCAGAAACTCTGTCACTCAGGTTTTTCCTTCATCATAAGACCATCTCCGCCTTCAAGGAGCTTGCAGTTGTCACAAAGACCACATGAAATCCAACTTTATACAAACAAAATAACGATAGAAGAAACTAAAGATAAGGAAATAAGGAAAGGTACTAGCATTAATGAGGATTAGGAGATATTTCTCATAGAAAATGAAATTTTAACTGGCACTTGAAGGAAACCAGGAACCCAGAAGGAGGATGAAGAGGGAGAGCATTTCCAAGCATGAGTTATAGCCAATAGATGGAGATGGTGTCTCCCTCAGAGAAAGAGGAAGGAACCCAATGTCACTGGATTGTAGAGTACATGGGAGGACATAACACATAAGAAGACTGGAAAGGTAGGAAGAAGCTAGGTTGTGAAGGGTTTTGAATGCCAAATAAAGAATTTTATATTTGACTCTGGAAGTGAGAGGGAACCACAAGAGTGTATCGGATTGAAGGGGAGCAGTGAGCAGTGACATGGTCAGATATTCACTTTTAGGAAGATTAATTTGACAGCTGAGTGGAGAATTGCCTAGAGAGGGCGGAAAGAACAACTGGCAGGCTATCACAATAATCAAGATGTAAGGTGATGAGGGTTTGTGTGACAGTATGTTTGTGTTCGTCCTTCCTTGCCGAAGAAGACCATACCATCAGAGAAATGATGACATGACTTTGTTTTGAGTGAGAGAGGACTGTTCAGGTCACCAGCCTCACCTCTCCTCCAGAGCCATCTGAATCCAGTGACCAGATATTCATCAGTATGACTGGAGATGACCCAGGATGAGGCAATTGGGGTTAAGTGACTTGCCCAAGGTCACACAGCTGGAGAGTGTCAAGTGTCTGAGGTGATATTTGAACTCAGGTCCTCCTGACTCCTGCACTGGTGCTCTATCCACTGCACCACCTAGCTGCCCCCCGTGCGAGTAGTAGTAGGGCAATGAAGGAGTTGTATGCAATAAATGCTCCCAAGGTAAAATAAATAGGTCTTGCTTGCCTATCTCATGAAATTTTTTTCTCCTTGGTCTTTAAAAAATGTGACAGCATTCTTCTTTGCTTTCTTTCCTTCATTTTGGGGGGAGGAGTCCACCATTTTGCTAGTTTCCCTCTCTTTCCCTTATCCTAGATTCCTCTATCACCAATAAAACCTTCTTCTGCAACTAATGTCCATAGTCAAGCAAAACAAATACACACAGTAGCTATGTTCAAAAATGTATATCTCAGTCTACTCTTTCATCACCTTGCATCTCTGTCAGGTAATGGGTAACATGCTTCATCATTAGTCTTGTAGAACAATGGTTAGTCATTGTATCCATCCGAGTTATTAAGTATTATCTTTATTTACTTTTAATAGTATTTTTTTCCAATTTCATGTAAAGCTAGGTTTCAACATTCATTTTTATAAGATTTTGAGTTCCAAATTTTTCTCCCCCTCTACCCTACTCTCCAATATAGCAATCTGATATAGGCTATATATGTACAATCATGTTAAACATATTTCCACATTAGTCATGTTGTAAAAGAAGCAGAACAAAATGAAAAAACCATGAGAAAGAAAAAACAAAAAAAAGTGAAAATAGTGTGCTTCAATATTCATTCAGACTCATTAATTCTTTCTCTGGAGGTGGAGAGCATTTTCCATCATGAGTCTTTTGGAATTTTCTTGTATCATGGTATTGTTGAGAAGAGCTAGGTCAGTCATAGCTGATCATTGCACAGTGTGTTTGTCAGTGTACAATGTTCTCTTAGCTCTGTTCACTTCACTCAGCGTCAGTTTTATGTAAGTCTTTCCAGGTTTTTCTGAAATCCACCTGTTCATCATTTCTTATAGTACAATAGTATTCCATGACATTCATATACCATAACTTGTTTAGCCATTCCCCAATGGATGGACATTGCCTCAGTTTTCAATTCTTTGCCACCACAAAAAGAGCTGCCATTTTTGTACATGTGGGTCCTTTCTCCATTTTTATGATCTCTTTGGGATACAGTGGTATTGCTGGATCAAAAGATATGCACAGATTTTTAGCCCTTTGAGCATAGTTCCAAATTGTTTTCCAGAATGGAGAGCATTAGTGTCCCAATTTTCCAGCATTTCCAACATTCATCATTTTCCTTTCAAAGATTTTTTTTTACAGAGTTATAGTTGTACTTCTAATTGTTTTCAGTAATTCTGCTTTCTTCTCTTTGTAACAATTCATATGTCTTCCCCAAATTCTCCAAATCTTACCTTTGGTGATCCTCTTTTTCCCTTGTTTGTTCATGAATTCTTCATTCATGGTTCAGAAAGCTATCTCCTTTGAGCCTTTCATTGGCTTGTGATATGGCCTTTTATAAATAGGATACATCTGCCTTTGGAATCTGTTGTTTGAGACATTGGTCTGAACAGTTTCTGCCAGATCTTTTATCATTAGTTATGGCAAAATAATATTCAATTACATTCACAAATTGAAATGTATTTAGCCATTTCCTAATAATGGGCACTTCTTTAGAGTGCCATGATAAAAAGTACTGTTATAAATATTTTTGTACTTTTGGAACTTTTCCCACTTTCTTTCATCTCCTTAGTGTATAAGCCAAGTAGTAGTATCACTGGGTCAAAGAGTATGCACAATTTCATGACTTTTGGGACACAGTTCAAAAATGGTTGGATCAATTCACGGCTTCACGGCTCCTCTAATAGCGTCCTACTTCAGTCCCCAAAATAATGACCACCTTCAGTTTTTAGTTATCTTTGCCAGTCTGGTAGGTATGAGGTAGAAATCTCAGTTGTTTTAATTTGAATTTTTCTAATTTGTAGTTATGTGGAGAATTTTTGACATGTGTAACCTGAACCAAAAAGCCCATTGATGTGCTGCTCTCTCATTATTGATGGCAATCAATGCTAAGACTGTGGGAGAGGTGGCAGAATTAGTGAGATAAGGAGAGAGGAGAGATCCATGATTTAAAACAGCTTCTGCCTCTTCAATCTCTTTGGTGCTTGTGGTTTCCAGCTTTAAAGAGCTTTGGTTGGGGGGGATAAAATCTTAATTTTATGGTAGTGATTGTAAAACATTAAAAAATAATAATAATAAAATTAAATTTAAAAAAAAAAAGAGCATTGGTCAATGTCAACCCTACTTCAAAGTTACTGAAGGGAGGAAAAGACTCTGGGAAAAAGCTAACATGAGAGGAGCTAGCAATCTTGATTATGTCTCTGTCCCCAGCTTGCTACACTAGAGACTTCATGGAATTTTCTTTTTGGGGAGATCTGGGAATTTCTGCTGAACTAAGTTATCTTATTCCAATGTGAAAACTCCTTTACTCTGAATTGTCTGATAAATATCCTCATATGTATACCCTCTCAGATTTTAATTTTGCTACCAAGTTGGATAAATGCGTTTCAAGCCTTGGATATAAAGTTTGGAGGTATTCCTTTCCCCATTAAGGAATATCAATCAGGAATTTAGCTTGAACCTGAAAATGACATCCCCTAGACTAACAATATTTAAGGGAGCAGATAGTGGTCAAGCTTCTGGCTCCGACTTCTCACTTGCCTTTCTGGAAAGGATTAAAGTCTCCCTTGGACAAGCCTAGGGTGAGGAGATACTAGAGATATATCTATTTTTGCATCCTTGTAAGCCACATCAAAAAATCCATACTACATGTGTGGAGACAGTCTTTTTTTACACATAGAACTGGTGATTGAATTTCTTCCTTTGAGAAGTGCTATTTATATGTTTTGACCATTTATCTATTGGAGAATGACTCTTAGTCCTATGAATTATCTGGATAAAACTTTGGATATCAGATTTTTATCTGAGAAACTTGTTGGAAAAATATTTCCCTTTCTAATTTAAAGTGAATTGATTTTGTTTGTGCAAATACTTTTCAATTTTATGCAGCCCTAATGATATATTTTATCTTCTGTGACCCATGCTAGCTCTTCTTTGTTCATGAATTCTTTCATAATCTGTAATCTAAAGTTATTTCCTTCTTTGATCTTTTAATTCACTTGTGTTGCTGTCTTTTATACATGGGGCATTTTTTGAACTTTTGAACTGTTCTGTGAGATGTTGGTCTGAACAGTTTCTGCCAGACTACTTTCTAGTTTTGCCATTTTGGGGTCTCTGGGATTATTGAGCATTATGATGCTCCTTTGTTTGTTTGCTTTTGCTTATTTTGTAACTCATTTGTTCTATTCTTAAACAGTACCAAATAGTTAACTTTTTTTTTTTTGGAAGTGATTGAGATTAAGTAACTTGCCCATGTCATGCAGCTACACAACTGAACAACAACAAAAACTTTTCCATCTCCTGCTTGATCACATCTTATTTTGTTGTTATCGTTATTGAGTTGTTTCTGTTGTGTCTGACTCTTCATGACCCCATGTGGAGTTCTCTTGGCAAAGATGCTGAAGTGGTTTGCCATTTCCTCCTTCAGCTCATTTTATAGATGAGGAAACTGAGTGCGTGAGACTGGATTTGAACTCTGGAAGAAGTCTTCCTGATTCCAAGCCCAGTGCTCTACCCACCATACCTCCTGGCTGTACACATCTAGCTGACTTTGGTTCATAGATCCTGAATTCCAGATTCTTATGCAATACCAACCGTTGCAGCATCGGACTCTCTTTTTGTCACCAGACACATCCACAGCTGAATTTCCTTTTGGCTTTTGATTCAGACGCATCCTTCTTTCTAGAGCTACTTGTAATTGTCCTCTACTCTTCCCAGTAATGTATTAGACACCTTCTGATCTGAGGGATTCGCCTTCTAGTGTCAAATCTTTATATTTTAATACTGTCCATGGCGTTTTCTTGGCAAAGATAGGGGAGTGGTTTGCTATTTCCCTCTGCAGTGGATTACCATGTCAGAACTCTCCACCATGACTTGTCTTGGGTAACCCTGCACAGTACAGCTTATAGTTTCATTGAGCTATACAAGCTCCTCTGCCATGACAAGGTAGTGATCCAGGAGGGGAATTCTTTGACTAGGCTGAAATTTTGCCCTTCTTAAAATCACCTGAAATCAGAGAGACTTTCCTTAGAGCATGGAAGTCATCATTTTGTTTTCCAAGAAGTTTTCTTGACAGAAACCTTGTGGTCATCAACTGGCATAATTTTAGGCACTGAGGAAGTTAAAACCCTGGCCTAACTAATCATCTGACTTGAATGCAGGTTGACTGGTCCTTTGGGGAAAACAACTCCCACTCCAATTTTTAAAAAAAATCAAAATTTCAGAAAATTTGAATTTGCATTAAAAAAAAATATTTTAGCTTTCCACTAAAGTGGATGGAAAATGAAGTCATTTAATACAGAGGCTACATATGAAATAAACAAAACTTTTGTTCTTGTCGTCACTACCATATTATTCCAAAATTAGAAACCTCTTCTAACTCCTGGAATTTCTACGCTATCTCTAGGAAAGGTCCTGTTCACAAAATAAGGATCAGGGTGTGTGATGGAATGGGAGAAGTACTGTTGTTGTTAAAGCCCTTAACAATCTGGAAAATAGTATGACTTTCAGAAATGTCAATTTACCTCCCTTTTCCTGTTGACTTTGGCTTTTCCAAATCATGGAATATTGGGTTTCTCCAGGATAGTGTTAACTCTGCCTGGAGACTGATTCAGTTACCCCAGGGAGTCAGGTTCACTATTAAAAAAATGTCACTGCATTGTTGCATCCCAGAAACCTTTCTAGCACCAATTAGGATCTGGCTTCCAAGCCCAAATGAGAATTTTGAGAGACCTGACCCAACTTGAGTCAAACTATATTTTTCCTTTAAACTTCTCATGAAGATAGTGCCATCCTCATATATATGCTCATCTATGGCATCCTGAATCTGAATCTTTTGTAAAGAGACATCTTTTTTAAGTAGAGTGGGATTTAGTGGTGAAGTGGAAAGTATGTCCCTGAATCTAGAATCTCATGTTTCTCTCTTGAAATGCTGCTGAGTTTGCAAGTAGCTTTATGACCTATATCTCAGCAGGGTTGGCTATGAACAGATCCATAGGTACTTCTCTGGACAAGGGTATGGAGCAGCCCCTCCTTCAAGGTTTAATGGTTACCATTAGGAAGGACTGGAAAGAACCTCAGGAGGAAGGAATAGGCTGACAGATTGTCTCTTGCTCACACTCTGGTGATTGTTGTCCAGTTGCTTTGGACCCTTCAGGAATCCATTTAGGATTTTCTTGGCTAAGATACTGGAGTGGTTCATCATTACATTGTCCAGTTCATTTTACAGATGAGGAAAGAGAGGTAAACAGGGTTAAGTGACTTGCCCAGGGTCATACAACTAGTAGGTGTCTGATGCCAGATTTGAACTCAGGAAGATGAGTGTTCCTGACTCCAGTCTCTCCCCCCAACCCCCCCACTCTTCACTGCACCACCTTGGTGCCCCTAGCTTTTGGGACATAATTCCAAATTCTCTGTAGAATGACCAGGCACAATTCACAGTTCAAGGTACATTAATATACATTTTGTTTGTTTGTTTTTGCAGCTAATCCAACTTTTGTTATTTTTTTTTTGCCAATATAATGGGTTTGAGGAATATAATCAGAGTTTTAATTTCCTTTGAATTTTCATTTCTATGATAGCAATTTGAAGATTTTTTTAAAAAAACAACAAAATGCTTATTGATTGATAAGATATCTTCTTTGGAGAACTGCTTGATCATATACTTTGACCATCTGTTGGTTGAGGACAGCTCTTATACATTTGAATAAATTTAAATCTCCAAAGGAAAGTGTAAGAGAGAGGAGGTATTAGACTATCAACCTGAAGGTCTACAGAGCTGTTGTGCTGACCTCATTGTTGTATGCATGTGAAACATGGACAGTCTACCAGCACCATGCCAGGACACTGAGTCACTTCTATTTGAACTGTCTTAGGAAGATTCTGAAAATCACCTGGCAGGATAAGGCTCCAGACACTGAGGTCCTTGCTCGAACCAAACTGCCAAGCATTCAAACTATGCTTTAAAGAGCGCAACTCCAATAGACTGACCATGTTTTTGGAAAGCAAAAATGTACACTTGCCAAAAAAGACTTTTATGGAGAACTCACACAGGGCAAGCATTCACATGGTGGTCTGAAGAAACCATACAAGGACACTCTCAAGGTCTCACTTAAGAACTTTGGAATTGATTTGTGATATGGAAGACATTGGCACAGGACTGCTCAGCGTGGTGTGCCCACATCAGGAAAGATGCTGTGCTCCATGAGCAAAGCAGAATAGAAACAGCTCAAAGGAACCCCAGGATGCTCAAATTTAGAGAATCCACTCCAAATGCTCACACAGACTATTTGTGCCCGATTTGTGGTAGAGCATTCCGAGCTCATATTGGTCTGATCAGTCATAGTCGGACACATTGAAACTTGACTCTAGCAATGTGATGTCATTTTGGTGCTCTCCAAGAACAAAGGGCTACAACCAAATTTAAATCTATTCCTTATATAACTTGGAGGTGAGACCTTTATCAGAGAAATTTGTTGCAAAGATATTTTTCTAGTTTACTATTTCCCTTCTAACTTCAGCTGTATTGTTTGGTTTATGCAAAAACTTTTAAAATTTGTATAATCTGAATTGTCCATTTTATCTTCCTTGATTTCTGTGATTGAAACAACTGGGCTAAGGAATCTGAGAAAGACCAACTCCTCCCCCTGACTTCCATGGCCTGGGGAAAAAAAGTACTTAATTTGCATTAAAAAATTTAACAGTGCATGTACAAACTAGAGAAAGTTTTGGTTGTTCTTTTTCTCATACTAATTTATTTTGTCTTTCTCATTCAATTAGTCTTGGCATTTTTACATTTCTGTAAAAATTCATCAATTTTATTTGACAGTTTTCTTGGCATGTGCTTGTACAAAATAGTTTCTAAAAATAGTTTCTTTGTTTCTAATTTGTTGTGAATTTTTCATTTTCATTTTTGCTATTATTAAATTGATTTTCTTCTGCCTTTTAAAAATCAAACTGTCAGTCTATCTTATTACTTTTTTACAAACCTAGTTTATGTATCAATTCAATTTTTGCTTTCAGTTTTGTTAATCTCTTCTTTGATTTAAGAATTTCTGTTTTGGTAGTTGGTTAGGTTTTTAAAAATCATTTTTTCTAGTTTTTTTTTTTAGTTGCATACATAACACATTGAGTTGTTCTGTCTCTTCTTTAGTTGGTAAAAGTGTTTAGAGATACAGATTTTTCCCCTCAGGTTTGCTTTGGCTACATCCCAAAAGTTTTGGCATGTTCTCTCATTCTTACCATTTTCTTTGATGAAATTATCTGTTGTTTCTAGTATTTGTTCTTTAACCTACCTGTGCTTAAGTATGAAATTATTTAGTTTCCAATAGTTTGATTTCTTCTTCAAAGACATTTTGACTGGAATTTTAATTACATTATGGTCAGGAAAGGATATGTTTAATATTTTTCATTTTCTGCATTTATTGTTAAGGTTTTTAAAGTTCTAATACATGGTGGTGAATTCTTGTAAGTGTTCTACTAGATATATCTGAGAAAAGGTATTCAGTTTCTAGTCAGTAAACATCAGAGATCTGCCATCTCTAACTTTTCTAAAATTTGATTTAGAAACTTAACATCTTTCTCATTTAAGTTTTTTACTAAATTTGCCTAAGTCTGAAAGGGGGTATATTCAGCCCTTCAACTACAATAGTTTTGATGTCTGTCTCTCTGTAATTTGATTAACTTTTTCTTTGGGTATTTAGATGCTGTGACACACACACACACACACACACACACATATTTATAGTACTGACATTATTTCATTGTTAGTGTATCAATAAGTCTCACTGTTTGCCTCTTTTAACCATATATATTTCTGCTGTTGCTTTGTCTTTGCTCATGATTATTACCTTTACTTTTTTTTATAGTGGAGGAGCCTCAAAGTGTTATGGTCACAAAAAGTTGGACACAACTGAATGACTGAACAACAACAATGACTAGACCCTTATTTTGATTTGTATGAATCTTTATGTTTCAATTTTGTTTTAAAAAATCTAAGTATGTGTGGATACACATGTATTATGCTATTATTAAATTTTGCTTCCTAATCCATTCTGCTTCTGTTTTCTGGGTGAGTTTATCCCATTAACATTCATGGATATGTTTTGTTAATTGTTTATTTACCTCCATCCTACTCATTTGAAGTTTTTTTCTTGCTATCACCTCTCTCATTTTATGATGAAAACAGCTGTGAAAAAGGACTTGCTAAATACTAGTGATCTATAATCTATGTGACCTGCTTATATTCCTTTTTACGTTCTCTCTTCCCCCTTCCCAGACTAAAAATTATTAGTTCAGGTGCTTTTTTCCCCCCTCCAATTCCACTATCATAATACACTTTCTAAAGCTGAAATCCATTTTGTTCATGACTATTCCTTCCCTGATGCTGTCCTCCCTCTTAAACATTACTCTCCACTCTTCTTGTCTCCATGTTTTCCTGTTGAATTTTATGTACCTTTATAATTGTATATGTATGTGTGTGTGTTTGTTCAACCCTACTTTGCTTGGTTCAAATAAGTACCTGTTCCCTGTGTCTCTTCCTCCACACCCATAAGCTCTTCTTGGGCACTCAGTTGTGAGAAATAGTAAGCTTCCCCTTTTTCCTCCTTCCTTCCATAGTTATTCCTTTTCCTTCCTCTTTTTTCCCTCTTAAAACCATCAAGACAGAAAATATCAACTCTTATACCCTCTACTTGGCTTATTCTCTCTACATTCCTTGTAGTTGTTAAAGTTCAGAAAGGATACTTTATTCTTCTGTATTAACTGTGATCAGACTTAGCTCTTCTCAGCAATATAATAATTTAAGACAATTCCAAAAGACTCCTGATTGAACATGTTAGCCACATTCAGAGAAAAACAACGTAGTCCCAATGCAGATCAAGGCAGACTATTTTCTCTCTTTGTTTTTTCCTTCTTGTAGCTTTCTCCTTTTGTTCTGATTCTTCTGTCACATGACAAATGGGGAAATTTAATATAATTGTTTAATATAATTGTACATGTATAGCCTATATCAGATTGCCTGCTGTCTCACGGAGGGAGGGAGAAAAGAATTGGAACTCAAAATCTTATGAAAGTGAACATTGAGAACTCTTTACATGTAATCAGAAAAGATACAATACTATTAAGTGGGGAAAAAATTAATAAATAAATTGAGGAATCCCCAAAGGAAAAGTTACCAAGTGATTGTGGGAAAGGGAAAGTCCAGAGGTAGCAATGGAGAACAAGGAATATTTCTACTCCCTCTTCAAGACCTGTATAAGAGAAAGTATATCAAGTTCTAGAGAAGATTCCCAGGAATGCAGGAACATCTTATGAAGTCTAATCTCTGTGAGGACTAGAAGACTAAAGGAACATGAAAAGAAGTCTAAAATGAAAGAAGACTTGTTAATGAAAAGGAATTTCAGAGGGAACAATAAAAGGCTTAGAACTGAAGAAAAAAGACTTACTTTCACAGGATTTAGCTTAAATGTACTAAATATGGGAGCCAAAGTTGTACTGTATGGCAGAAAAAGTTTATAATGCTATATGTGATGGGGATATAGTGAAATCAACAAATATATACTAAGCACCTACCATGTGTAATATAATTAAAATATGAGCCTCAATTATACACATTTCTCATGAAAGTTCCATTTTTAAGGGAATATTTTTAAGATTTGAAAAATAATTATTAAATACACATAAAACAACAATATTACAAAATAAGATTAAATCTGTGGGCTTTAGCTTAAAAAACATTTTTCTAAGAATAATTAATTATTGGCCGATTCAACCATGCCCCTTGTTTGGACACATCACAGATAGTGACGTCAAAGAGAAATAGCAGTACAGGCCTATTCAGCGAATTGGGGATTAGGTAAACTTTGTGCTTAAAAACTGAAAACAGCATTATCATTATAGTCTAAAATATAGGCCAGTACACAAAGAATTGTCTTTGCTGTTCATTAAAATTGTTAATAGCAAAGAACTAAGACTTGATAACAAAACAGAAAATTCTATGGTTGCTAGTTTAATAGATTACCCTTTTTTTCACATTTTTGATGATTGTGAAGGAATCATGAGTGAGAAGGCACCAAGAAGAAATATAAACACTCAGAGGATCAAAACCCAGGCAGTTTATTACTCACAGGCATTTAAGTTTGTGTGATGCCTTCATCCTTCAGTCCCATGGGTACATATCGGTGGCTGTCTCCGGGATACAGAGTTCAGATCTCTTGGGTCTCTGCCCTTATATATGACTGCTGACGCTGGGTAGATTCACATGGACTGAGTGGGAGGGGAACCTTGGGAGTAGTCAATCTGCTGATGGTCTGCACAGTGATTCCCCTTATCAACCACAAGGACGTTGTAATTAGTCAAGTTTGACAGCCTTACACACCTGGATTAAATGAATTTAGCTAACCTGATAGTTTGCTAACCTTGCATTCCTAACCCTAAATATAGCTGACCAAGCTAGTTGTTGGGTACATAAACTGATCAGTCAGTGAGCACACACAGTCAATTCTGCTATCTAGGGCCCAGCAATACACTCATCCACACAATGTTATGGACATGTGACCACACCAATCATATCAGTCATGGGAACAGATCAGATGAAGGTCAAACTCATAAATTGGTGCAAGGAACAAAGTGGAAAAGAATGGAAAAATGAAGAAAAGGAGAAGTGGTAAAAATTAGTAGGTCTCTCTAAACCCACTCAAAAAAATTTGGTCCATGCCCTCAAGCTGCAGACAAGTACCTTATTCTAGAATAGATTTCCTTTTCACAGGAGGATAGAGTAGATCTAACCCTTGGAGGGGGAACCCTGTGGCCCTCTAGGTCCTCTAGTGCTGCCCTTTGATGGAATCCAAACTTCACAAAACAAATTCCCTTAATAAAAGGATTTGTTCTGTAAAACTTGGACTTAAGACAAAAGGTGGAATCCAAGAACAGTTGAAGGCCACATGTGACCTCAAGGTCGAAGGTTCTCCACCCTGGAATCATTTAGAACATCGAATTGCATTCAAAACCCTTTCCCCGGGAAACTACATTCAAGTTAAATCACGAAACTTTGCCCAAGTGATTTACTCTAACTGCAAAGCTGTCACCAAACTAGTTGAGACAGCCCAGGGGTTGTTTGGTTGGTTTTTTACTCACATTTTGTTGGATTAAAAATTATTATTATAAATACACTTAGAAAATTTTTTTTCCACGGAATCTTCATTTGAAACTTTTTTGTTAAGGAAGAAATTCTCCCGGGATTTTACCAGGGAAAACACTGAGAACTAGATTCTAAATTCCTAAATTGAAAATGTGGCAAAACTGCTTCATCTGTGACACTAAACTCCTAGCAGGAAACCAACACGTGAGAAATTATGTATTAGCTCATTCTAAGCACCTGTCTTGGGCTGCTTGAGATCAACACGTAATCATGGCAAGACCATCATCTTTCCAGCAAGTATGATTCTGCCACAGAATAATTAGGTTATAGCGGATACAGCATTTTAGATGGTGCTTCATGGGCAGAATTCTTCTTTATTCGTTTTATTTTCATTTATGTGCCATTTAAAGTATGTCTGGAAAAAAGGTAATTAGAACATTGTAAATACATGAGATACTGTTTCCAATCATAAAAATAAAGAGATTTAACATCAAATATGAGATTAATTAAAATCATACTTCCTCTGGACAAAAGTTAAAATAATCAACACATTACCTACCTTTTTAAGGAAAGTGCATTGTGTATGCCCACTTTATCCATTTTCAGAAGTTATAATCTCAGGGGGAAGCCAGTTTATTCATACCACTGGGTCACCATCTATCTCAACAAACTTTGTAAATTGGGGTTGGGGAGTTAGGAAATAAGACTTATGTGTGGTTAACATTGGTTTATTTTGGGTTTGCTTAACCCAAATCTTTGAAAATTGATTTAAAATTTTTTAAAATTATTTTTCAGTTATCAAGCAGATTTGCCCAGGGCTCTACTAAGTACCAAGCATTGTGCTAAGAGTTGAAGATACAAAATGGCAAAATCCTGTTCCTGCCCTCAAGAAGCTCATAACTGAATGGCAGAGACTACAAGCTAACACATATTTACAAACTACATACAGGAAATAATAAACAGAAAGAAATCACCAGAATGAAGAGGCATTGGAAAATGCTTCCAGTAGAAGGTGGGATTTTAGCTGGGACTTCAAGGAAGTGAAGGAAGTCAGGGAATCCAGGAGTCAGAGATGAAGAGGGAGAACCTTCTAGGCTTTGGGGATTGCCAGAGAAAGTACCCAGAGTTAAGAGAGAGAGAGTCTTGTTTGTGGATTTGGATTCCAATCCAGTGTCACAGGTGGGGAGTAAGGTGTAAGAAAACTGGAAAGGTAGGAGGGGATTAGGTTATGAAGGGCTTTGAAAACCAAACAGAGAATTTTGTATTTGACTCTGGAGGCAATAGGGAACCACTGGAGTTTTATTGAGTAGGAACGTGACATGATCAGACTTGGTTATTGGGAAAATCACTTGGACATAAAAGGAGAAGATAAATTGAAGAGGACCCACCAGCAGGCATGAGGGGATGAGGGCTTGCACCAGGGTGAGGGGCAGGGGCAGGAGAGAAGGGGGCATACTGGAGAGAGGTTACAAAAGTGGAATCGACAGGTGTTGGAAACAGCTTGGATATGGGGGATGAGATAGTGAGGAGTCCAAGATGGCTCCTGGGTTGGGAGCCTGAGGGACTGGGAGGATTGTAGTGTCTTCAAACATATAATCAATAGGTATGTGGCAGACTGAGGCTAGTTCTCTCTCCATTACACCAAGTTGTCTAATTAGTGACATATGCTGAAAAGTCAAAATTGCATTAATTAAACTAAATTTTTAAAATGCACAAAATAAAACAAAAAAGTATAGAAAGGGAAAAAACAAGTAATTTTGTTAGTACTCTGTGGTATCCATTCATCCACATATCTATGTACATATAACACACACACACGAGGAGCTCAGTTTTTAAATAAAAATTTTTTCCTTTTTTCTTCCATGTGTTTCAATATGACTATTAAATTCACATATTAAGTTATAAGATAAATTAATTTTTTATATTTGAAAACTGCTTCAATCACTTTCGTTCTGCTACCAACCCTTCTTTTCAGTGTCTCTTGAGCTGGAATCCCTTTTCCAGAACTATGTGAACGAAGGACAAACTTTCAACCTCAGAGTTATCCTTCTCTTCTATCTTTTTTGCCTTTTTAATAAAAACAGATCTGTGTGAGCAGTTAGGTGGTACAGTAGATAGAGCACCATTGGGAGGATCTGAATTCATATCCAGTCTCAGATACTTACTAGCTGTGTGACCCTGGACAAGTCACTTAATCCCCAATTGCCTCCAAGAAAGAAAGAAAAATAAACAACAACTAGACTGTGAATTGTAGAAAATTCCCAGGGAAGAAAATCCCTATGCTGATACAAACAGACCTCTGCCTGCCCCTGGGAATCTTCATAGTCTGGCCAGGCTCGCTCAGCCAGTCTGACTCTGAGGTTGCAACTCTTACACTTAGCCATACTCTGACTCTTTCCCACTAAACAATCACTAATGCATATGTACAATTGTCTCAGCTGATGCTGATATACAACTTACTGTATTGGAGTCTGAGAGCCCAAAGAAAAGATTCAACAGGGGGTGGTGCAGAGGGTGCGTTAGGTCACTAGATGAAGTCTCTTCAGGGGAGCTCTTTCACCCACCAAGATAATGTTGCTCATTGATGATGGTCTGCACCAAGTGGTGTGTTATAAGGTGAATGATCTGTATCCCCTCATCCCCTTCGGATAGGGAGACAAAGGACGTGCCTCTAAATGACAAAGTGATCTTCACTTCTTAGGTGGAAGAGGTCTTCTTAAACAAATTTTCTTGTCTTTTAGCAGAGACTGAACTTGATCCGCCGCATTTTTCTGAAGTTCAATTTCGCTTAAGCGCTTTAGTTCATATGCCCTTTCAGCTTCTATAGCTAAAGATAAAAATTAAAACGTCAAATATTTATTAAATGGCTGCTGGGTGCCCAGCATGGGGCTAGAGACTGGTCATGCAAAGATAAAAATAAAACAGTTCCCAACATGAGGGAGCTTATATTCAATTATGTGGAACACATACACAGAGGCACATAGATGAATACATGTTAAATATAAATTTTAATTATATATGATATTGTAATGCTGAATATGATATTAATTATAATAAAGTAATTTGGGGAAGAGTGAGGCACTAGCAGCCAATGGGACTGGCAAAATCTTTATACTTGAGATGAATTTTGAGGGAAGCTAGGGATGTGAAGGACAGAAAAGAAATGGAACATATGTATGCAAAAAGAACAATTTGGTTGGACTGAGGATGTATGAAGGGGAATGATGTGTGAAAAGCCCGGAAAGATGACAGAAGGCAGCCTGCAAAGGGTCTTAAATGCTTTATTACGGAGTTTGTACTTGATCCCAGTGTCAATAGGAAGCTTCCAAGGTTTATTAACCTGTGGAGTGAGTTGGTCTGACTTGAACTTTAGGAATAATAAATAATTTGGTAGCTGCATGGAGGATGGATTGGAGAGCAGAGAGGTTGTTATTGGGAGTCCTTCATTCTCAAAGAGGACCAATGACTTCAGGAAGGTGATGTCTTGGCTTGTAAATGAATTGGGTTTAAGTGAGGCAGGATTGTGCAAAGTTACCAGCCTCACTCTCTCCTCCAAAGTCATGGGAGTCTAGTGGCAAGACATAGGTCAGGATGACTGGCAATGACCCCTAAAGGAGAGAGGACTTGAGGCTGGGAGACCAATTAGGAGGTAATTGTTACTGTCTAGTGAAGTGTAATGAGAGACTGAACCAGATTGGTGGCTACATAAGCAATGACAAGAAGACAGATGTGATAAATAGGAAATAGACACACATTTTGACTTTTTCATCAAGCATAATTTGGTATAAAACAGGCTTTTTTGTTTGACTCTTGGACAATCACATCCTGAAAACCTAATACAAAGATGTTTCATCTTCATTATTGAGGGACCACTATGTTCTGGGCACTCAGAGAACAGTAGAGTGTGTATGCAAATGTAAATTTATTTAATCATTTTAGTTAGAGAATATTTGGATTAAGTTAAAGACATTTTAACCAACAAGAAAAATGTGACAGAATTTACAATTTAGAAGTGTTTAAGGAGCTTACTTTCTGCTGTGGGGAGTAGTACGTCCTCCGTTTTTTTCCCAGGACTCATTTTAAAAGGAGTACCATATATAATATCTTCAAAAAGTGGTACTCCAATATTGGCAATATTATCGTACAAGGCCTTTGTCAGCAAAGCTAGCTCCCAGGGCTCCTGACTGGGACAGAAATAAGGCAATACTGTGAATTAATCAAAATACAAAAAATGTAGAGAGCTACAATAAAATACATACCATACACTCAGGTTATTCTGAGGCTTGCTAATCAGATTAATTGAAGGCATCTTTTGTGTAGTAATAACACAGAAATGCATCTGCCCAGAAGGATGTTGGGGATAAGCAGGCTGGATTGAGATGGGGAGGACTGTCATTTGTCTTGGCCCTTGGAAGGGCTGCTTTCCTGCTGCCCAACAGCTTATAGGTACATGTCCCCTTTGCCTCTGTAACTCATAGGTAAATAGAAAACAAAATTTATTGCTTTAGCTTCCTGCCATGGTTTTTTTTTAATCCTTGTTCTTGAATGACCACCAGCCTCATGTCATAGAATTATCGGATTTCAGAGGCGAAAGAGGCCACAATTACTATCTAGTTCAATTTACACCTGACCAAAGAATCTTCTATCACACCCTTAACATGTGGTCATCCCGTCTTTGCTGAAAACTCCTTAAGTGAAAGGATCACACTACCTCCTCCAAGGAAGCTCATTCACTTTTGGATAGTTCTAATTATTTGGATTCATTTCCTAACATTAAATCTATTTGCCCCTTTGCAGTTTCTACCTCTTGATCCTAACTGGGTCCTCTGGATCAAGCAGAACAAGTCTTCTGTTTTTTTAATTCATTAATTTATTTGTTTTTAGTTTTCTACAATCATTTCCATAAATCTTAGATTTCTCCCCTCCCCCCTCATTCTGCCCTCCCTCCCCCTTCCCTCCCCAAGATGGTGTGCAATCTTATATGGGTTCTACACATACATTCTTACCAAATACATTTTCACCTTAGTCACGTTGCATGGAAGAATTAAAATTAATGGGAGAAACCATGAGAAAAACCAAACCAAAAGACAAAACACAAGAGAAAATAGTTTGTTGCATTCTGCAATCCAATTCCATAGTTCCTTCTCTGGATATGGAAGGCATTTTACCTCAACAGTCCATTGGTAATTTTTTAGGTCCTTCCATTGCTGTGAAGCACCCAGTCTACCAGAAAAATTCCCACTGTGTTTGTTACTATGTACTACGTTCTCCTGGTTCAAGCAGAACAAGTTTTAATCCTTCTTTCACAACATTGGTATTAGGTTCCCCCTCCCCTGCCCTCCCCTCTCCAAGCCCCAGGCTTCTGTTGTCCAGGCTAACCAAATACTTTTGTAATATTTGCATCTGAGAAGGATCTGGGTTAATTTTGGGAGTGGTAACACTTTTATTGCCTAAAGCCTCTTATAGAAACCAGAGAAAATTTCAACATTGACATTAATTCTACACTTAAGAGCATACTGGTCTCATTATATAAAAGAGGCTGTTTTATATTATTAAAAGGAAGATCTTAGCACAGACTATAATTATGATAAATCATATTCTTGGTGTATAGGACTCAGTCTGAAAAGAAGTGCTTTGAACCCATTTGGGAGAAAAAAAGGAATATGTTATGCAGTTATCACATCTACCTTTTCATCATCCCAAATCTTTAATTTTTAAAGTTTTAGTTTTTATAAGTAGTTTGAGATAAGAAGGACTGGGAGTCAGGAGGCTCCGTTTGATTCCTACCACTGACATCGAGTTGGAACAGTAATTTCATTTTTCTGAACCTCCTTTTTCTTATCTGTTAATGCTTTGTAAACCTTGAAGTACCATAGAAATATTAACTAAAATAAAGGGAAAAGCTCTGGCCAACTCTGTATCCCTGGGTATACAGGGTATTTATGGGACACAGGTCCTCTGGATCGGGTTACAAAGCACTGTTGCTATTGGGCCAGCCATCAAGTCATGGAAATACTTCTGTTAGAATGAATTTTCCTTTGTAATGGGTGTTTGTTATAATGAACTTTCACCTGTCATTGAAAGTCACCTTAAGTACTGAGTTACACTAAATTTTCCTAAAGTCATGGTTTCATGGCATTTCAATGGCATATCTACTTATTTCAAAGGCAAATGTTCAAATACTCCAAATAAAATTAAGTTGATTTAAAATATAAATGTCACAGAATTACTGGTAGATGAGGGAAAAACATGAAGCAAATAGTACATGAAAATCCACAAAGATTGCACAATAGTAGTGCCTAGTCATGACAGGTTTGATGGTCAATGTATAATATCTGTGTAATCTCCAAATGTAAATTTCACAAAGACATGATGCAACTGGGAATGGAATATCTTTGTTATTGTAGTTCACCTGTTTCAGTCTTGTGTGACCTCTTTGTGACATCTTTTGGGGTTTTTTGGTCAAGATACTGGAGTGGTTTGCCATTTTCTTCTCCAGCTCTTTTTATAGATGAGGAAACTGAGACAAGCAGGGTTAAGTGACTTGCCCAGAGCCACACATCTAGTAAATGTCTGAGGCCAAATTTGAACTCAGGAAGATGAGATTTCCAGACTCCAGGTCTGGTACTCTATCCAGTGCACCATCTAGTACTCATAAGAATCCAGATCATTGAGTTCACGAAAATTTTTCCATAGATCTTTCTTTGAAAGGTAGTCTCTTTCTGGTTTGAGGTCCTTTTCTGGATTTGAACAGGCTAGTTCTCATACAAAAAGGATATTTTAGAGACACAGTTATAGTCTATACCAGAAAGCACCTGGCCATTTTCTCAGTGGCCTGAAAGTAACCTAACTTTTCTAAGATGAAGGAGGGACCAGAAACCTGTTTTTTATAGTAGGTATGGATGAAGATGTGAAAAATGTTCTGTCAGATGGCACTAGAATTATGACATTAAAAACCTTCATTTTTACCATAAATATCCTATCAATACTCACACGTTGTAACAACTTCTACGCAACATTGATTTCACTGTGTGCTTTCTTGGCAAACCATATGCCATAGCAAATAATTACAATTTGACCTCTTTTGCTGTAAAAATAAGATCTTCTTTCGTCACCCTTTGTCTGAAATGTTCATAACAGAGAGGATTAGTGCCAATGTTTTTCTTTTGAAAATTTATTCTAAACCAAAAAACACATTCAGGATAAACCCTGAAAGATTTACCCCTCTTCTTGAAGATGCTACATGCTACTTTTTTCAGCATTTATTCTTAATAATTACTTGATTAACTTTTTCTTGCTACCATTTAAATCATTCCCTCCCTTCAAATAGGAAGGCACCATTGATGAGGAGGCTGAGATCAACAATTGCAGCCTGTTAGAAAGATCAAACTATGATTTATTTGCTGGCTAATCGCAGCATCACAGAGTTCGAAAGGATCTTGGCTGCCATCTTATCTAGCCCACACCTATGTCTCCCTACATAACATTTCTGAGAAATGGCTGTCCTCCAGTGTTCCTATCATTACCTTCCCAAGCAAGTTCACTTAATTTTTGGACAGGTAGGTTGGGAAGTTTTCCCTTACATGAAACACTTCATAGTCTATCCCCTGTTTTTAGGTCTAACTCATCAGGGCCATGAAAAACAAGTCTTCCACATGATAGTCCTTAATATACCTGAGGACAAGGAAATTATGAGTTTGTCCCCATCTTCTTCTTTCCAGGCAAAACATTTCTAGTTCTTTCACATGGTCCTTGTATAGCACAGTGTCTCCAGTCCTCCTGACATTCTAATCTCTCCTCTCTGTTTTTTCAATGTCCTTTCTAAAATGTGGAACCCAGGATTGAACACAATATTCCAGTTGTGCTCTGACAGGGCTAGCTCAGTAGTTTCCAATTTTGTTCAGTCATTTCAGTTGCATGCAACTCTTCATGATCTCATTTGAAATTTTCTTGGGAAAGATACTGGAGTGATTTGCCATTTCCTTCTCTGATTCATTTTACAGATGAGGAAACTGAGGCAAACAGGGTTATGTGACTTGCCCAAGGTCACACAGCTAGGAAGTGTTTGAGGCTAGATTTGACTCAGGAAGATGAATCTTCTTGATTCCCAGCCCAATGCTCTGTGCCACCTGACTGCCCTATTTTCATTACTACACTGTGTTTGTGACCATGATAATGGCATACCAGAAATGAAATGTGACTTTTACAGAGGACTATTTTTCTCTCTTCACCCCCAGCTCATTAAAAACTGAAAGTATAAATCGGATGATGTTTCTCCTCCTCCTCCTCCTTCTTCCAGGAAGAGTTAAGAGACTTGCCCAGGGTCACACAGCTAGTAAGTGTCTTAGGCAGCATTTGAACTCAGGTCTCGGTGCACTGTGCCACCCAACTGTTTCTTAATGTAAAAACCTGGCTTTTTGGAAGAAATCAGGTCTCAAATTTTAAGGAGTTTCTTCACGTTTATTTTCTATGACCTCCAGACCAATGATGTGATCTTCTCAGGGGGCACTAGTGTACCTTCCAAAGCAGCACATCTCACTTTTTGGAAAATTCTAATTCTAAGAAGATTTTCCCATACATAGAAAACCCATTGCTCTCAGGTCTGACTTGAAAGGGATACACTTTCTAGAAGGCTCCTCACTTCCTCAAGAAATTTACTAAATGAAGTTTTCTTGGATTGTTTTTGTTTGCTTTGGAGGCAGGATCTTCACCCGAATGAAAGCAATTGTGACATTATGGCTTCGGAAACTCATGGGTCTGGATTCACCCAGACCCCTACCCCTCTCTCTTTCCTCGGTTCCACGCTCCCATCCTGCTACCCCGCAGCAGATCCATGATACGTCTCTCTCTTCTCTCACCTTTCACTTGTGCACACACTCATACACACACACAGACACAGACGCACAGACACACAGACACAGACACAGACACACACACCCCCCTGAGTCAGCCCAGTCTAGCTTCCCTACCGATGTTCGCCTTCTCGGGGGTCTCCTTCCGAGGGGGATGGCCCGGTCCTCAGCGCCAGGCAGGCGGAGGCATCAGGCCGGCTCTGTTCAGCCCTGGCGCCGGCGCACCCGCTCCCTTCCCAGAACAGGTTCTGCTGGGACAGCTCCTCCAGCCAGGTCTCTCTCTGCCCGTGGCGCTGCCCTGGGTACTGCTCCGGCATTGACGCAGGTGGCCCACAATAAAGGGGCTTTGTGGTCAACCCCCCGCCCCGTGGGGCCAATGCCAGGCCGGCAGTGCCTAGCAGTCGGCACCAAAGCTTACAATGTCTGGCGGCAGCTGATCAACGGAATACCTTGGGAGTCTCCGGTTCTGAGTTAGAATTCCCAAATCTTCCACCAGCTTCTTGAGTAGAGTCACTGACTCGGTTTCTTCACATGTAAAACGAGGTGGGTGGACTATGTGAGTTCTATGAACTCTGCTCCTTTTCCGCAGACAGGGAGGGTTATGTATGTGCAATGTTTCATTTGCTTTTAGACATGATGAATATAGGTAGGGTGTAAGGAGGGGTATATTAAGAAATGAAGATAAAAACAGAGTATCAATAAAAATGTAAAAAAAGAAAAATTGTGGCCATTTCTGTTTTCCCCCCCATTTTCTGTATTTCCACAACAACTAGCAATTAGTAATCAATCAACCCAAAATGGAAGCCACCATTTTCTTTCTGGCCATATTTTAAGTCCGGAGAAAGAATAGTACAAGATTTGGATGGAGGGAGAGAAGGAAGAGAGAAGTCTAACAATACAGAAAAAAATAAGGAAAAATCAGAGAAATAGAGCACATTTTTCAAAGTACCATGTACAGAGCAATATCCCAAGATGTTTCAGCAGTGACTTGGTAATTGTTTAACAAATGTATACCATGACACACTTTTAAATTCAATCTGCAGTTTCATGTATAATCATCTTTTTTTCCCTATTCTACTGTGTTATAGAAATACTTGTTTTATTTCCTAAGTACAAAATAAAATAAATAAATTTTAAAGTTTAATGTGCATAATTAACATTTCCCCCAACACCTTCTTAAATCTAGACAAGCGACAAAACAATAATTTGAGTCATGCTTTGTAGTGTTTGTAGATTTTTTGAGCTGTAAGTGCTCACACTGAAAATTTAATAACTGGATATCTGGAGTCTGAAACCGACTCAACAAGGGCATTAGAGAGTCACAAAACCAAGTGGGATGGGAAATATGAAGGGGAAGAAATGTTCTAGAGGTAGAGTTGGTAATACTGAATGGATAAGCACTGATGCAAAGGAAAAAGTCAAAGAGAAACCCAATTCAATCAATTAAGCATTTATTCAGAACTTATTATATACTAGGCATTGGAAACCATGTGAATGGTGGTGGCAGTTAGAAATTATGAAGTCAAATATGGAAGTACATTTTACATGACCACACATATCAAATAGTTTGCCTTTTCAATGAGGGGAGGAGAAGGATGGAAGGAGAGAATTTGGAACTTAAAAAATGTTAAAAATTGTTTTTACATATAGGTAAAGATGAAATAATTTTAAAAAAATTATGGAGCTGAAAGGAGGAGCAATTGAAAGGGAAAATAAGGAAATTTGTTTTTTAAATTTAATTTTTTAACTAACAAGCATTTATTTTCTTCCTCATCCCACAACTGAAGATAATAAACAGATATTTCACATAACATATATATTAAATAATCTATTTTAAACAGATATACATGGTCAAGCAAAACAAATTCCTGTAATGTTCATGTCCAAAACTATATGATTTATTCTGCATCTCGAGTTCATCACTTTTTTGTCAAATGCTGTATTGCATCCATCTACATTCATGATTGGTCATTATGCTGATCAGAGTTCTTAAGTCTTTTAAAGTTTTTTTTCTTTAAACAATGGTATTGTATAAGTTGTTATCCTGGTTCTGCTCACTTCACTGTTTTAATTGACATGTTTTTCCCAGGTTTCTCTGAAATTATGTTTCGGTACACTAACAAATAATAGCGATTATTTGTGTAGCACTTTTTAAGGTCTGTAAAAAGCTTTACATATTATTTCATTTGATCCTCAAAACAACACTGGGAGCTAGGGAACAAACATTTATATAATGTCAGCTATCTTCCAGATATTGTGCTAAATGATTGACAAATATTATCTCATTTGATTCCAACAGCTTTGTTAAGAAGGTTTTGTTCTCATCCCCATTTTACAGTTTAGGAAGCAGATGCAAATATAGAGGTTAAGCAATTTGCCCCAAGTCATGCAGCTAGTAAATGTCAGAGGCTGGATTTGAATATAGGTCTTCTTGACTCCAGATCTAGTGCTCTATTCAACCATTCTATTCATACTACATAATTTGTTCATCCATTTCCCTGATGGCATCCCCTTAGAATAATGTGCATTAATATGCCCATCTTCTCACAGCTCCTTCAGCAATTTTCATTTGCCTTTTTTGCCAACTTTGTCCATTTGATAGAAACCTCAGAGTTGCTTTAGTTTTCTTTTCTATAATTATTAGTGATTGAAAGCATTTTCCATATGTTGATAGCCTATGTTGCAGTTTCACGTGTGTTGCGGAGTCATTGCAAAAGAATTCATAGACTCAAACCATCTCTAACCCAAGCAAAGGCATTTATTGGGAGTAACGCCTCTCAGGAAGAGGACTGAGTTCCAAGAAGGAAATCAGCAGCTTAGTGAAAGTAAGACAGAGATTTTTATATGGCAAAAGATACAATTACATCATTACAGAATATATGATTATTAAAATATAGGAGGGGTTTGTTAAGGGATTAGGCAATAGGGGAGGGGTCCTAGCCTTGGTGGAACTGCCCATGCAGTGACCTCACAATGCATACAGAAAAACCCTTTTGGGGTTGGGCATTACTATATGATACTGATATCACAATAAGCCTCCCCATGTCATAAGTTCACCTGAAGGACAGCTTTCACTTTACTGTACAAGTGCCTAGTTAGAGAAAGTCTCTTTTATTGTTTTGGGATCCACATCCTGCTTGGGCATCCTGGTGGTACTGCTTTCTGATTGGCTGGCTCTTATGGTCCTATCTGAGGTTAGATGGATGTAGTTTGTGGTAGTTGAGTGTGTGGACACACATGCTGTTTCTATGAGAAATGTGAGAATTGTGTCTGGGGGAAGTGATTAGCTAGAGATGGTGATTAGGATTCCATCCCATGGATATGCCTGCTATTCTAGTGAGGCATATTTGAGATATTGGGTGTGGGGGCCTGTGGTGTGGTTAAAGCCAGATTGTATGGACAAATCAGGACATGCCTGCTGTTCAGTGCTAGGCCCATAAGGGAATTAGAATATTGGGGCTGGAGGCAGCCTTATTAGGATTCCATATGCTAGATTTTTTCATTTGAAAACTGTATTCATGTCTTTTAACCATTTATCAATTAGGTAATGGCCCCTATTCTTATAAATTTAAATCAGTTTTTTATATATCAAAGAAGCAAAGCTTTTTAGTTTTGGATATATTGAATTTGAGGTTTGAGTAAGACAACCAGGGGTGTGTGTGTGTGTGTGTGTGTGTGTGTGTGTGTGTGTGTGTGTGTGTGTGTGTGTGAAAATTAAAATAGGATTGTAGAACTTGAGCATGTTTGTAATAATAATAGCATTTGTATATCACTTTAAAAGGCACTTTACAGATATCTCATTTGATCCTTACAGCAACATTCTGAGTTAGGTGCTATTAATATCGTCACTAAGGCTGAAAGAGTTTAAAAGGACATAGCAAATAAGTTTGTAAGGAAATATTCAAATGCAGATCCCTGCCCTTAGGAAGATCATATTCTAATGGAGAGAGACACATGCAAACAAGTGTGTATATTTAAAATATATACAGTTTAAATGGGAGGTAGGTGCTATTATTATCCCCATTTTACAGATTAGAAAACTTGAGGCTGAGAGGTTGTGACTTGACCAAGATCACGTAGTCACTATTAAGTATCTAAGGCAGAATTTGAACTCAGGTCTTCCTGACTGCAAGTCTAGCATTGGATCCACTATACCACCTTAGCTGTCTATGCTTGTATCTACTTACATTCAACCTAAGAGGAGAATTTGAAGATACTGTTTCCTGAACTCCAATCTTCTGCATAGAGAGATTCAAGAAGATAAGCTTGAATGCCTAGAGTTGTGATCCTGCCGCTTGGAGATAGAAGAAGACCTCTCATGTGGCACTTATGTAGTGTCTACCTGGATCACAAAAACCAAGGATTCCATACGGAATCAAGCCAGTAGCTGCAAGAGATAAAGAACAGAGGCAAGCAATGACCAGTGGTGTTGAGTGGATGGAGATAACATGAACATGATGGTGCAATCAAAGGCCTTCTATCTCTACAAGATGGAAGGCTTGAAAGGCCCTCCCCCCCATGCCTTCCCCTCAGTCTTTTTTGTGGATGTGTCTCTCTCTGTGTACAGTCACTTGCCCTGAGGGGTCTAGAATGACTTGGGGGGTGTGCCCCAAGTTGATGGGTTAGATAGATATTCTGCTATCACTTTTCTCACTATGTATGTCATTTCAATCAATGTTTTTGCTTTGAGCTAATGATGTACTCTGTCTTTTGTAAAGGTCAACTGGTGGAGTCATTTTAGGAGTGTGGGTCTGCAGAAGACCTTGAATCTGGGTTAATGATTTTTCTGGAAAACCCATTTTGTGAAAGTGAGTTAAAGGAATAGTTCAAGGGGTGCCACATACCCATTCCCTAATCAATGAGCATCTACTTTGTTTCCCTTTCCTTTGATTATAAAAGTTGTCTCTGACCAATCAATCAATCAACAAACATTTATGAAATGACTGTGCTAAGCACTGGTAAGTACAAAAAGAGGTAGTTTCTATCTTAAAGGAACTTACAATCTTAAGAGGGAAATAAAATGTAAACAAATACATACAAAGAAAGGTAAGAGCAAGCAGGGTTTAGGGAAAAATAATGAGCTCTATTTTGGACATCCAGTTCGAGAAATCTAAAAGTCAGTTGAAGATGTGAGTGGAGATCAGCAGAGACGCTGAGGCAGTGTAAGTAGATTTTTGAGATTCATAAACAGACATGGTAATTAAATTCGAGGGAGCTGATGAGATCACCAAATGAAGTAGTATAGAGGGGGAAGAGAAAAGTAGATAGAATAGATAGATAGAATCCTGAGGGGCACCTGTCTGGAAGACATCATCTGAAGAAAGATCCAGCAAAAGAGACAGAGAAGGAATGGTCAAATATGTAGGTTGAGAGGCTGGAGAGAGTGGTGTTCCAAAAACCCAGAGACAAGAAAGAATCAAGAAGATGATCGATGTCAATAGTCAGGGAGAATGAGAATTGAGAAAAAAAAAACATTGGATTTGTCAACTGAGACCATTGGTAACTTTGGAGAGAGGAGTTTTTGTGGAATAAGGTTGGAAACAAGATTGTAAGGGCTTAGGAGACAGTGAGAAGATTGAAATGGAAATTTATTGCTATATATTTTGAATCCTCTTACATTCTGCTATGTGCATGGTAATGCTTTTTTTCTTATTGTGTATTTAAGTTTTAGTATTTAAGCTTATAGTGTTTCCTTTTCTTGTCTTATTGTGTATTTAAGAAATATTTTTAAAAAACAAGAGAGTGAGAGGAGAGAAAGTGGAGGCATATATTGTACATAACCTTTTTGAGGAGTTTAACCATACAGGGCAAAAGAGACATAAGACAATGGGGGGATGGCAGGATCAAATTTTTTTTTTCAGATTAAGGGAGACATAAGCACATTTGTAGGCAGTGGGGAAAGATCATACCTAGGGAAAGATTGAAATTAAAGATGAATGAGAGAGTGGGGAAGAGAGAGTGGGCAATTTGTTGGAGGAGATAGGATAGATTTGGTTTTCTTGAACAGGTAGAGGTGTTAGCCTTGGTGAGGAGTAAGGCTACTTCATCATATGAGATAGGGGTGAAGAAGGAGATAGTTGCAGAAGGTATCTGAGTAATATGTGATGAGGAAGAGGGGAGAAAAGGGAGGTCAGGATTAATGACCTCAATTGTTTTCCATTAAAAAAGAGGCAAGGATCTCAGCTAAGAAGGTGGGAGAGGAGCCATTTGAGGTCTGAGGATGGATGAAAAGGTTTAGAAGAGTCGTTGTGGATAGTGAAGTAATGAATGAAGAAGGAGGATATAGTAAGATTACCTAGTAGTAGTAAGTATCTAGTTGAGGTAGTGTAACATAAATTTGTGGTGGATCCAGTTATAACATTTTTTTTCCCATTTTTTTGCATGATTTTTCCTCATCTTCATTTAGCAGTATGTGTGTAGAAACAAAAGCTGTGATGGTGGAAATAATTCAAAGCTGATGACTGGCAGGGCCGAACTGGTGATGTAAGGGGGCTTAGGATTCAAGAGAGGAAGACTATGTAGATGGAATTGATTTACCAAGAGTTCAAGATGGAAAAAGAGGAGAAAGCAGCTAGTGGCAGGGGAGATGCCCTCGGATAGCATTGAAAGGTCAATGGTATTGAAGGTTGTCATGTAGATGAATACTTGACTTCTTCATGTACTGTTTGCTTTTCTTTCTAGATATATGATAAATATGTAACTCTCAAAGTATTTCTTTTTGTCCATGATTCTTTTTGGTGTTCCTTCTGTTTTCTTCTGTGCTTAAAAAAAAGCTTCGGTAGCTCTCTTTTCTTTCTCTGTCTTTATTTTGATACCCTTATCCCTAGTTTTTCTCTCCCTCTAACCTCCCCATTGGAAAAAAAAAAAGAAAAAGATTAATAATATATATGCATAGTCATGCAAAACAATTTTCCGGAGTGTTTTCAAATGTGTCTTATTCTGCTACTAGAATCCATCACTGTCTCAGCAGGTGAGTAGCACACATCAATGGTTCTCTGGAAAAGTGGTTGGTCATTTCATTGAGCAAGTGAGACAGTCTATAGAAATCACTTTGTGAACCTTAAAATAGTATAGAAAGGCTAACTGTTAATAGTAGTCCTTAAGTTTTTCAAAATTCATACACATTTTTCTGTTTCTCTTGTGATGGAGGAACTGGCCAACAGGGGTACATTATAATTTCCAACTAAGTTTGACTTCTGCCTTCATCAGTTTGCCAGAATGACTTTTTGTTTGTCTTTTAAAAATTCATCAGTCCCAAAAACGATTAGCCTCCAAAAATGTGACCAATTCATTTTTTTTATCAGCCTTTTTCATCCTTTTTTGAAACAAAGCACTGGTATATCTGTTTAATGAAAGCATTAAACATTTAAATTAACTATGAGCCATATTTAAAATGTTATTATAATTCTTACTGAACCACATGTGAATAATTTCTTTCCACCCTTGGGTCTATGTTCATTTACATTGGTATTCTGATCAACTCTGAAATTTATCAAACATAAATGCACACAGTTGAAAGAAACGAAAGTGAAAAGACTTGTACAAAAGAACATGCAAAAAGTACCAGAGAGGCAGAAGAGAGAAGATAGATGACCTCTTACTCTGTAGATTAAGAAAATAAGGCGTAGACAAGTAAAGTGATTTTCTTCACGTCTCGTAGGATCAGAACCAGAACTTGGGTACCCTCACTCCAGGCCCTGCAGACTGACTGCTTCACCATGCTGCCTCTCATTTTGTCATATGTGCATGAAAATAATTCATATTACTTTACACTTATACTTTGTAGTTTGATTTTTGGTAATAAACACTTCAGAAAACTTGACAACTACTACGTAAAATTTCTACCAGTGCTTAATTCCAAAGTAAGCACAGTACAGAAATCGACCCCCACTCACAATAAACCCACTACGAGTAATTAAATATCTTCAATCTTCTGATAGAAATGCATACAAAGATAGGATTTCTTTGTAGAAATGGACAACTTTACTATAGTTTATATATTCCATTCAGCACAACACGTCAAATTTTTATTTTAGTAAATTGTTTAGTACATTGTTGCCACCTAGTGGTATTGAGAGAATGCAAATGGAATGTATGTATAGTAGTGTACGTTGTTATATTGTACTAAAAATTAAATCTAAAATATTTTAGTAATAATTCCCTTAAATATTATGGACAATTACAAAAGAAAAATATACACAATTTTTAAATGTACACTTAAAAATTAATATTCTGAGATCCCACAGCCAAACATAGTCTGAGGAGGTGAGGAACACTGGGTGGACTGCCCTGAATTCAAGACCAAAACCCCTTTGAGTATAGAGAACACTGAGGGGGAAAAATGTCTACCCATAGCCCACATCCCTTTTACTCTGTGGCCAAACCTGACCCAGGTCAAGAGGCTTACAGGTGCAAGAGAAAATTAAGGAAAAAGAGTAAGTTGGAGTAATTAAGAGTAGATTTGGGGTCATGGAGAGTCAAATGGAGTTTGGGAGTGGTCAGGAGGAGACTGAAGGGCAAATAACGTCCTTGGAGAGATCTGCACTGAGGTGCCATCTTGGGTTGGAGACAAGAGAGCCAATGACACTTGTCTTCTTTCCCTTTTGAGTTCTCCAGAAGGGTGAGATATATTGTAGGTTATCTGTTGTTGATAATTCATGTACTCATATCCACCTCTTTGTGACCCTGTGGATCATAGTGCCCATGGAATTTTCTTGGCAGAGATACTGGAGTGGTGGATTAATTATTCACTTTACACTCCCTGTTTTTCTCTGGTTTTGAGAAATATTATGAATGTTTACTTTGTTTCTTAATCAAAGGTTTGAAATTGAAAAATACCTTGAAAGGATCAAGGTTTGTCAATTGAAGCAGTGACATTTTTTTATTGGTAAGACCAAGAAAATAGATACAGTAGAATGATATTGGAGGTGCAGCATCCTCTTGGTCTAGTTTTGATATAAGGACAAAATGGGACACTCATAAGTCATTAAACATCTAAAAAAGGAGGTTTACTTTGCCCTAACACAGAATATACAAAAAGGATGCAATGGGAATTATCTCCTCTTGACTTGGCTCCCTTAGTCTCCATCTGGAAATGCATCTAGTCAGTGGGTCATCAGAGTACAGTGGTACTCATGGTCTCAGGTACTCATCAAGTCTGAGAGGCCCAGACTCCAAGTGAGTAGACTTTTTATGCTTCTAGCTGATGAGACCAATCAGGTCTCAGGGCAGTTTTTTCCTCTCACATACCACTTGTTGGTGGCAAAGTGAGTACCTTCCACCATTTTAAATTCATATAGAGCTTTTACTGGACAGTCTTCCCACCATAGGAACCCTATAGGTTTCCTGTGAGTTCCTATAGAGTTGGAGGCATTTAGGGTTAGTGTTGGATTGTTCTGTCAAGTTTCTTTTCAGTCAAAGGACCACACTGGAGGAGCTAGAGGGCCACATGTGGCCTCCAGGCTGCATTCCTGGCTCTGGTCTATGTGGTGAGCGATGCCACATCTTTGCAGATCACAGCAGGTCTTCAAATTCAAGGTGGTGAATGTCAGAGCCACAACACAGATAAATCTTCTCCTGATGTGAGGTGGTGATAATGGGCAGGTATGACTCCAAGGTCTCTCCACCAATACTTTGGTCAACAATTTTTCATCTTTTGTGAGAGTCATCTGTACTAAAGTAGCTAAGATATGATAATCATCAGAATGCAATCCATCTGGAGTCTCCGTTGATACCCAGACTCTTCCTTTACACCATCCACTCACTATTCCTTGACCCACTTATTAAAGCCTCCCCCTCCTGGAGAACACCACATAAGAGAAATGGCACCAAATCTTTTCCCCTTTAGAAGTCTCTACAGAGGGGCTGCTTCTTTCTTCCGTGGTGACTAAGGATTTTGTCTCACCCTCATCCAGTGACTCAGAATTCCTACCAAGTCAGCCAAGGAATCCCTTCTTTTCCGGGTAAATACGTACCCAGCGTGGTAATTATTTAGACCTTCCCTATGCCATTAGAAAGCAGGATGCCTCCCCAACTACCCCACCCCTTGGTTCCTTAAGCATTTTCTGAGGAGTTTCCTGAACCATTCTAGAGGAAAGGAAGTCTGCAAATTAAGGGGTTCCTGAACAGTATCTCCAAGATGTATGGAGTCCTCTGAGGGGCCAAGGACCTTGAGGGCAAGGCAGGTCTGTGATGAGGACCCTCTGTCATCTGTTCAGTAGTAAGTAGGGCCCAGTAAATGACAAGCAACTGCTTTTCAAAAGCAATATAGTTGAGTGGCTGCTCCGGGGAACTGGAGCTCCAGATATCTAACAGTTACATTCTGGTAACCCCTTGGTGCCTTCCGAAGACTCCACTTAGCCTGCCTGTAGGGACAGAGACTTCCAGAAACTTGGACCTGGTAGGGTCATAAGGGTCCAAAATGAGATAGTCTTGCAGGACTGCAGCCTGTTCTGGACCCCACATGAAAGAAAAAGACTCGGTAAATAGGCGCCATCCCCAGGTGGGTTCTCCAAAACTTGAAGATCTATCAGTGACTTATTCTGGATTGTGCCTGAACTCATAGCTGCCCCGAGCTCCTCCCCAAACCTTCCTGATTTGTCTCTACTTTCCTGGGCTGCTCCATCATCCCTCCCTCACCCCCTTTTCCGTTTTCCTTTTGTGGGTTATTATCTCCCATTAGACTGTAAACTCCTTGAGGACAAGATGTTTGTTTCCTTTTCATATCTGTAACACCCACTCCTCCCCCCATGCTTGGCACATAATAGGTATTTAATAAATGTTTATTCACTGAATGGGATGGCTTTAACAGTATCTCCTCTCTCAGTCTCCCTCTAGGACCAGACTAAAGGTGGTGCAGTGGATAGAGCACCAGTGCAGGAGTCAGGAGGACCTGACTCCTCAGTGTCTGTCACCTCAGACACTTGACATTCACTAGCTGTGTGACCTTGGGCAAGTCACTTTACCCCAGTTGCCTCATCCTGGGTCATTTCCAGTCATCCTAATGAATATCTGGTCACTGGATTCAGATGGCTCTGGAGGAGAAATGAGTCTGGTGACCTGCACAGCCCTCCCTCACTCAAAAAACAAAGTTAAGTTCAAGTCATGTCATTATTTCTCTGATGGCACGGTCTTCTTCTGCAATGAGGGACGAACACACTCCTAGACTCCTCTGGGTTTTCCCCACCCATTCAGTTCCCCAAAGCTTAACTGAGCAAGCTGACCCCTGGATTTTCTTAGGACAGATTTCTCACCCCTTGTCTGATCCAGGACCTCTGACCCCATGGCCTCATCCATCATGATCAACATTATGTCACTGATGTTGCAGTGTGCACCAGAAGTGTCCCACATGCAGCTCAAACCAGATTAAAATGTAATTGCAAAATATTTAACAAAATGAATATACAATAAAACTAGATGACATTATACTCTAAAACTAGGTGAATATGCAGCCAGCAGGGATCCTGATACAGGGATTATTGGCCCCTTTTCTATTTGAGTTTGATACCACTGGTTTGCACCTGCTTTCAGGTATCTGCTCATCTTAATAGGACTGTGTGAAGGAGAGTTCTAGTAGCCCTGGGGAAGGATGGTGAAGATAGAGTAGACTCCTTCCTGTGTAAAAGCTAAGTGGTCCTGACTAGTGTGGACCTGAAAACTTGGTTAAAGAAAGGCAGCAGGCTAAATGCATACATTTTATGATTTAATTAATTAATTGATCAATTCCCTATTAAAGATAATGGTAACATAATGCATTATGGAGCCAGAGATGTTCTGGCTACCCAGTGCAGAAATCTTCTGGCTTCTATACATTTTGCCGTGAGAAAGGAACTCTCCTAGTTGAACAAATCATAAATTCAGTAAGACAAGACAATTAACAAAGTAATGTCGGTTGGGCCTTGCGATTCCAAGCTGTGTAAACATATGTCTCTGTGACATACAATAAGAAAATCCCACCAGGCTTCCTGTCCTAAACAGGTACTCGAAATAGCTGACACAGGAAAGGGTAAACAAAGTTCAATAGAAATTACGACCTAAGATGTCTATATTTTCTTTACCATTAATATGCCATAGATAATAAGATACAAAGGAAAGTCCCATTATTCAAGATATGCCATAACATAGGGTCTTAGGTTAAAGGTCTCCTTAAGGAATGTAGAGTCAGCCTTGGCTGGTTTTTGCTGACATAGGAAAGGCATTCTCTGAGTTTGCTTCAGAGAGAACAAAGAGATTATTCCAAAATTTTATATTAAACATTATCACTAGTGTGTGGGATGGCTCAGGTCCCTACATAAATCAATTACTCAGAGGCCTCTCAAAGTGATGACAGAAAAGAGTTTTATTAGATTCTCGAGAATCTGGACAATCCCACAGCAGTTCACCTGGAGTAGGAAAGCCGAAGATAAAAATCAGGACAGTGATTTATAAACCCTAACGCAAGTCCCTCCTCCCCCACACTGACCATTATCCTCATTAGCTGAGGATATGGTCTTACATTCTAGACACGAAATCTAACCAATCCCTTTGAAATGAAGACATCGAGGAATTACGCAAGTTTTGTCCAATCATTGAGACCCCAGTACACCACACAGTTTTATACCTTATATGGAACTATTCTATTCCAAAAACACTACAGCCCCGAGCCTCCAGGCCCCACCTCACCCTTGGGAGAAAACCACAATCTGAGGAGTCTTCACCAAGTCTATCCCACTCACTAGTCTCAGCCACAGAAATAGAGATTGGCAGAGGTGATAGTCCCATCCCCTTCACTTCAGGCCTGGATTACCCGGTCTACACCATTGCCAAGATGTGAGAGGACAGAAGAAGGTAATAAGTGTTTATATAGGGCCTACTATGTGTCAGACACTGCTAAGTGCTTTACAAATAGTAACAGCTAGAGACAGACATGATAACTTTGTTCAGCACCCTGTCATCCTCTGTCAGCTTGCAGATACCATCTGCTTTCCTCCCAGGGTTAGGGGGATCTGATATAACAACATACTCCAACTTCCTTCCTCTCTGTCACTAGAAAATCATTTTTCACCCTTTGGGAACTCAGTATTTTATGGTGTGGCTTAAAGGGAAAATTCTTTGTTGGGGCTTTTACCCTGATAAACGAGGTGAAATTCAGGAAAAAAAAGAATTAAAAGGAGTTTACTAAAAGTATGCCAATGTAGCAACATGATGGGCTGGTCACTAGAGATCAGTAAGGGATTCAAGATGGAGCCAGCTTTTATTGATAACTTTTTTATAAAAAAAGATAATTCGTGTGGGTTCACATTAGCAAAAGGGGATGGGGTTTATTGCCTCTCAGCTCCTCTCCAATTGCCTGTACAGGATGTTTAACAGCAGGTAGGGGGTGATCTGGTACACGACAGATAGCAGGGAATGCCAAAGCTGCAGACTGGGTGACTTCCTCTGACACTGATTACCCAGGAGAATTGAGAACAAGGTCAGGTTAACTTTCAATAGTGTTGATGGGGTTCAGACTCTGGGAGCCTCTTTGAGCTCCCCTTGAAAATTCCCACTTAATCTGGCCTTTGTGACTCAAATCTAATCTTCCCATTTGTTCCGGCATTCTCAAGAAGCCCATGGGCTTTTCATTATCACTATGCTTAGGTCTCTGTTGCTCCCCCCACCTTTGATCCCATCAAACCCCCATTGCCCAGTCTGCTGACCACTCCCATCAAGACCTGTATTCATTCCCATACCACCCCTATCAAGATCTCTGGATTGCCCCACCTGCTTCCCACCCAAACCCTCCATTGTCTGACATCTCCTGATTGCCTCCAGCTGTTTCCAGCCTTTGACCCTCCTAGGATTCCCTCCTAGGACTTCTCCTCAAGACCCTCCCTAAACCCCTCCTCCCATCACCCTGGACTACCGGACCACCCCCCAGATCCCTGCTAGAGTCTTTTCTGTATTTAGTTCCATCTCGCCTCCATGATGGCGCTCAGATGCAATCCAGCTCAGACTCTGTCTAGCTGAGATTGTATCCGGCCCGCTTGTGAATACAAGCATTACAAATGCTTAGGCTCCTTAAGAGCCAACCCAATCTGGCAAATCTTTAAGAATCTTTAATAAACTTTGTTTTCTTTGGCTTTGAGAAGGCTTCAGTTGAATTCATTCGACCACGACCCAGACTGTTGGTATTTCGGGGTCCCCAGCACCCCTAAACCTCATCAGTGTTACCTGCTTGGGGTGGTTCAGGTAACTCTTAGGAGAACTTGGTCCTTCCCACAGTAATATTCCTAGGGATTTCTGAAAGGGCCTTCTTAAATTCTGAGTGCATAGCACCCCTTTCCTCCAGGAACTGCCTCCCTGGAGCCTTCCCTGAATGATTCTGAAGGGGTTAGGTTTTGGAGGATACTTCAGGCTTGGGCCAAGCTGAAGGGCCCCTAGAGCCTTGGGGCTTAATTTCCCTGTACAGTTTTATAAGCACACCCAAAGCCCTTCCATCATTTTTTTTGGGAGGCAGCTGGAGTTAAGTGACTTGCCCAGGGTCACACAGCTAGTATCTGAGGCCAAATCTGAGCTCAGGTCCTCCTGACTTCAGGGCTCTATCCACTGGGCCACCTAGCTTCCCCTCTATCACTGCTTTCTAATCAGCCCTACAGCTTTTATTGTGTAGAATCTTTTATTCATATTCCAATTTGTTTCCAAGAAAAAGCAACAAATTTTTAAAAAATCTTCACCATACTGGTGGGAAGTTCAAAAGGAAGGAGGGAAGGGAGGCCAGTCATTCCAGCGTGGCCTTCCTTCTCCCTGGGGGAAGTTTTGGCTGGAATAAGTGGGTGGGGAATGGTCTAGAAAACAACTGTGTGGGAAATGGTGCAGAGAAGCCTAGGGGAAGGACAGGGCAGGGAGGGTCAGTGCTGAGAATGTCACCGGAGGAGAAGTCTGTTGAAGAATCAGGGTTTGGTCTCTTTGATGCTAATCAAACACCAGAAACAACTATTTCTGCCAGTTTATTTGTGAAACAAAGCAATGAAAGTGCTCATTTATCTCTACTTCCAAAAAATAAAATACCCCAAAGCTGACTCCTGGGGATGGTGCCATCTCCCTCTGCCCCCTAGCAGGGCAGTGGCAGCTCTGTGACTTCTTCCCCCATTCCTGTAATGTCTGTTTGCTCTAACAGCAGCATTTGCCCAAATCACAGATATCTTGACCTCAAGCTCAAAATGGTCATTTGGTCAGTTCATGTCTGTATGGTCGTGTGGTGGTGGGGGAGACACTTAGCTAAAGTGTGAAGCCAGTCAAGAGATGATCAGCCCAGAATGCAGCACCTAATTGCCCCAGGCTGGGCATAGGTGATGGCAGGCCTTGATGTGTGTGTGTGTGTGTGTGTGTGTGTGTGTGTAGGGGGGTGGTGGGGGGAACAGGGGGTTTCCCCACATAAATCTCTCTTCCAGAGACTCTAGGAAATAATGGCTGATATAGTCCCCTAGGCTATGGAAATCTATGGTAGAGAACTTTCAGTTTTGGCTCCGTTAGACCACACCCTTAGACGCCATTGTCTCAGGAATCCCAGTTTCTGTTTGAACTTCTCTGGTAGCCACTCCACCTCTAAGGGGAGAAAGTCTGCCCTGCCCCTGCCGCCTCGAGGCAGAGCTTTACTATCTTCTTGCTTTTGAACAGTAGCTATGCGGAGGAGCAGAGAGGAGTTCCAATCTGTTCTCACACTTACTAGCTGTGTGACTCTGGGCAAGTCACTTAACCCTGCTTGCCTCAGTTTCCTCATCTCTAAAATGAACTGGAGAAGGAAATGGCAAACCTCTCCAGTATTTTTGCCAAGAAACTTCAGGTGGGGTCATGAAGAGTTGGACACGACTGAAATCATATCTTCCCCTAGAGTAGTACATATTTTTTTCCTTTCTCTGGTCTTTTAAATGTTAAGCTGGTAAATGTGGTAAAATTGTTGATAAACAGAAATCAGTTTAGTTCTTTGTATAAAAGCAGGAATGAAAGAAGTCAGTTCTTTCATGAGATGAAGACTTTCTGTCTTCCTTACTCCAGCCCCATGCTCTATGGTGTCACTTAACTGCCAGCATCTACCATTAGCTTGAATTAATTAACAATGCTGATTAAATAGAGATAGATGGGAGGCCAGCTAGGTGGCCCAGTGGATAGAGGTCTAGATTTGGAAGCAGTAAGACTCATTCTCACAAGTTCAAATGCCACCTTAGACACTTACTACTTGTGTGATCCTGGGAAAGCCATTTAACCTTGTTTGTCTCAGTTTCCTTATCTGTAAAATGAGCTGGTAAAGAAAATAGCAAATCTCTCCAGTATCTCTGCCAGGAAAACCCCAAATGGGGTCATGAAGAGTTGGATGTTACTGGAACAACTGATCAACTGATCAACAAAGGATGAGAGTCCAAGTTGTCAACTGCATCTGACTCCATGTCCTTCCCTTTAACCTTAAGTATCTTCTCAGGTTCCACTTCTCTTGATATTCTCTCTGTTGCTAATGCCACTAGTTCATTTGGGTTGAGTTATCATTTCTATGTAGAATACTTTTAGGTCTCTAATTTTTAAACTCTAGCCTCTACCCGGAGTTCTAGTCCCATGCATGTTGGACATCTCCAAATGAATATCCTATTGGCATTTCTAAAACAACACATCCAAAATAGAACTTATATGCTCAAACCCACTCCTCCTCCAAACTCCCCCCCTTTTTTTTCCTGTTCAGGGCAACGCCACCCTTCCAGTCACCAGACAGTCTTGCAAGTTTATAATCAACTGTAATTTTTCCTTCTCTCTCACCTTCATTATCAAATTAGTTGTTTGCTCTCATAGATTCTACCTGGTCAACATCCTTACCTTTTTCTCCATTCATATGATCATCACTCTAGTTCAGACCTTTATCTCCTTTTATCTGGACTTTATCTGGACTTATTGGATATCTAATTTTTTATTTCTCCTCTCTCCAATCTATTCTCTACTACCAAAAGAATTTTCCTGAATTATAGGTCTGATTATTTCATCCCCCTGTCAAGAATGTTCAATGGTTCCCTACTGACTTTAGGATAAAGTACACACTCAGTATTTAAAATCCTCCACAAAAGGCTCCAGTCTTTCCTTCCAGGCTTATTTCACATTATATCCCTTCACACACTTGACATTCTAGAGTCTAAAATTTTCCTAGAATCTAGACAAGTGGGCCTATTTGCTGCTCCCCAAATATAGCACTCTACCTCCCAGTTCCTCCTTCCCTCTTCCTCTTGGAATCCCTAGCTGTTTTCAAGGCTTACCTTGATCCACACAGTTGTTATTATCCCTCTTCGATTATGCATTTACTTTTGTGTTTAAATGTTGCATCTCCTGAGTAAAATGTAAATTCCTTAGAAGTAGAGACTATTTTCTTTTTGTCATTATATTCTGGATGCCTGACATGCAGGAGGCACTTAACAAAGCTTATTAGATTGGAGTGGGTTGGAAGCTACCACTTGTTCCAGTGTTTGTTGTGTGACTGGGCAAATCACTTAACTTCTGTTTGCCTTAATCCACTGGAAAAGGAAATGGCAAATCACTTCATTATGTTTGCCAAGAAAATCCCATGGGCAACATTGGTGTGCTATAGGGTCATGACTGAACAAAAAAAGGTGTATGGAAATGGATATGGAAATGTTCTTTCTTCCTTGATATTTAACTTCAGGATTAAAAAAAGAAAAAGAGAAATCCTGAAAGTGAGGTGTAAGGGTTAGATTGAAACTTAACTAATTTAGCTCTGGTATCTTGACTAGTCAAGAGTACTTTCCGATTGAATCAAATAACCACAGATACATGTTGGAAACCATTGTGTGAGAATGCTTGGTCATGCCCTAAGCAGTTTGTTTAAGTGGGAGAAGCTGTCTTACAATCTCTGGAGAAGGGACTATCAGACTGGATTTGGAAGGTTGGAAAACAAGCACAGTATTTTTAGCACATATTAGAGGAACAGGCAGAAGAGGAGGGGGTATAATATTAGGAGTGCATTCTTGTTATTCCTGATACTCAGAAGGCTGGTAGATCAGGAGATCTTAGCTATCGTGTGCTAAGTCATTCAGGTATCCTGAATCAACCTGAACCAACATAGTGAGTCTGGAAGGGAAGGGTTGGGGAGTAGTATAATGAGAGATAGGATGGAGAGCTGAGGTGTAGGCTACCTAAGGAAGTTCAAACTGGTCAAGGTCAGAAATATAGCCAGTCCAGGCTCCCATGCTGCCCATCGGTGGGATTGGGCTCTCTCTCACGCTAGAGATAGGGAGACCAAGGATAAAGATAAATAAAGAAAGAAAGAAACAAATAAAGAAAAAAGATAAAGAAAAAAGGAAGAAAAGGGAAATATCAAGCAGACTCATAAATTGTATTGTGATATGTGTGGTTCAAATTAGACCATCTTGTTTGTCTTTGTTCAATAGATTCTTGATTTTCCTTCCAGTTTTGTCTTCCTTAGAGGCACAGTAGCTGCTGTTTAAGAAGACACCTATCCTCTGCTTTCTCCTCTGTCATAAAAATGGTCTGAGCATACCCTCTCTTCTTCTGAGCTACTATGTCCTATTGTTGTCTGTGGAATTCCTCCATGAGTCATCCACCTTACATCTTCTCATTCATTTTTCTTGACCATCCCTTGACTGCCAACTTTGCAGTAACCCTCAAACCTCAATATAGAAAGAAGAAGCATCTGTCAAGTATTTCAGTTAACCTAATTTTCTATGACAATAGCGTCATGGTTATCCTACAAGACACTGTTCTCAAAGATCAAGGAAGGTTCGGTATGTTAGAGATACAATCCAAATAGCCCAAACTTGTCCTGAATCATAATTATGGGGTTAATTTTTAGGAATTCATTTAAACTTTTCTTTTTCTTAATAAGGACTTGTAGTACTTATATTTTCAGTTCAGATAATTTCTTACAAATTAGCAGAGGCAACTGTCCAAGGTATGTGGTTGAGCAAACCAGATCATGGAAGTTGCAACCTTCTTGCAGATACTGAGTGCCTTCTGTAAAAGCAATGAGGACACAGACTGTAGATGTTTTACCTACCCACAACTCACCATTCCACTCATGCCACTGGACTGTTGCTCTACTGACATTGCCAGTTTATCATGTGGGGAGAGGACTAATTGCTTTGGAGATAAGGGAGGAAGATTTGCTGAAACTTGAAGATGAAACACTTTTCTATTTCTTCTGGGCTGGGCCTGATTCCAACTTGAGATAAATATTAAAACAAAATGAGACATCCATAGATCCTTCAATAGTTAAGAAAAAGAGATTTACTTAACCATAGCAGGAGATTATATTCAATGATGATAGCTAACAAGGATACCTTGTTTGAGTTGCCCATCTTGAGCCATCTACCAACTTATCAGAAATGGGCCCTGGAGATCCTTGTGGATGTTTTGTACTTAGGCAACTAAGAAGGGGAGTGAACAGCTGGAGCCTTTAGCTGAGTCAACTAAATCTTGAGGATGGTCTCAATACTTTTTTTTTTTTTTGGTAATCGAGGTTAAGTGACTTTCCCACGGTCACAAAGCTAGTAAGTATCTAAGGCCATATTTGAACGCAGACATTCCTGACTCCAGGGCTGGTGGTCTATCCACTGCACCACCTAGTTGCCCTGGGTCTCAATGCTTTTGAAGAAAGCTAGTTGAATTTGTGTGAGGGAAGAAGTTAGGATATTGTTTCTTCCCAAATCCTGCCCTCATGTTAGGAGACCTCAACATACATATTTGATGATCCCTCAAACACTGTAACTTCCTAGTTCTTCAACTTACACCTTTTACATGACCTACTCAGTCATACAGAAATGTCTAGATGGCTCAGTGGATAGAGCACTGTGCCCAGAGTAAGGAAGACCTGTTTTCAAATATGGCTTCTGTGTGACCTTGGGAAAGTCACTTAACCTAAGTTAAATTGTCTTAATCCGAGTTGCGGGAGCCAAGATGGTGGAGTAGAAAGACGCACATACACATAGCTCCAAACCCACAACACATAGAAGGGCTACAAGGAAGTAACTCACGGCAAATTCTGCACCCAGAGTCCACGGAACATTGGAGTGAGGGAGATTTCTGTTCCAGAGAGACCTGCAAACCTCTCGCAGGGGGTCCTTCACGCTGCGGACTGGGCTCCGGGACTGGGAGCTGAGTGCAGCCCTGCCGTGGCAGCGGCACCGAGAGGAAAAGATCCGAGCAGGCTTCAGGGACAGGATCTCCAGCAGCCACGCGGGTCCCTCCACCCACAGAGGGACCTGCAAACCTCTCGCAAAAGGTCTGTCGCGCTGCAGATGCGGAGCCCAGCCCAGACCTGCTGCGGCCGCGGCCGCAGCACCAAGAGAAACAGACCCGAGCAGGCTTCAGGGACGGGATCACCAGCGGCCGCACAAGTACCTCCACCCACAGGTGACGGGGGTCAGTGAGAGAGTCTCTTTGGCGGGTCGAGAGGGGAGTGGGGTGCCCCCATAATTCAGGCCCCCCCGGGAGGTAGAAGCTGAGAGGCGGCTGCAGACCAGGGCTCCCCAAGCAGGCAGGAGCCTGAATCCATTGTGGAAGGTCTGTGCATAAACCCCCTGAGGGAACTGAGCCTGAGAGGCAGCCCTGCCCCTACCTCAGCACCTGAACTTAATCTCACACTGAATAGCAGCCCTGCCCCCGCCAAAAGCCCTAAGGCTGGAAGCAGCATTTGAATCTCAGACCCCAAACGCTGGCTGGGAGGATCAGGAGGCGAGGTGGGTGTGAGGAGAATATTCAGAGGTCAAGTCACTGGCTGGGAAAATGCCCAGAAAAGGGAAAAGAAATAAGACAATAGAAGGTTACTTTCTTGGAGAACAGACATTTCCTCCCTTCCTTTCTGATGAGGAAGAACAATGCTTACCATCAGGCAAAGACACAGAAATCAAGGCTTCTGTGTCCCAGCCCACCCAATGGGCTCAGGCCATGGAAGAGCTCAAAAAGAATTTTGAAAATCAAGTTAGAGAGGTGGAGGAAAAACTGGGAAGAGAAATGAGAGAGATGAAAGAAAAGCATGAAAAGCAGATCAGCTCCCTGCTAAAGGAGACCCAAAAAAATGTTGAAGAATTAACACCTTGAAAACTAGCCTAACTCAATTGGCAAAAGAGGTTCAAAAAGCCAATGAGGAGAAGAATGCTTTCAAAAGCAGAATTAGCCAAATGGAAAAGGAAATTCAAAAGCTCACTGAAGAAAATAGTTCTTTCAAAATTAAAATGGCACAGATGGAGGCTAATGACTTTATGAGAAAGCAAGATATCACAGAACAAAGAGAGAAGAATGGAAAAATGGAAGATAATGTGAAATATCTCATTGGAAAAACAACAGACCTGGAAAATAGATCCAGGAGAGACAATTTAAAAATTATGGGACTACCTGAAAGCCATGATCAAAAGAAGAGCCTAGACATCATCTTTCATGAAATTATCAAGGAAAACTGCCCTGAGATTCTAGAACCAGAGGGCAAAATAAATATTCAAGGAATCCACAGAACACCGCCTGAAAGAGATCCAAAAAGAGAAACTCCTAGGAACATTGTGGCCAAATTCCAGAGTTCCCAGGTCAAGGAGAAAATATTGCAAGCAGCTAGAAAGAAACAATTCAAGTATTGTGGAAATACAATCAGGATAACACAAGATCTAGCAGCCTCTACATTAAGGGATCGAAGGGCATGGAGTAGGATATTCCAGAAGTCAAAGGAACTAGGACTAAAACCAAGAATCACCTACCCAGCAAAACTGAGTATAATACTTCAGGGGAAAAATTGGTCTTTCAATGAAATAGAGGATTTTCAAATTTTCTTGATGAAAAGACCAGAGCTGAAAAGAAAATTTGACTTTCAAACACAAGAATGAAGAGAAGCATGAAAAGGTGAACAGCAAAGAGAAGTTATAAGGGACTTACTAAAGCTGAACTGTTTACATTCCTACATGGAAAGACAATATTTGTAACTCTTGAAACATTTCAGTATCTGGGTACTGGGTGGGATTACACACACACACATGCACACATGCACACATACATAGAGACAGAGTGCACAGAGTGAATTGAAGAGGATGGGATCATATCTTAAAAAAAAAATGAAATCAAGCAGTGAGAGAGAAATATATTGGGAGGAGAAAGGGAGAAATTGAATGGGGCAAATTATCTCTCATAAAAGAGGCAAGCAAAAGACTCATTAGTGGAGGGATAAAGAGGGGAGGTGAGAGAAAAACATGAAGTCTACTCTCATCACATTCCACTAAAGGAAAGAATAAAATGCACACTCATTTTGGTAGGAAAACCTATCTCACAATACAGGAAAGGGGGGAAGCAGGGTGGGGGGGATGACAGAAGGGAGGGCATGGGGAGGAGAGTGCAATTCGAGGTTGACACTCATGGGGAGGGATAGGATTAAAAGAGAATAGAAGTAATGGGGGACAGGATAGGATGGAGGGAAATATAGTTAGTCCTATACAACACAACTATTATGGAAGTCATTTGCAAAACCACACAGATTTGGCCTATATTGAATTGCTTGCTTTCCAAAGGGAAGGGGTGGAGAGGGAGGGAGGTAAAGAAGGTGGAACTCAAAGTGTTAGGATCAACTGTCGAGTAATGTTCTTACCACTAGGAAATAAGAAATACAGGTAAAGGGGTATAGAAAGCTATCTGGCCCTACAGGACAAAAGAGAAGATGAAGACAAGGGCAGAGAGGGATGATAGAAGAGAGAGCAGATTGGTCATAGGGGCAATTAGAATGCTTGGTGTTTGGGGGGGGAGGGGAAAAAAGGGGAGAAAATTTGTAACCCAAAATTTTGTGAAAATGAATGTTAAAAGTTAAATAAATAAATTTAATAAAAAAAACCTAAATTGTCTTAATCTACTGCAGAAGGAAATGGCAAACCACTTCAGTATCTTTGCCAAGAAAAACCCATCACTGAACAACAATTCAGCCACACAGATGGTCACACTCTTAATTTCTCCATCACCCGCAAATGCTCCAATTCCATGTTCATAAACTCTGAAATTCCTTTATTTCATTACAGTCTATTATCATTCCCTCTGCCTTTCCACCCCAAATACTGTTTTTTGTCTACATTATGACTTCTAAATCCTTGACCTCTCAATTTTTTCCTAGCACATCACACCTGTGCTACCCACCCTCTCCTCCTTTCCATATCTTGAAACGGTGAAACACTTCAGCTCCACACAGTCCTCTTCTCCTGACTTCCTTGTTCCCTTATGGGATTGCCAATCCTGTCTTGCTAAGCCACAGTTTTAGATCACTCCCACTATTTACTGCCTTTCATGTAGGAACACATGTTCTCCTCATTGAAGTTGGAGGGAATTATGAAATCACTACAGATTTATGCTACGTAACCTTGACCTGACCCTTGCTCCTACAAGGCAATCTATTCACAGCTGCCTAACCATCTCACTATCCCATTCACTACAGGGACTCTTCCAAAGCTTTTCATTCAGCCTCAAACCTCTCATGGCATCCCTTTTCCCCACCCTCTCAGTCAAGAATCTTGTCCCAAATTTTACTGAGGTTTTTAGTCAAGAGCTCCCTCTCCTCCCTGATTCCTCTTGCATCACTCAGATGCCTTCACCCCTGTTTCACATGATGAGGTGGCCTTGTTGCTTACAAAGGCACACCTCTCTACGTGAGCAAGTGATCTTATTGCATCCTTTCTTCTTCAGCAGATTGCCTAATCTATTATTCCCATCCTCTTGCTTCATCTTCAGTCTTTTCCTATCTATTCATCATTTCCCTATCACTTGCAAACATGTCAATGTCATGCTCAAAAATCCCTCATTTAATTCTTCCATCCCCACTATCATCCTATATCTCTCCTCCCTTTTGTGACTCAACACCTTGAGAAGGCTGTCTATAATAGATGTCTCTTCACTCTCACTTAAAGAGTTAACTCTGCAATCTGGTTTCTGATCTCATCATTCAAGTGCAACTGCTCTCTCCAAAGTCACTAATGATCTTTTAAATGTCATATCTAATGGTCTTTTCTCCATCATCATCCTGTAACCTTTGAAATTGTCAAATCACTCTCTTCTCTTTGATACTCTTTCTTCTCTCTAGGTTTTTAGGATGTCATTCTCTCCCTCCTGTTTGAGCCCTCCTTCTCAGTCTTCTTTGCTGGATCTTCTTCCAGGTCATATCCACTACCTGTGGGCATCCCCTGGTTTTCTGTCCTTGACTCGATTCTCTTCTCCCTCTTCACTATTTCACCTGCCATTAATTAAATTATTCCTCTACCCATGACTCTCACGTTCACTTATTCAGTATAACCTCTTTTTAAACCTCCAGTCTTGCATCTCCAACTGCCTACTGGACATTATGAACTGGATGCCTCATCTTAAACTCAACATGTCCAAAACAAAATGCATTATATTTTCCCCCCAAATTTCCTCTTCCAAACCTCTCTGTTACTGTAGAGAGTTCCACCATGCTCTTGATCCCCCAGGCTGGCAATCTAAGTATGAATAAAAAGTTTGAGAGACGTAGTTTCTGGGTAATTAATCATTTTATTATGTTATTAATCATATAATTAGGAAAAGGGTCAGTGGCGCTCTGGAATACCAAAGACCCCTCATGGCACCCACTCAACCCTTATATGCCCTTGGAAGAGTGTGTGTTCCTGAGGGTCGCAATTGACTTTGATTAACTATTTAATGAGAAGAATGCATATTATGAGAGGGGGATCTGTTCTAATAAGGTGCTGAGGGATGTGACTGATCATTCGGTCTTGGTCAAAGAGACTTATCTCTACCAGTATATCACAGTTTGGGCCCTCGTTGGCTCAGAATAAGTGTAAATAACAATTTTTCTGTTTTCCCCAGAAATCCTGAGGGTCTTACCCTTCTAGATCTATTTTTTTTTTTAAAGAGGCCATTCTTCACCTCATTTTTATTAAGCCTTAATCAGTGAATGGGTGCTGCCCCAGTCAAACTGAGACCTACTACGCTGGGGTCGTCTCCAGTCGTCTGGATCTGTATCTGACCACTGGACCCAGAGGGCTCCAGAAGTGAAAGTGACATGGTGACTTTGCACAGTCCTCCCTCACTTAAATCCAATTCACTTGCATGTCATGGCATCACCTTCCTGATGTTGTGGTTCTCTTCTAGAACGAAGGATAAACAGCAGCAGGAGATAAAAGGGAGAATCCACTTTTCTCCAGATTTGTCTGAGTAAAGCACAATGGGCCAGAATCCATCAATTCACCTAAACTAAACTTTCTTTTACCTTTGAAACAATCTGAGTTTTCCCCTTCATTATCAGTCCTGCACCTCAAAGTCTACCTGAATAACCTATAGGGGCTGATTTCTGAATGAGGAGGTAGAAAAGGGGAAAAACCTTAATCCTAATTCAATAACTGGTGAAATAATCATTCTTGTCACATCCTTGACTCCTCACTCTCTTTTATTTCTCCCCACAATATCCAATCTGTTGCCAAGACTTTTCAATTTTACTTTTGTAACATCTCTCAGGTATCCCCCTTTTCTCTTCTCACATTGCTACTATCGAGATAATCTTCTGACTGGTTTCTTCCTTTCTGGTTCAGCTGTCCAAGGGATCTTTCTGAAGCACAGGTCTGATCAAGTCACCTCTCCTCTTCCCCCAATAAACTCTAGTGGGTTCCTATCACTTCCAGGATCAAACATAAAATCCTCTAGAGATTCCCTCTCCCTCCCAAGTTATCAGTCTTCTTATACCTTCCCTCAAATACTTTACATTCCAATGACACTGGCTTCTTGCCATCTTCAAACAAGACATCCCTTCTTCCAACTTCTGGCATTTTTCCTGACTCTTCTCCATCCCTGCAATGTTCTCTCCTTGTCTCCATTTGTGGCTTCCTCTATTCCTTCAAGTCCAGCCAAAATTCCACCTACAGGAAGGCTTTCCTCATCCTCCTTCATTCCAGGGCCTCCCCTCTGTTGATCATTTCCCATTCATCCTGCATATAATTAGTTTGTATACAGTTGTTCATATGTTGCTGCCCTCGTTAAACTGTAAACTTTTTGAGAGTAAAGACATCGATTTTAGCCAATCCTGACCACTTAGCACAATGCCTAACATACTAAGCATGCTTAATACAAGTTTATTGAGTGAATAGTTAACTTACTCTTAAGGGCACAGGGGAGAGATTTATGGGCCTGGTGTTAGAAAGTTTAAATATGACCTCAGACACTCACTACCAGTGTGACCCTGGGCAAGCCACTTAATCTCTGTTTCCTCAAGTATAAAATGGGGAAAATGAAAATATCTGCTTCTCAGGATTGTTGTGAGGATTAAACGTGATCAGATTTTCATTTATTTACTTATTTTTGAGATAATTTTAAAAACAGCACATTTTCTGGCATAGAATCACAATAAATAAATGTTTGTTTCATTTATGCATTATAATAAATATATTTTATATTCAGTTTTTTTCCTTCAGGACTCAGCTTTCTCATCTATAAAAAACAAAGGGGCTATCTTTGTCAACTCCAATGCAATCAGATGATCTCCGAGGTTCCTTCCAGTTTTAAATCTAGGAGACTAGGACACTTAAAAACCAAAGCTCCCTTCCAACGAGTTATCCTTATTAAAAAAGTCATGTCTGTCTAGTGCCAAACTTTATTCTATAAACACAAAACATTCTGCTGCCAAGGAGGAAGGGTGTGGTGACCACTTTTGGAAGATGAGTTTCACAGGGCCACATCTTTCCTGGTCTGGTTTCAAACAGGTGCCTGGCTTCACGCTAATGTAAATCCCTGGAGCAAAACTGTCATTTGAATATTTCCAAAATTCCTGGTTAAAAATGTTTTTTGTGTTTCAGCAAAGTGTCTGGACTTAGATAGTGGATTTAGAGTCAGGACAATATGAGTTGAAATTGAACCTCGGATATTGATGAACTGTGTGACTGACCAAGTCACTAAACCTTTCTGAGCCAACAGTTGCCTCAGTTGTAAAATGGGAATAATAATAGCACTTGCCTTTCAGAGTTGTTGTGAGGATAATATGGGATAATATTTGTCAAGCGATATTTGTCTGCAAGCCTGAAAGCTATATAAATGCTGTTAATAATACTAATTATAACAGTGATATTATCAATAATATTAATGATTATTATTTCCTCATGGATTCCCATGCCTAACTTGTCAATTCTGTCATTATTGTGTCAAAACAGGATTTATCCAAAAGAGAAAAATTTCCTTTTCATTATTATGAGTAAAGAATCCCCCTATATTTTGTGAAATGGAATCATGTACAGTTTATTACATGCTTAATACTGAATTGCTATAAGTGTTCAACCATTATTATTAATTCCTCTCTTTCATAACATTCTGGAATCCAAGTTATAGAAAACAAAAAGACTATTTGGCTGATATTTTAAAATCTCAGCGATCTTGAAATTAATGCTCATCACAGATTGGTCATGGGGCAATTAGAATGCTTGGTGTTTGGGGGGGGAGGGGATAAAAGGGGAGAAAATTTGGAACCCAAAATTTTGTTAAAATGAATGTTAAATAAATAAATTAATTAATTAATTAAAAAAAAAGAAATTAATGCTCATCTCCACTGGTATCTTACTTTTACATTTTCATCATTAGTATTTCTCCTTTTCCCAAGCTTATAACAAAGATTAAAAAGAAAGAGAAAAAAACAGTTCAGAAAAACCAACCAGCACAATCCCTGATGTTATATTAACATATGCTAGCCTTCATTTTCCAAATGCTGCTGTTGCTGTTAGGTGTGGTTTTGGCAGAGTTTCCTTTGTACTTCCAAAGTCAGTTTTTTCCATATCAGAAAAAAGAATTCACCCTGTTCTCTCTGGAACAGCTTTAGAAGTGGGCGGACTTATGAATAGGAGTCTGGCCTGCTTTTCCAGGAGCGCAACTCAGTACAATGCTAACAGCGTGACTAACTCGTTCCATAACACAATTATTCTTTTTACCACTTGCTGATGTGGTGTTTCACTTATTTTTGAGAAGGAGCACTCAACGCAAACCTACCTTTTGTTTTTCCACCTGTTTATGATTATCATCATGATGCCAGTAGTGAAGAAATTCATCAGAGCAAGATGACACTCTTAAGTGTTAACTACTAGCCAGTAGTTAACAGAAATATCATTCCAGGATTGGCTATTGGGTTTTTCGTCCAGTGTTCTGAAATGTGGTAGGATGAACCTGCTCGGTCATCAGTCAAAGCTGTTCATAAAACTTTGAAGTAAGACTCATGAGAAGGTAAAGATGTTCAACTGTTCCAGCACCTTAGCATGCCCTGACAACTCGACGGAGGGGGAGTTAAAAAGAGGTTTGGACAATGATGGGAACCTGAAGCTTATTTTCTCGGTGGTTTTATCTGTAATGATGATCCTGGTGATGTTTTCTCTGGGCTGCACTGTGGATATCAAGAAGCTATGGTCACATATCAGAAGACCCTGGGGGATTGCTGTGGGTCTACTATGCCAATATGGGCTCATGCCTCTCATAGCCTACCTCTTAGCCATTGGCTTCTCTTTGCCACCAATTCAAGCCATCACAGTTCTCATCGTGGGTTGCAGCCCTGGTGGAACAATGTCTAACCTTTTTACCTATTGGGCTGATGGAGATGTAGACCTCAGGTAAGGCTACCCACGTCTTGATAGTGTTTTGATACAGATTATGTAACAGATAATTAGGATTAATTTCTACATAGAAGGTAATATGTCCAACCTATGAGTATCAATTTTCTTTGTAGACCAGCGGGGTCAGTCACATTATCTGTGGCCTTTATATGGTCAGCAATACTCCCAAGTTTGGGCCTGAACCAGGTTAAAATGCCATTGGAAAATATTTAACAAAATAAAAAAAAATATAGTAAGATATAAATAATGATACATTTTGAAACTAAGTCTATATACAGTCAGCAGGGATCCTCATATATGGAATAGGGCCCCCATTTCTACTTGACTTGGCACCCCTGGAATAGACCTTATTCAAATACTAGTTCCAATACTTATTAGCTGTGTGACTATAGGACAGTCTCCTGACATCTCTGAGATGGGATGATATTTCTTGCACTATTGGTTTCAATAGAACTGTATTAGAAAAAAAGTAATTTGGATACCTTCAAGTAGTGTGTAAATACGCTAGACTAGTAAGTTCTCTATTAGCACATTTGCAGTGACAATTTTGCGTAGGTTTGCTCAGCTCAGGAGAGGCAATACTAATATTAGGGGTGTAAGCTTGAATTAGGGCTCAAAATAGCCTTTCCTGGCGTTGTCATATGTTATAATACTTTACTGGTCTCTATTATTAAGTGGTTTGTGTACACATGGGACAGGAGGTAAAACTTCTCTTTGTCTGGGCCCACAGTGTCCCCTCAAGAATTTCAGTGACCAGTAAATCCCAGTACTATGAGCAAGGTGGGCAGAACAGGCTCTGATCAAGTTCTCATTAAAAATGATTTAACTCTCTTGTAAAACAGACATGAGTTTCTGGTTCCCAGTGTCGAAACAGGGAATGAAAATTTCATTTTTCATTTTAATTAGTCTGAGCTAATGAGTCTGAGCATATATACAGGGGAACAAAAAAAAATTCTTCCAACTGTCTTAATGACTTTCTTTTTAAAAATTGTACCTAAGTTCTTAATTATTATCTTTTGTTTTTACATTATTTTCATTTCACAACATATCCCTTCCCCTTGTCTACCTAGAGAGCCATTCCTTGTAAGAAAGAAAACAAAAAAGGAGAATAAAAAGTAGGTCAGTAAAACTAAGTGACAGTAACTAAATCTGATAGTAGATGCAGTATGTCACACCCAGAGCTCCCCAATTCTGTGAAGATGAGAGAAGGTTCATTTGTTTTATTTTTATAATTTTCTTTTTTTAAGTTAACAAGCATTTGTTTTCTCTTTCCCACCTCTCCCTTCTTCCATCAACTGGAAAAAAAAAAAAGCAAAAACAAAACTTGTAGCAAATATGCATAGTTAAGCAAAAATCAATTCCCACATTGGTCAAATCCAAAAATGTATTTCTTTTATGCATCTCAAATCCATCACCTCTTTGTCAGGAGGTAGGTGACATGCTTTATCACTGGTCCTCTGGCGTCATGGTTGACTAGTTGACTGTTGATTGCTTGGTCTTGTTTAGTCTCTCAAAATTATTTGTCTTTACAATGTTGTCCTTACTGACACAGTTCTTTTCCTTTTCCTCCACTTCATTCTGAACATCTGCTTCTTAAGTGGATAGAGGAGTTAAATGCTACATACATCTCAATTATATACTTTAAATGATGGCTCTCGAGTCTTATTTCCTACACTTTTCCAGTAATTCTTATTGCACATTACAGAAACTTTGTTAGGTCAAAGACAAAATGAGAGGTTAAATGACTCAAAGTATGAAATATGAAGACAAACATTCTAGTTTTTGTTTACTTTTTTTAAAATATTGGTTGTAAGCTACTGTTTGCAGGATAAGAAGTTCCATAAGTACTTACTTAAAAATATGTGGTACTAAAACCTGAAAAGACTTACATGAACTGATGCATGGTGAAGTGAGCAAAAGCAAGCGAACACTGTGCACAGTAGCAGTGATATTGCTCCATGAAGAACTGGGAAGGACTTAGCTGTTCTTGGCGATATGATGATCTCAGACAATCCCAAAGGATGAGTGATGGAGCATACTACCTACCTCCAGAGAAAGAACTGATATTGATTGAATACAGACTAAAGCATGCTATTTTTTCACTTTCTTTTCTTTTATCTGAGTCTTGCTTTATAAAATGACTAATATGGAAATGTTTTACATAATTGGACATGTAGAACCTATATTTGATTGCTTACCATCTCAGGGAGGAGGAAGGGATAGAATTTGGAACTCAAAACTTTGAATAAAAATGTTAAAAATTGGGAAAAAAATATCTTGGACTTCAAAAACATGCTTTCAAATTTACATTGTTCTTCAAAAAGGTTTTTAAAAAATATGTTGAGCTATGTACTTGTATACATTCTGTTCATTTGGACTTTTACTGCATTAGGTTGGTCATTGCTAAATTTATTCTTTTTTTCTTAATAAATAGTGTTTGTGATAAAAAAAATCAGAGCAGTTACAAAATGGTAGCTGAATACTGTTAATCACTGAACATTGGTGAAATACTGCTTTTTCATCTGGAATTGCAAACCTATCATAGAATGCTCATTTGAGGACTTTGAGAATGTCTATTGTATAGTACTAGGTGATTTTTGGGTCAGAATTTCAGGCTCAAAAGGAAGGTCTCTCCTTGTACACAAGACTCCTCTCCTCCTTGCTGATTCCTGAAATTCCACAGTTTCTTGTACTTAATCCAAATAAAGACCTTCCAGTTTTCCTTCTATTAAGCACTTGTAACTGAGAAACTGAGACATTCTTCCTACGTGGGTAAGTTACTTGACCTCATCTGTAAAATGAGATTAGACCAGGTTTCCAACACCTTTAAATCTATGATCCTAAGATCTACGAGCCTGATATCTTCAACTGTCATTTGTACCTCAATGCAAATGAGTTAGTCCCTTCTTTTATAGATAATAGGTTTGCTACTGGAAAGAGTGGAGAGACGTGATACTGAAGTGGGAGAGATGAAAAGAGAAAAGGAGCATGTTCTATGAGGGAGGAGTGAGAAGGAAAGATGAGGAAAGAGAGAACCAAAAGGGTAGCTAAGGGCATTGACAATTCTTTGCTTATATGCAAAACAAACAAAATCACCACAACAAAACCTCGAAAACCAAAAATACCAGTTTACTTCTTGTAAAAACTAACAAACGAAAGAACCAAATGAGTTCTAAAAGATTTGTCCAATGCTTGGAGTTTTTCTAAAATTAATAAATCAAAGTCCTGATTTCACTGGCAAGCCTTGGATGTTAGCCAGTCACCATTTGGTCAGATGTGTGTCTGTGGCATGATCGATCAGTTATTAATAGATTGTGAATGGGCTTTTGCCATGTCAACTCAATGGACATATGTAGTCATGTGGTAATGACCACTGGTTATCAGGGTGAGAACAACTCATATCTAAGTTAACTAGTTACCATCTAATATTATGTTTTACTAATTTTAGTTCAGTATGGTTACTCTTTGACATATCTTTGAGGGTATGATGAATATTCTCTAAAGTATTATATATGCTACATGGTCATTCCTTATGTTGTATTATAAATCCTGGGACTTTAATCTGTGGGAAAGTGTATTATTTATCATCTCTCCTTTGGGACCGAGATGGTCATGGCTTTTTATATTATATATGTTAATTCATATCCTTATTTTAGCATAATATTGCTGAATTTCCTTGTACCATTTTTTTCCGCTTATAGTTTGGGGACAATCATGACCCTTTTACTAGTACAAGTGAAGTCTTGTTATGTTGGAGTTGCTTTAAACAAAAATTCCACTCTGGTTAAACAACGTAGCTACCTGGTTGACTGCATTCTCCGATGTTTCTGCAATACTGGAATTTCTTGTCAGAGATATTAAGTAATCTCTGACTTCTCACACTCTTCACAGAAGTTCATTGTATAGTTTTTCTATCTATATTAATATTTTAAACAGCAGGCACTACACTGGGGTTATCCAATCTCATCTAATGATTTAAAAAGAATTTGACATGCTCAAAAGATTGATTTTGTGAAAATTTCAGTTTACACTCATAGTTATTTTTGTGCAATTGATCGAATTGGAAGCCTACGCAATGTCTCTCCCAAATAGTGATTCTTTCTATTCAGTAAATGTATTTTATTCTTTGAACCAGAGAGGGAAGGACCTTTTTGGGGGCCATGCTGATGTAGCTCCTTTGACCTGCTGGAAGTTAGAAATTTAAAAAGCATTAAATGGAGGTGGTGGTGGGGAAGGTAGGATGGAAATCAAGGTGTATCGTTTTTTAAAGCTTAAGAGTATATAGACAGAACTCTATTAACTTGCACTTGAGGATGCATTGGGAAAGTGAGCTCCCCTGAATCCCCTCTTCCTCTTTCTTCCCCTCTCTCCATTCATATAGCCTCTGTAATTATTATCCTATGATTCTCTGAGTGAGTTGATTCTTTGAGGAAGGGCAATAATTATAATAATGCAATTACTAATATGAAATATTTTTTAAAAATAGAGGTTTAGCTGAAATTAAAACCCAGTAAGAACAGAATAAATTATCCATTATCCTGTTTGCTCTCAGAACTGTCCCAAAGATGCTTTTAGCTCATGTCATAAGATGAACCAGTAAATCTCAATACTTTTATTCAACTACAAAAAGCAGTTACTTTATCTGTGGATGTAATAGTCCACAGAAGATTAAATCTTAAAAAAAAATAGTGGGTGTCTTGGCTGAACCTGACTCATGGCAGTACTCTGGAGTATATATAGGTGGTCATTGGTCATTCAGTAAAAAAAAAAGGCAGGTAAGTCACTATAGTTTGCTATTGAAGGATATTCAACAGGGATGGATATTGAAGACAATTCAAGTTGATTCAGCTGAATGAAATCTCTTGCCTGAGTAGCCCATTGTGATGCACAAGCCAAGAATCAGAGACATCCTGGAGCTCCTTGTAGCTGCTTTCTGTCTCTTCTATGGTCTTAATACATTATAAGGACCAACTAGCCTCATTTCCATGGGGGCAGCAGTAAAGAGAGAGTTCTTACCATAGGAGGATATAGTGACATTATTAGATTGTTTCTATCTGAAATCCTTTGAAAAATATGAGAAGAATGTGGTGAATGATGGTGATGATGATAAAGAAAGACAGCATGTTGTTCTAGATGGGCCTTGGAATTCTGACCCTAATTTTTCCTAGATTCTGTACTTGTCCAGTTGATTATCTAAACACAAAGGATTTTCTATTTATCCCCATTCAATTTTATCCCCTTAGATTCTGTCTGTCTTCCTAGTTTGCCAGGAAAATTCTTGTTGTTCCCAATTCCATCATGTACTGTTAGTTTGCCGTCTTTCATGCCATATTTGCAATTTCATGAAAATTTGATAGACAACTCTGATCTGTGCCTTCATTCACCCAAATCTCTGTTAACAAACAGTGTTGAAAAGAGCAGTGTCACAAAAGCATCCATTTATCATACCATGATAGACCTCTCTCCAGACTGATGTTCATCTGTTGATTAAAACACTTTGGGAGTAGCTGTGCAGCCAATTCCAGATTCACCTAAAATGTACTATCATCCTCCCCATATCTCCTGCCATTTTGTACAGAGTGAAAATATTTCTCAAGTGGTTTTTCTGGAATCCAGGCAAATCATATTTATTGAATTTGCCTGATCTGATTGGTTTCCAGTCTTTAATAAAAAAACCAAATTATTTTAGTCTCTTCTCGCTTGTTCTCAGAGTCATAACTAGCTGTTTTGGTACCTGTGGGCAGTCACTATTTTGTGGTAAGAGAAAGAAACCTTGGGATACCTGCCTTTGCCCATTAGGCCTAAGGCTGCTTCTGAGGAGGCAGGGGTGGTGGGCTAGGACCTGTAAAGACATTACTCAAGGTGTGTATGTGTGTGAGGTGTGGAAGTGCTTAAGAATATACAAAGTATTTCAACTTCATTGTGAATCATATCCCATGGTCTGATGCCCTGCAAACTATCGGCTACTTTCCCCCTTCACTCCCCAAATCATACCTTTTATTTCAGTCAAGGTGATTTTATCACCATCCCCGAATACCTGATATTTTCTCTCACCCACCTCCTTTTACTGATGTTCTTTCTCCTACAAAGAATACCCTTTGTTCTTGTTTCCGTCTATCCAAGCTCAAGGTCCAACTCAGGACCCATCTTCTCCTAGGAAACCTCACTTGGCTTCTCTAACCAATGCTAATCTCTTCCTTCTTATAGATAGCGAGGATCATATGGTTTAGTATTTGTTTCCTAAGTTAGTTGTATTCCTTTCCACTAAATTGTAAGCTTCTTGAGGACAGAAACCATGTCCTATACTTTTATACTGTCAGCAACAGTCATATAATGGGTCATCTATAAATGGCTCATTGATTGATTGCTTGTTGACAGAATCCAACTTCTAGAAAACTTTTCTCGACCACAGATATAGCCTTCTGTCCACAATTTGTAACATTTAGAAGAATGTCAGGTAATTTAGCAGATGGAGTCCACAAGAGAGGAGTTAATAAGTTAATTTAAGACTGAATTTTAATTTCCAACTTACCCTCTTGAGCACCATTTTTATTTTACTTGCAGCATTAGTATGACAACTTGCTCCAGTGTAATTGCCGTTGGAATGATGCCACTCTGCCTTTATGTCTACACTCGATCCTGGGATCTTGAACAGAATCTCACCGTGCCTTATCCTACCATAGGTATTGTACTAAGCTTAGGAAGTAAATATCAGCTTTAAATTAATTTTATATTCATTTCTCTGAAGAATGGAAAAAGCCAAAGGAATAATGAAAGGACTAGGGTTAGTTTTGCCTATTTTAAATTTTAAACCACTGAACTGGAAAGTTTATTGGACAATTAATGTGTGATTTAATGAATCATCTATTATCTGGGTTAAAAAAATGATCACAGCGTATCCAAGTCAGATCTCAGCTTCCATCTTCCACATGCCCATTAGACTATAAGCTTACTTCTTGTGGATGGAATCCACAAAAAATCCATAATTTCTGCCCCCAACACCTTTCTTCAGCCTTTCCTGTATCTTCTGTGGGCATGGCCATCCCATTAGTCACCCATGTTAGTAATCACAAGATCGTCTCTGAATCTTTGTGCGACCTCACCTCCCATATCCCAGTGATCAAATCTCAGTGATTTATTCCACTGAACTACAATGGTCATGATTACAGATCAAGTCATTGTCGCACCTAATCTGGATTAGTCCTTCCTTGCCCCTCGATTCTCCCTCCCACAACCATCTTTCACACACAGATGCCAAAATAATGTATATTATGAACACATCAATCCCCTGCTTAAAACTTCTCAGCTTGGCATTGAAGGTCCTCCATAATCTGACTCCGACCTGCCTTTCCAGACAAATTATATATTATTTCCCTTCACAAATTCTATATCCCAGCCAAAGTGGGTGAGGTTGTCATTTCATGTCTCACCTATGATATCATTGGTCGAACGACAACAAACAATGCATTCACACAGCCATCCATTCCCATGCTTTGTCTCTGACTCTCAGAATTCTTTCCTTTCTTTAAGATTTAAACTCTGGTACTATATCCTTGGGGAAACATTCTCTGATCTTCCTAGTTAATGCTCCCTCCCCCCTCCATTTACTTTGCATTTACTTATCTGTGTACTTGTTCTTTCCCCTTGTAAATTCTCTGAAATCCTTGAAATTGTACCTCACAACATAGAAGATGCTAAAAAAAGAATGTCTGCAGAAGGGAACAGCTTTTTCTATTGTCTTCAAGGACAGATTTTGAAAGTTCACCTGTGTTCTGCAAATATCCTTTGATGTCATCCACTCCTCACCCTCAATTCCTACCCCTACACAGACAGACTCTTTTTTTCTTTCTTTGTGATTATTCACTTAGGCCTCTTTTCTCTCTGCTGATTTCTCTGTGGAAGCAAGAGATGTTGTAGGATTTTCTCCCTATTATTTTTTGATCACAGTTTTGGAGCAAGTCATTCAAACCTTCTTCTGAAGGCCTGTTGGAGCTTGTATCCTTAGGAGTTAAATAAACTATGTCACTTAATGTCTGGGATGGGTTTGATCTAAATCTTATAAGTTAGTCCAGTGTTGTTTATCTTATTCTCACTCCATAAATGTTTAATCATGTGGGTGATAAAGCTTTGGATTTGGAGAGCTTAAAAGTGGAAAAAGTAACTTTAATAATATGATTTAAAAATGTTCCTATCAGTTAATGCAGTCCTAATCAGTGATCTAGATAATCACTGTGTGGCATGTTAGAAAGAACCCTGGATTGGGACGTAGAAGACTGGAGTTCCAATATCAGCTCTGCAGCAGAGATAATGGATTCCAATGAGTTCTTCAATCCCTTAAAAACTACACTGAAATATGTTCATTTCCTTAGTCATGCTGAAAGAAATTGCCTTTTAAAGATTGTTTTTGTTTTAGTCTAGTTAAATAGATATTGAGGAGAGAGAAGTCAAGTTTTCAGAAACTGTTTGGTCTGATATATTTTCCATTTCTTCAGGAATTACTCTTTTATGTTTAATTGTACCTGTGGCTTTTGGAGTCTTTGTGAATTTCAAGTGGTCGAAACACTCTAAAATCATCCTAAGAGTAAGTTATCCCATTTGTTGAGACTTGGAAGTCCTCAGTAAATGACATATGACAGAGATAAAGGAAAAATTATGGTATAGACTTGCCTTTTGGATAAAAGTCCTTTTAACTTACCAAAAGAAGACTTTTTATTTGAGTTGCAAACTTAACCAAAGTTTCCCCCCCACCCCCAAATTAGTGAACTCTCCTTTGATTTAATACTTAAAGAAATATATTGAAGTATTAGACAGGAAAACTGAGGGAAACTTGGGAATTGATGGAATGCAAGCAGCCTAGATCAGTTCATTTATTTTTTTTAAAAATATTTTAGTTTTGAATATTTATTTTTACAAGATTTTGAGTTATAAATTTTCTTCCCCATCCCCTCCCCAAGACTGTATGCAATCTGATATAGGCTATACATGTATAATCATGTTAAACATATTTCCACATTAGTCATTGTGTAGACTTTGTATACAAAAATTAGAACCAAAGGGAAAAACCATGAGAAAGAAGAAATAAAACAAAAACAAAAACAAAATTGTATGCTTCTATCTGCATTCAGACTCCCTAGTTCTTTCTTTGGATATGGATGGATAGCATTTTCCATCATGAGTCTTTTGAAATTGTCTTATCATCTCATTTAGCTCAAGCCTTCTTCAAGTCTACCAAAAAGATGGCATATCAATGCAGAAGTTTTCTGATGAATGCATGGAATACCTGAATTTCCCATCAGTTGGTGGTTCAGGTGCCCAGTTCAGTAGATTTGTCAGTTTCTCCTTGGTACAAATGTGAGGTAGCTTTCTTAAAAGTTCCTTGTTGCCTAGTGTAGGGTGCAGACATCACATGGTGGTCAGAAGAAGCGATACAACGACATTCTCAAGGTCTCTTTCAAGAACTTTGGAATTGATTGTGTGACATGGGAGATATTGGCACAGGACAGCTCAGTGTGGTGTGCCCATATCACAAAGGGTGCTGTGCTCTATGAGCAAAGCAGAATTGAAACAGCTCAAAGGAATCACAGGATGCTCAAATTTAGAGTAGCCACCCCAAAAGTTCTTATGGACTATTTGTGCCCGACCTGTGGTAGAGCATTCTGAGCTCATATTGGTCTGATCAGTCATAGTTGGACACATTGACACTTGATTTTTTCATAGTAATGTCATTTTGGTCCTCTTCGAGAATGAAGGACAATTAAGGGTAAATACTATAGGAGTATATACTATACATAGGAGTATATACTATATACTAGTACTATGTACTACTTCCACAGTCTATAGACATCTGAATTGCTCCCCCCATCTCCAAGCCTGAGACTTCAACAGTGATGATCCACCAAGGGTGGGGGAACCTCACATGTGGACTTCTAGATTCTCAGGTGTGACCTTTTGACTGAGTCCAAGTTTTACAGAACAAATCCTTTTGTTAAGGGGATCTGTTCTATGAAGTTTGGATTCAGTCAAAGAGCTGCACTTGAGGACCTAGAGGATTTATTCCGTGAAGTTTGGATTCAGTCTCAAAGGGTCACCCTTGAGGATCTAGAGGGCTAAATGTGGCCTCGAGGCTGCAGGTTCCCCACTTCTGGCCTGGATCAACTCTTGTAGGATGGGTCTAAAATGCAATCTAAGAGATGAAATGGAATGTTACTTAGAATATTAACATATAACACTTAAAATCTGTATGCAGCCGAAGTACGCCCACTGTTCCTTTCAAGTCTTGCCTGCCTACATTTACAGATTCAGAAAATTAACAAATTGTGTTCCCATGACTTATGGTGCACAGTGTAAAGTGAAACGGAAGATCAAACATTTCCATTGGAGATACCTGCCTGCAACCATCCCTGAAGCCTCTTACTGTTTGCCATCCCAGATCCCTAAGTGTGGCCAGTGGAGAATGCTAGCTACATGTGCCCATGGCTCATGGAAAAGAATACTGGAACAAGATATTTCCTCACAGTCTCAGAATGGAATCTAGAAGCAGGTGGAAGCAATTAGAGAATGCTTTCTTCCATCTGCTGATCAACCCAGTGGGATTTATAATAGCTGTCAGTTTTGCAAGTCAAGATCTTTCTTCTTATTCCTATCCTTGTCTCCTCTCCAGGATCGGGCTCTCACTCCCCAGCTCTGGTCTCTGGTTGTTTGACTTTGTTTAGGCTGGAGTTATAGAGAAGTACTCTTCCTAGACTTGGTGCTTTCCCCATCCACTGGCCACTTCCCTGATCTCTTTGTTGACTACATGCACGTCAAAATCTAAGGATAGAGGAAAGAAGAAAGGAAGAAACACTTTTTCTTACAGCAGTTATTCTCTTTTTCTTCTAGGCAAGAAGGAACATTCTTACTTCTGGTGGTTTATGTCCAAATCTGTAGAAACTTTCTGGGATCTTGGTTGTTCAAGAACCCATTATGGAAACACATTATACAGATATAACATCAAAATGGTCTCTAAATTAAGCTTCACCAAATTGAAATTTCAGTTAGCTCAAGGGCCTGAAAAATAATGCACATTTTGGAGACTATCACAAGGACAATGTTAATATTGTGAATTTGCTGAGACATATTTCTTTTTGCCTCCTAGGTTCAGGAAGTGTGGTGGTTAAAGGTTTAACAACAGGAGTGGAGTGGGGGAGAGGAATGTATGTAAACACACTTTTAAGTTTAATCTGCTTTATTAACACTTTCTTAAGCCCAGACAATTAACAAAACAATAAATTAATCCCTAATTTGGGGCAACTTCCAAAGTGTAAATGTTCAAATTGAAAATTTAACAACTAGGTCTTTCTAGTGAGTCCATTACATTCCTGGCTAGATGCCATACACAGAGACTCCCGCTGTATGAAGAACTAGGTTTCTTATGCTATTAGGAAATGAAGGAACCTGTGTATAGAGGCAAAGTCTGATAGTTTCTGTTTCAGCCTTTCCTGCACCTTTACCCAGAGGTTGCTTGGAAGTGTCTGTAGGGCTGCTGACCCAGGGCCGACAACAACCTTGGGAGGCAGATTCTATTTTTATCCCTGTTTTGCAGATAAAGAAATTGAGGCACAGAGAGTGACTTGCCAATTGTCACACAGCTAGTAAGTGACTGAAGCTGAATTTGAACTCAGGGTTGTTGCGAGGATCAAATGAGATAATGATTTAAGGAACTTTGCAAACCTCAGAGCCGTATATAAGTATCCACTACGATTATTAGGCATGTCTGAAAAAAATACAACTTCTTTTGTATTATTTGTTCATCACTTCCCTCTCAGGAGAAGAGTTGTGTGTTTTATCTTCATTCTTTTGGACTCATCACTTATTATTGCCTTTATCAGTTCTAAAGGTTTTTTAAAAGTTATTTTTCTCTATGATGTTGTAAATTCTTTTCCTAGTTCTGTTTACTTTGCTCTGCATCAGTTCATAAAGTTCTTCTCATTTTCTGTTGAAATTATTCATTTCATCATTTTTATGGCAAAATAACATCCAGTTATATTCACACACTGAAATCTATTTAACTATCCCTCAATAAGAGAATACCCCTTATAGTCTCCAATTTTTAGTTACTACAAAAAGAGATTCTTAAATATTCTGGTACATATAGGTTGTTTTCCTCTTTCTTTGATTTTGTGGTATACATGCATAGCTGGGTCACAGGGTCCATATGCACATATTTTTCTAAGTATAGTTCTAAATTGTTTTCCAGAGTGGCTAGATATCTTCAAAGATCCACTAACACTAAGCCAGAGTGCCTGTTTTCCTATAGCTCCTAAACCATTCATGATCTTAGTCTTTGTTAGTTTGATATGTGTAAAGAAGAACATCAAAGTTTCTTGAATTTGCATTTCTCTAATTATTAGGTATTTAAAATATTTTTTAAAAATATGATTGTTGGTAGCTTCTGTTTCTTCCTTTGAAAACTGTCTGTTCAGGAGAACATTGTATACAGTAACAGTAATCAGCTATGAAAGACTCAGTTACTCTGATCAATACAATGATCCATGACAATTTTAGAAGACTTGTGATGAGAAATCCTGTCCACCTCCACAGAGAGAACTGATGGTCTCTGAGTGTAGATAAAAGCATATTCCTTTCTTCCTTCCTTCCTTTTTTTTTTGCACTGTAGTTAACGTGGAAATATGTTTTGTATGCCTTTATATGTATAATGGGTATCATAATTCTTGTCTTCTTGATGGGTGGAGGGAGAGAGAGAATTTGGAACTGAAAGTACCACATCAGGAACACAAGGACTCTTCTTTAAGGAGGGCTATCAAATCTTCTCTCTTTGTCTGTTGCCTTCACTCCCATTTATGTGCTGTTGAATGAATTAGAGAAAGTCAAGAAACTGTGCTCAGTCCAATGCAAATTTATATTACATACTCTCAAATGGGCCCTCATAGCAAGGCAATTCTTTTATGCTGCCCTAATTGATTCACTGTTCTATTCAGGAATTAGCAATTTCAAATATTTTCATGTAAGTCTTCCATTGGACTACCTATCCTCTTTGGATGAAGAGTTTTACTTGTATGTCATTGAAAAAAAATGATACCATTTGCTTAGTGCTCTCTCTTCTTCCTTCCTCATTACCTCACATAACTTAGTCATTTTCCCCATTACCTCTTCCTTCACTTTGTCTCTCAGGAACATGTCTCTTCTTGATAAGGCACATCCCACTACAGATATCCTTGATCACACCCAATTTGGTTTGCCCTCCCCATGCTCTCTCAGCTCTCCAAATCTCTCCCTTTTCTTCCCAACTGCCTACAAACATTCCATGACCCTCCATCCTTAAAACACCCCCACTTGATCCTACCATACTTGCTACCATTCTCTTCCCTTTCTTGGGTAAACTCTGTGATAAAACCATCTACACTCAATGCCTCCCCCTTTTCTTCTCTCACCCTCTTCTAAACCTTCTCTAATCTGGCTTCCAACATCATTATTTAATGGGAACTGGTTTCTCTGAAGTTACCAATGATCCTTTAATTGCCAAATCTAAAGGTCTTATCTTTCTTGACTTTTCTGCAACATTTAACACTGTTGATCATCCTTTTTTTTTTGGATACTCTCTCCTCTCTAGATTTTTGTAACACTCCTCTCTCCTGGTTCTCTTCCTACCTACCCAACTGAGCAGGACTTCTTAGTCTCTTTTGTTGGATCTTTATCCTGCTGTTGTTGTAGTTTAGTTGTTTCACTCATGTCTGACTCTTCATGATCCACTTGAGGTTTTCTTGGTAAAGATACTGGAGTGGTTTGCCATTTCCTTCTCCAGCTCATTTTACAGCTGAAGAAACCAAGGCAAACAGTATGAAGTGACTTGTCTAGGGTCACATAGCTAGTAAGTATCTGAGGCCAGATTTGAACTCAGGAAGATGAGTCTTCCTGACTCTAGATCTGGTACTCTATACACTGTGCCACCAAGCTACACATTCTCTTTATCCTGGTCACATCCACTGACTATGGATATTTCTAAATAGAGTTCTAAAACTCCATCATGGGCCCTTTTCTCTTTTCCCTCTATAATATCTTGCTTGGTGATCTCAGACTCTCTGAGAGTTTAATTATCATGTCTATGTAGATGACTTCTAGATCCATTTATCCAGTCCCAGTCTGGAAATAATAGAGCCTTTGGGGTTTACTGAGTAGCGAGGGGACATGATCATTCTTGCACTTTAGGAAGATCACTTTGACAGCTGAGTGAAGGACAGACTAGAATGGGGAGAGACTTGTGGCAGAGATCAACCATCAGGCTACTGTCATAGTCCAGGCATAGGGTAATAAGTATGGGCAGCTAGATGACATGACGGATAGAGTGCTGGGCCTGGAATGAAGAAGATTCCATCTATGTGACCATGGGCAAGTCACTTAACCCTGTTTGCCTCACTTCCTCATCCATAAAATTGGCTGGAGAAGGAAACAGCCAACCACTCCAGTATCTTTGCCAAGAAAACCCCAAATGGGGTCACAAAGAGTCAGACATGACTGAAATGACTGAACGACTATAACAACAAGCCGATAGGTGTCTGTGATAGAGTCATGGCAGTGACAGAGGAGAGAAGTGGACATTAGATAGGGAATGAAGATTAAATCCATAGGCATTTACAACAGATTGGATATGGAGTGGGGATCAGAGGGAGGGGGGAATAATGTGTTAAAATTATTCAAGACTCCTTGAATGAACAGAAACAACTTTGATGACTTTCTGCTGATTGATATCCAGCAAGGCACAAAATGAGATGTTTGCCTTCCAAAGGTGTCTGTCATTGTCATTGAGTTCATCTAGCACTGAGCCAAAGGGATAAAGGGTTCCTCTGATTGTGAGGTCCTCCAAGATGCTTCTATTTGCCGATGACACGATCCTGATTACAAGTCCTGGAACAATTTAGTGCCTCCTAAAGGAGATCCACTTAAAATCCAAAATCATTTGGCCTATCAACATAAAAAAAGGGATTTAAAGAATGCCTGTTGACTAGACTCTGATAGGCAATTGGATGGATAACTCATAGGCCTCATCCATCAGTACATATATCTTGAAAAAATACTGTGGATGATGACTTCAGAGGATTAATGATGAAACATGCTTTCCTACCTCCTGAGGGGTAGAGGATGGGATCAAAATACAGGAGACATACATTTTTGGACATGGCCAGTATGAAGAGTTGTTTTGTTGGACTATGTGTGTTAATTAGAAGAAAGATTCTGTTTTTCTTTTCTTTTTTTTTTTTTTAGTGACTTGGGGACAAGTTGGGGAGAACAAGGTTCTTGGGGAGAGCAGTGTTGTCAAAAAAAAATAGGGTTATTGAATAATTAAAAGTACAGAAGTGAACAGAAGCAATTTCAGAAGGAAACCCAGATGAGCAAGACAGATTTAAAAGTAACATTGAATTTATCACATATTTATGCAAACCTTGTTACAATAATTAAAGTCAAAGAGCAATATAATGGTACATGTGACTCCCTCCTCTGCTTCTTTAATTAATTTTACATTAAAAAAAGTTAATTAGTTAAAATAAAATAAAAATTAAAATTAGATTTTTATTTTTTACAAAAAGTTAGGAATACAATCACAATTACTTTGAGCCCCTAGTCAGCGCTGAGATACCTGTGTAATCAGTTCTTGGTATCTCCCTTCTCTACCACAGTTTACCTTCTCTTTCTCTTTTGACAGGTTGGTCTAGTTCTTTCTGGCTCAGTTCTATGTGATCCTATCCTTTTTTTTGTATGCTCAGACCCTCAGAATCTCCATCTGGTTCTGAGCCAGCTTTTCTTTTTTATATAAGTGTCTTAGGACTTGAATAAGTCTTTCATTGAAAGGATTTGATTGATTTAAGGAGGTATACAGGCTCTACTCACAACTCAGTTCTAATTGATTTAATTAAAAAACTCTTGGAATGGGATAATTAATGAAACCCCATCATTACACTTAAAAAGAAAAGAAAGCTGTACCTAACAAAGATTCAGTTTCATTATCTGCACTATTTTGTTTGTGAAAATATTCATTTTATTTAGTGTTTGATAAATTCAGAGTGAAAAAAATCTAAAAAAAAACAGAAAAGAAAGATGCTGTGGATGGACAATGATTAGGGCCCAGCCTGGAACAAGTGGAGGATAAGAGGACATAGATAGGTTCTATATTAAAGGTGATATATACACATTGTTGACCTGAAAACTTGTTGAAGAAAAGGCCACAGGCTAATGCATACATTTTATGATTTAATTAATTAATTGATCAATTCCCTATTAAAGACAACGGTAACATAATGCATCATGGAGCCAGAAATGTTCTGGCTACCCAGTGCAGAAATCTTCTGGCCTATATACATTTTGCCGTGAGAAAAGAACTCTCCTAGTTGAACAAATCATAAATTCAGTAAGACAGGACAATTAGCAAAGCAATATTGGTCAGGCCTTGGGATTCCAAGCTGGGTAAACATATGTCTCGGAAATCCCACCACTAATAAGTGGCAGGCTTTCTGCCCTAAACAGATAACTGACATAGGAAAGGGTAAACAAAGTTCAATAGAAATTACGACCTAAGATGTCTGTGTTTTCTTTACCATTAACATGCCATAACATAGTGTAGGTCTACAAATATTAAGATATGGAAAACGTCCCATTATTCAAGATAGTGTCTTAGGTTAAAGGTCTCCTTAAGGAATGTAGAGTCAGCCTTGGCTGGCTTTGTTGACATAGGAAGAGGCACCCTCTGAGTTTGCTTCAGAGAGAACAAAGAGATTATTCTAAAATTTTATATTAAACATTATCAACATCAATGAGGTTAAAGATTCATTGAAATACCAAAGTATAGGTTAGATTCTGGTTAAGTCATGGGGGGAAATCTAGTTTGTTTTGCAGTTCAAATAGAGAGAATTTTAGTTTGAAACCTAGCAAACTGATTACAAAAAATCAACTTTAGTTTGCTTATGGCATTTTGTCCAACCCTAAAAAGTACACACCAGCCTTAATAGGAGGAGGCCTTTTTCCTACCCATCCTGCACATGGGTTTGAAGTTTTGACTATATCTATTTCTATGACCTGCAATCAAAACAGTATGGTAGAGGGGAAAGAAGGCAATATCTAGAATCAGGGTTCAAATCCTGGTGCTGTGTTGTATTACCTGGATGACCTTGAGCAAATGACTTCAATTTCTGAACCTCAGTTGCCACTTATACAAAGAGAATATTGACTCAATGTTCTCTCTAATTCCTAACAGCACTAAATCTATGCTAGATGAGGCAAGCACTGCCTTGTTCATGTCTACACATGTTCCAGAGCTTCTTTCTCATAAAGTGGTGAGAAAATGAGGAGGGAGGGGGCCATAGGGAGGGAAATGAGTTTGGTAGAGAGCTGAATCAGAAGGTAACCAAGAACATTTGGCTATTCATTTGACTCAGGGAGGCAGAATTGGGGAGCTAAAAGCATGAGCTTAGGATCAGCAGGACTAGGTTTTGAATACCAGCTCTTCCACTAGATTATTGTGTGAATGGAGGGTAGCCTCATTTTTCTCAACTAGAACATGGAAATAATAAGACTTGTATTTTGGACTGTGCCTGAAGCAGAGTACTTCCCTGGTAGTTTTGGTTCAATATTGGAACAAAATGAGACATTTATAGGTCATTCAGATTATTGTTTGTCATTCTTCTTAAAGAGGACCAATGACATCATGAGGGTGGTTCATGAGTTGGATTTAAGTGAGGCAGACCTGTGCAGTCATCAGCCTCACTCTCTCTTGCAGAGTCATCGGAGTCTAGTGGTAAGATGTAGGCCAAGATGACTGGTGATGGCCCAGGATGCTGTGGGAGACCTTGACCTTTTTAAACTAAAGTCTCACCCAGGTCTGAGTTTGTCTGAGTCAGTGCCCATTTGGTGATTAAGGGCTAGGTAAGAATTAAGACAAGAGATGGCCTAGTTTGGCATAACAAAAGAGTCAGTGTGGGAGGGGAAGACCCTCAGAGTTTCTGGCCACACCAAAAACAACTGTTATTTATACTCACTCTGAGTCATCAAAATCCAAAGAATGAGCAAGAGAGGCTTGGGCTGGAATTTATCAGTGAAAGCCAGAGTGGTTTGGGTTTAAAGTAGCTTCATTTGAATCACAATGCACTTTTCAAAAACGTGTTTTTCTAGAGTTGTATTTCAAGTAATCATAAATGAAACCTGCAAGACAATGAGTTAATTGTTCCAGTGTTTTGAAAAAACAAAATATAAAATTGAGAAGGAAAAAAAATCTAGCCCCCAAATCCGAAGATATCTTACAAAATATAAGCGACCAAAAATTATATTCCTTTGGACAGAGCATCCACATATAAGAGTATGACTCCCCACATGGACAGAGGGACCATATATTATGAAGGAAGAAGAAAAAGGAGGAGAAAGAGAAAGAGGAGGAAAAGGAGAAGAATTGCCCAACTTGAACTGGCAGGTTGTGTCCCCAGAGGGCATCTACTCAGAAATTGTTATTCATCCTTCATTCTTCAAGAGGACCAATGTCATTATGAGGGTGATGCCTTGACTTGTTCATGAGCTGGATTTAAATGAGGCGGAGCTAGGCATCAGCCTCACTGTCTCCTCCAGAATCTTAGAGGCAAGACAAAAGTCAAGGTGACTTGTGATAGCCCCTAGGTCATTCAATAGTTAATCAAAAAATTTACTTAGCAATAGGAGAAGAATATTGATAAGGAGAAGCATTGAGAGACAGGTAAGTTGAGTCAGCTGAGGGAAGCTTCTTTCAGAGTGTCCCTCTAGCTCCTCATGGCTTATCTGTACTCAGGCAACAAGGAAGGAACATCAACAACCTAAGTCCTTCTTTAGAGCCTTGAGTCAACCAGGTTTCCATAAAGATCTCAGTAAATTTTCAGGAGGAACTAGCTTACCCTGCATGGAGAAGGTAGGGCTCTTGCTCCTACCACAATCTGCATTATTCTATGGGAAAAGTGCTTTGTTACCCTTCAAGTGTTATAAAAATGTGAAAAAGCATTATTTAAGTGTGTTTGTGAATTTTTTTCCATTCTTAATATTGCCATTTCATTGGATGGGAAATCCTTTCAGGGAGGCAGAGAAGTAACATGGGATAGCCAAAAGACTACTGCATTCATAGTGAGAAAAAACTTGCCTGTTCTGTGAGGTCCTTGGTCAGTTCCATGACCTTTGTAGGCTCTGGCTGAAGGACTTGGCAGTTTGGGATGACACAGTCATCCCTTGGTCCTTGTGATTCAGTTGAAGGAAAGGTCCATAGGAAGGATGTGGAAAGTGTAGCTCTCTCAAACTTATGAGGTTTCCTCCAAGACTGAAAATATCTATCTCTTAAACCATGTTTGGTTACGTAGATTCAAGGAGAGAAATACTTATCAGAAAAGGCAGCCAAGGTCCAAGTTCAAGTTCAGAATCATTGACATGTAAAAACAATTAGCATTGTAGCTAGAGGGGATAGGAGTCCCTTCTCCTCTTCTTCAGGGTTAGAAGGAGAGATACAAATTGATAAGACAGATTGATGGAGAGATACACAGGGAAACACACAGAGACAGAGAGACACACTTCAGAGAGAGAAAAAGTCAAAGTCAGAGTCAGTGACAGTTCTATGCCATACATATTTTGCTGCTGCTGTTTGTCCTTTCTTCTCAATGAGGATCATGGTATCCGGGAGGTGATTGTCTTGACTTTCAGGTGAATTGCATTTAAGTGAAGCGGGGCTGTGCAATGTCACTTTCACCTCTAGAGACATCTGGATCCTGTAGTGAGGTACGGATCAGGAGGACTGGAGATGGTCCAGTATGCAATGGGAGATCTTGACTTTTTCAAGCTAAGGTCTTTAACAGGTCTCCGTTTTACCGAGGACACATTTTGTAGACATAATGAAAGAGTGAGAACAACTGCTATCTTCCCCTTTAACTTTTGTTAGCCCAGTGGCCAGCTCTCTTTTGAGGCATCTACCTCTCCCTGTTGACAACATAGAGATTTTGTGTCATCCTAAAGTTACAACTCCTTCATCATTGAGCCAGAACTCAAATAGTCCACTTGAAGTGGTCCAGCGTCCCACAGATCAGGGCTTATCTGTTTACCCCTATTGCATCTTATTAGTTGTTTGAGAGGATGAGCTATAAGATGGAAAAATTTTAATGAAGGAATCATAATAGCAACAAAGTAGAGGGAAAAGTGTGAAGATGCTGGGTCAGGGTTGGTATTCCCTAGAAAAAAAGTTTATGGGATGATGCTGAGGGAGAGGAAATGCTAAATATTAATTTGGACTATATAAAAATTTTGCCTAGATTCACTCCTATCCAAAATCAGGGGGATATATTAAAGCAAATACTGCCTTCTAATCTTCTGACCAACTTCTACCTTTCCTCACAACCAATATGTCTTTACGTTTAGATTATCATTACACTGATTAACTGTGTTTAGCCGCAAAGTGATTTCATTTTTTACTTGTTTTATTCTGTTTTTTCCTTTGTTTTAGGTTGGAAGCATAGCTGGAGTGCTGCTTTTGCTGGTGGTCATGATAGCTGGTGGAATATTGATGAAAGGATCTTGGAGTTCAGATATTCCCTTTATGGTCATCACTTTCATATTTCCCTTGATGGGACATGTCTTTGGTTTCCTTTTGGCTCTTCTTACTCGCCAGCCATGGGCAAGGTAACCTCTGCTAAGTGACCCCTCTCTCTCTTAGCTATCTTATGCATTCTATTGCTAGTCTGTGGATGGATACTTGTGCCAACCTGGGTAGGCGAAGAAGTGATTAAAGTGGTGGAGCAATGTGAAGCCGACTAAGTGTCCTGCATAAGGATCAGAGGACATTCCCATTAATAATTTAATTAGAGCAAATTAAGTATCAGGCTTGAGGAGTCATTTTGTTCAAATTTTGAACTTGATCTACCAAGCTGGCTGCTGCTAGGTCTGGTCCATTACAATTGTTGACAATCTGGCTGAATTGAAGTAATGAAATGACCTGTTTACTTAGAATGTTTATATGTGTAAAGATTCGAGGGTGCTAAAAGAGGAAATATGACTCTAGCAGGATACTTTCCCTAATCCCTGAATTTATTTATTTATTTTTGAAATTATTTGTATGACATACTTACTTTATGCTTTTTTAGAAGTATGATAAATTATTAGTTTTTTTTAAAAAATAGAATACTTAACACTTGCCATTTTACTTCTTTTTTTTAAACTTTGACTTTTTATTGTTTAATATTTAATAAAACATTTAATATTTAACATTTTATACAATTCCTCTTCAGTCAGTTTCAAATCTGTAGGATCCTATCTCCATTTGGACTGCCCTAGGTGACTGGGAAGACACAACCTTCTGAGTCTATCAAATTTCAGGGACAACTTTGTCTTTTAGGGAAAGAAGAAGCCCAATCAACATGGAGAAGTACCCTGCTACCCTATCCCCATATTGATGTCTGATACCTTGCCTATCAGCATACATATGACCATCAAATATGTGTCAAGGATGGGATTCAAGCCCAAGTCTCTGTTGACTTCAAGTCTAGCATTACATGGTCATGATCATTTCATAGATGACGGAGCTATACATAATGATGATGATGATGGTGGCAATGGTGATGGATTATAGACTAGGGCTATGAAAAAATTAAAGTTGTTCTGAAGAAAACCAGACTAAGGCAAGTAAAATTTAAAATAAAAATGTTTACATACATGATCCACCATTTATCATGATACTTAAAAATCAATCATAAATACCGACCATGAGTCAAGCACTATACTAAGTGTTGGGACACAAAAGTAGAACAGTTCCTACCCTCAAGGAGCTTAAAAGGCACTTATTATGTGCAAAGCATTGTGCTAAGGGTTGTGGATATGATTAGAAAAGATAATCCCTGTTCTCAAGGAGTGCACATTTTAAAAGAAGGAGGCGAGGAATCAGCCATCCATGTTTTACATTGAACCCTTTGATGGTGCTGGGACTTTGGGGGTTAGAATTTGTTTTTTATCCAGGCTTCAGTAAGTATGACTAATGGGGAGGTGGGGGCTATTGGACACGTAGGTCCCATCTTCATGAGGCCTGATGACTTGGAAGAAGGTTGGATGTAGGGTTGGGGGAAGATGTGGACTGAAAGGAGGGCTGGCCCTTTCCAGTGCACTGCTGTTCTGGGACCTCTTAGGTGCGGAGTCTTGGACTGGCTCCTTCTGGGTCTGAGAGGAGGTGGTAGTTCAATTTGCCCGGGGAGTGCTGCCTATGTTCTCTCCCTCATGGGCCTGAGGGTGAGTACTAGCATCTGGTAGGATCAGGAAATGTCTTATGCAGGAGATGGCATTTATGCTTAGCTCTGAAAGAAGCCAGGATTGTAAGAGGTGGAGATAAGGTTATAGGAATATATTTAAGGAATGGGGACGTCTTGTGCAAAGGATCAAGCTAACAGATAGAATGTCATGTTTGAGAAGAAGCAAATAGGCCATTTTGGTCAGGATATAGAATGCATGAGGGGAAATAATGCATACTGTGTCTGGAGATCTATTTTGGAAACAGATTGTAGAGGCAAAGAGAGACATTTCTATTTATCCCCAGAAGAATATGGTCAGATCTTCCTTTAGGATTTTTATTTTAGTAGCTATGTCTGCATTATGTGGTTTGGATGAAGATGAATTAGAAAGGGGAAAAATTTGGGGAAAAAGTTAGGAGGCTGTTACAATAGTCCAGGAGACAGTCTGAAGTACAGTAATAGTTTTGTCAGTAAAAAGAAGGGGAGGAATGTGAGATATGTTGTGGAGGGAGAAATGACTAATTGGCAGCTAGGTGCCATGGTGCCTATCCCCTGGAGTCAGTAAGACATATTTTCCTGAGCTCAGATCTAGCCTCAGACACTTACTAGCTGTGTGACCCTGGGCAAGTCACTTAACTCTGTTTGCCTGGGCTTCCTTATCTGGAAAATGACCTGGAGAAGGAAATGGCAAACCACTTCAGTTTCTCTGCCAAGAAAGCCTCAAATGTGGGATTAGGAGGAGGTGGACAGGACTGAAGAACAACAATTAGATATAGGATAAAGAAGAATGAGAAGTCAACGATAACATGGCAATTGGAATCTGGGTGGTTGGAAGGTGTCAGAAGCAGGAATTCAACCCAGGTTTTCCTTACTCCAAACATGGACTCCTATCCACTGTCCTGTGCTATCTCTTATGAACATAAGCTCTTCTTGTGGACAGAATTTGACTTAGATCATATTTTTGTTGGCAGGTGCAGGACCATTTCCATGGAAACAGGAGCTCAGAATATACACATGTGTTCCACTATGCTTCAGTTATCTTTTAGCTCAGAACAAATGGCCCAAGTATTTACCTTCCCATTGAGCTATGGATTTTTCCAGACGCTGAATGGATTTTTCATTATTTCAGGTTGGTGCACCCTAAGGATAACACTTATAAATTTTTAGTACTTGGTTTGGGATGGCAAAAGGCAAATGCCATTTTACTTCATTTCTTGAACTTTGACTTTTTTTGATTGTCTAACTATATGTCTTTTTATATTTCAGTTAGCTTTTTAAAATTTTATTTTTAATTTATGGAATAAAATAAGCATTTCTAAACATATTACAATAAAAAAAGACAATTGTACATGAAACTGTAAATCTACTATGCACAATTTGCTTTCCTTTCAAATATACAACAAAATTGTAGAGTAGGTCAGAAATTTCCAGGCTCTCCAAATTCCCTCCACAGACAGACAGAAAATTACCATGAAATGAAGACAGAGCAGCAAAAATAAAGGGAGAAAGAAATTGTCCTCTTAAAACATCTTGCATGGACGTCAGAGAGAGGTCTGCTCTGGTCAGGTCATTCCACCGAACCAACAAACAATAGGCCCTGAGGGAAGAAGACTAGGCCTCAAAAATTTTCATTTCAGGAACATTTTTTAAAAAAATGAACATTTTACCATTTTATTTGCATAATTCCAACTTGTTTTACAGAGAGGTCATACTAATTCACAGCTCACTAACAATACTTTAATGTAGTTACAAGTACTCCTTAGTCCTACTGTAAACACATAAACACCATTCAAATAATCAGAGGATCAAAAATTTAGATCTAGAAGGGCCATTGGATCAGATATCACATAACACTACCATTTTATTTTTTAAAGTTTAATATGCATTTTTTGCGATTTTTAAAACAAATACAAAATGAGAAAAGATTAAAAGAAACATTGTCATGTACACAACAGACCATAAGAAAAGATTTAATATAAAACAATAAATTTCCATTTCAAGGAAACCTATATAATAAATACTACATGTTGTTTTCAAAGCTGCCCAGCTTTACTTTGTTTCCTTGTTGGTTTTCTTTTCTTCTCTGCTGTGCATTTTTTACCTTTTTTTCCCCATCCCTCCACCCACCTCCCTAAAGAAGGCTATAATTAAACATCGATACACATAGACATCTAGAAATATATACATATATACACATAGACATATATGTAACACAGGCCTATGCTTATTTCTACTTGTTATCTTTTTCTCTGAAGTTGGATAGCATCTTTCTTCATAAGTCCAAGTCTTTGCATGATTTTCTAAATTAATCTGCTCATCATTTCCTGCAGCACAGCAATATGCCAACCCAACCGCATCCTTTCTGAGAAATTGTGAATGAAAGTTTTTCCCCCAATTTTCTGCATTCCTTTTATTCTTGGCTACATAGGTTTTATTTATATGAGAAAATTTTAATTTAAAATAATAGGAATTTTCATTTTTACACTTCAACAGTGTTCTCATCTTATAATTTAAGGTCATATACTGCTGAGTCTACTTTTTTTACACCTTTTTTCCCCAATTTCTTTGATGTTTCTGACCTTTTGTCCTTCAGAATGAACTTTCTTATTATTTCTGTCTAACAGTAAAACAATTTTTTAGTAGTTTAGTTGGGATGACATGGAAAAAGCAGATTGGTTAGGTAAGGTGGTCATTTAAAAACTATATTGTCTTTACCTAACAATGAACAATAAATATTATTTCAATTACCTAGAATCAGGTTTATTTGTATAAAAAGTGTTTTACATTTATGTCTAAGCTCATATAGTTCCTGTGCCTGTTTTGGCAGGTATATGCTCAGGTATTTTATAATGTTTAGGTATTTTAAGTGGTCTAAAATTATATTGACTAATATTGTTGATACATGATGTAGTTTGTTTTTTTTTTCCACTTTTGGGTAAATCTATTTTAACTTTAACTTTGAATCAGGATTACTATCCCTAATTTTTTTATATACTAAATTCTACATTTGCCCTTTATTTTATATTTGCGTATATCTCTCATTTTTATGTTTCCTGAAAGTAACATTGCTGAATTCAAATTTTTCATCTACCGTCTGTTTCCATTTTATGGGTAAATTCATCCCATTTACATTCTAAGTTGAAATTATTTGTTGTGTATTTTCCTCCTTCCTATTTTTCCTCACTGTTCCTTCTCATTCCTCTACTTTACTTGTATGAGTTACCTTTCTCTCCTACTCCTTAATCTATCCACCCCTCTAAGAGTCCCTCCTGTATCCTCTCTCCCCACCTTATCCCCCTCTTATTTCTTTCTGAATTTAGAAGACTTCTAGATATAGATGTTGCTCCCTCTTTAACCCCATTCTTGATGACAGTAAAGTTTCAGCACTCCTTGCCCTCCAAATTTGGAGAGTCAAAAGTTTTCTGACCTACTCTGCCATCTTCCCAGAATCATTTCTTCAGGAACTTTTACGTCATAGCCTCAGGAACTTTCATTTTACTTCTTTTCCTGAATATATCTTGACATTATTTAGCTGGCTTGCCAGAAAGGACTGTGCTTATGCGTAACACCTTCCCTCCTTTCAAGCATTAACTTTAACAGCATCTTGTTGTACTTCTAGTCTGATAGTTCTGGGGAAAGCAGAAAACATAAAACAGGTTCTTTAGAACAAGTTTCCTAGGGAGATAAGCAAACCAAATGATGAAAAGATTGAAAATATAAGCATATGCACCTCAAACAAATTGAGTTACTTTCAGAAGTTATGTTTCAGGTCTCTTTATTTAGTTTCCCATGAGTAACTGTTAACTAAGGAGAGCAATAATAGGGGATTAGGAGGGGGACAAGGATTTCATTGGAACGTTGCCAAGGGAAATGGACAATTTACATTGAAATAGACTTTTTCGGGTTGTGTCTCTTCAAGAACACTGGTCCTCATGAACTTATTTCAAATACCAGCTAATTTCACAAGGTTCCTGCAAAAAAATCAGACTCTCAGGCAATCAATAGTAAAATAATTCATCAATACTGTGCACTCCGTAAAGGCATATTGCAGATAGAACACAACTGACCCAAGAAGTTGCAGAGAAATACATATGATTAATCTCGTCGGTCAATTTACTGACTGAAGCAAATTAAGTTATTAACATTTATCTGGTCCCTGTTACCCTGTTCAAGTCAATTGAATTGGGTTATTATTAGTAAAGTAATAGTAAGAATATAATGTTGAATAAGAAAAATCATATCAGAATGAAACTCATATTAATTTCCAGTGTTCTTATATTGGTTTTTGGTTTTATCCAGGTTTTTTCACTCATGTAACAAATGACTCTTGGCCTTGAATAAAACAAACTTGAAACATGTAGAGTCATATACACACATACATACAAATACATATATACATATATACAATACATATACATAATATACACATATACACATACATATATGTATGTACACACACACACACACACCCATAAACTGAAAGGGACCTTAGAAGTCATCAAGTCCAAACCCCTCATTTTACAAAAGGCAAAACATTCCCAGAGAGATTTAGTTGTTCACCCAGGGGCACACAGCCAGCAAGCTGCTGGGGCAGAATTGGAACTCTTGAAGGCTTTCTCACTCTGAGTCCAGTGATCCTGCTCCACCATGCTGAGGACCTTGTTTTAAACTCCATTTTCTTTATTAGATCCTTCCCTCTTTCTCTTCCTTTACTACAGGTTTATTTTTAAAATAAAAAATCCTGAATTGCATTTAGTTGACTGCAATAAAAATAGTTTTATTATTATTCCTATCAAATGGCTTATAGCTGTCATGTATTTGTCTTCCCTGAAAGTTTATCAGACATACAAGAGATTTTGTAAGAAAAAACATGAAGAAAAGGACCTTGATCGCAATCAAGTCTCTGAACTGAAGGAAACAGCTGCCAGGAGCGAGGCCACTTCCTTTCTGGAGAGGGATGAGGAGGCCAGTGTGGTGACCCTGTAACTGTCAGGACAACAGGAGCAGTATGCCAAGTAACGGTCCTCTCTTCATCAAAACTCTAGTAACTGTTGGCCAACAAGTCAATCTATCTGCTTCAGATGCTATTACTGAATTGTGTGGATAGAATCTATTTGATTATTTAAATGTTAATTGTCAGTATATGAATTGTAATGTGATCCCTTTTGGGAAAATATTTTGTTCCTTTTGGGGGGAAAATTAATTTGATATTATAATAATCTTCTCTAAGTAGTATTCTATTGTATGGATACTTTAAAAATAACAATATACTTGCATGTCATTTTATAACTCTTCTTTGCATTTGGTGCCACCTAGATTCGTCCTTATTGCTTATAGGACTCACTGACCTGCCTGCTTATTTCAATTAAGTCTAGGAGCTGCCAGATGGTTCAGTGGATAGAGCAGTGGCGCAGGGGTCGGGAAGGTCTGGGTTCAAATTTGAACTCACTAGCTTTGTGAACCTGGGCAAGTAACTTAACCCCAATTTGTTCCCCCGGCAAAAGACAACCTTCAATCCAACTTGATAAACGTTTTTCAAATTCTCACTTCGTTCCAAGTCTTTACTAGATTATGTATAAATTTTAGATAATATTGGATCCCTACCATCATGGACCATATAGTGTTGTGAGTTAGAAGTTCCTGAAGCTATGCTGACTGGGGTATCTATTCAGCACAGGGCACATAGTAGATGCTTCATAAATGCTTGCTCAGTGCTAAGTGAGTCTTTGACTGCCTGGTCTAGCATAGTAAATTTTGGACAGCTGGAAGGGAACAAAAGAGAAACAGTTGTATGATGTAGTAGGTAGAGTAATGGGCTTGTCTTGGAGTTAGATTGGGTCTCTGGTTATGTACTTATCAGTTATGTGATCTTGGGCTAGTCACTTAATGTCTCAGTCTCCTCATCTTTAAAAAGCGGAAAACACTTAACATAGATGCCAATCAACTGGGGAAGGATTAAACATATTATGGTAATGAAATTCTTGTGCTATAAAACAAAATAAAGTGATAATTATGAAGAATTCAGAGAAGTATGAGATTTAGGAAGAGTGGAGCAGGTTCAGGAAAATAACCTACACTAATGAAAAAAAATGAATTGAATGCTATGCAGTTATAATGACCAATCTTGGTCCTTGAGAAGAGTTTGGAAAATGCATCTTTGCAGAGGTAGGTTTGGAGTACTGTGGGTATAGAACACTGTGAATCTTGTCAGACTTGGGAGCGGGATTAATTTTGCTGAAGTGATTTTTTTCCCCCTTTTAAAATATTTTTGTTACAAGGGAGGCTATATTTGGAAATGTAATTTATGTAAAACAAAAGGAATCAATAAAAATAAGAAAAATAACTATTATACAACTTTTGCAAGGATCAACTAAGATAATGAATGTGCATAAAGCACATTAAACCTACATAGCTCCAACTCCATATTGGCTGTGATGCTGCTGGATGCTAAATTCTTACCTGTCCCTTTACACCCACCCACTTACTAGCTATGAGAGCTTGGGTAAGTTGCTGTCTCAAGTCTCAGTTTCCTTGCGTGTAGAATCTTTCCAGCTCCAAATCTCTGATTCCATGTGTCTATGACCTTCTTTCCCTTTCTTTTGTGTCTTCTGGATTTGGGGGGCTGTTTTCCTCTCTGATCATTCCTTAATCCTGTGTCCCCCCAGTATGAATTTTCTCTAGATTATTTATTCGTAACAATTCTCTAAGTCTAGCAGATTGTGGGCACCTTGAAGGAAGGGACATATCCCTTACCAGACCCATAGATTTGGCATAAAATGGTGTCTAATTCAAAGAAGACCCATTTCCTGACACCGTTTGAGGCTATTTGGTCACCAGAGCACACTCCCTTTTTAGTTCAGCCTGCCTATTAGGTACAGCCATTAGTTCAAGAAGTCGAACTAAGTCCTAAGATCTTAAAGTTTCTGAGGTCATGATTACTACTCCTGTTTTTTTCCCCTAATAAATTATATTCTTGATCTTTATTTTATGTTTATGTGTATGTATTTTCTATCTCTCCTGACTACTCTACTTTACTTCTACTTTCTACCTTGCCATTCTATTACATAACCTATCTCCCCTTCAAGGACACCTCCTTATCTTCCCATTCCCATTTATCTAAATACCCTTCTATACTTTCTCCTTATCCTACTCCCTCATCCTCCCTCAAATCCTTCCCTTATCCTCTCCCTACTCCCTATGGCTTTAGCCTTTTATTTCTTTCTGCATTTAGAAAACTTTTATACATACACACATACATACATACATAGACACACATGCATGCACACATACACACTTCCCTCTTTAACCCATTTCCAATGAAAGTAGTGTTCCAGAACTACCAGCCCTCCTTCCCCATCTAACTCCTCTGTGTCAATTTTTCCTCTCATACTTCATATTTATAAGATAATTACTCTTTTTACCTTTTCCTAAATGATTTACTTTTTAGGATACTATCATATTCAGGTCTATCTCAGTTTTTCTCTTGAACTACCCAATCATTAATAACCATCTTAGACATACTTTTTACATTTCCACAAATAAAAATTTGTGGAATTTTTTGAATCCCTTGTAACTAGTCTTTGATATGTATCTTATATTTCTCCTAGATCTTATATGTCAAATCTTCTGTTAAATTTAGTTTTTTTTAAACAAAATCCCCAAATCTGGCAATTCATTAAATATTCATTTCTTTTCATTCAGAATTATGCTTAACTTTGCTGGGTATGCTATTTTCAGCCACCAACCCAGTTCCTTTGCTTTTTGCTATATAGTATTCCAAGATCCAAAGTCTTTTAGTGTCACTACTACTAGGTCTTGTGTGATTTTAACTGTGGCACTGCCATATTTAAAGGTTTTTTCTTGTTGCTCGTAATATTTTCTCCTTCAGCTGAAACTTTCATAATTTGACTATGTGTAACAGGAAGGACCCCAGCATACACAGGAGGGCCTGCTGTACAGGTTTTTTGATCTGCTTTTCTAAAAGGAAAGCAACTTTTGAAGGGTTAACAATCACTTTAATCAAGCACATATACCATTCACTTTAGAGGAAATACAGAGAAATAAAACCAACAGACAGGATTTCCAACTGTCTAACCATAAGCAATGGATATATCACAGATCAAGAGACAGATCCAGTTGTCTAACCATATGTACATAGTTACCAGAGAAACACCAACACCTGGATTTTCAAAGCTGGGAGGGCTCCTTAGAGACTACCCAGATTCTCATCAGGCCAAACAAACACTTCTAATGAGTAAGCCCCCCAAAAAAACCCTCATCTCAGAGTATATATACATTTTTCAGAGCCAGAAGGCATCACAACCCTTGAGAACCAGTACCTCATTAGAAATTTTTTTAAAAAAATTTATTTTTAACAAGTTTTTAACAGATAAAGCAATTCAGACTTTTGGTCATGTGATACATCTTTTTAAAGCATTTACAATATGGACCACAAAAGAATTTTTTTTTAAACATTAACCAACTGAGACACAGATAATATTTATGTTGCTAACTGCACAAGCTCTTGACCTAATTGTCTCAGCAGTATTACTAAGAATTAAAGAACCCTAACTTAATGTCATTGGTCTAAAGTCCTATGTTTAATAGCTTAATTTTAGACAACCTCCGATGTTCCTCTACCCATAATCTATAATTGAATAGATCTGGTATTAAGCTTACAAACCTTTTGACTATAGGAAATTGCCACCAAGAGCAGGGACTTGCAGGGATACAGAATCTCCCCAACTTCATGTCAGTTTCAGGCAGGATTAGATTGTCCACTTGCATTCAGTCAGACTTGAAGTCGGCCAGGTGTCTGTGGTGAATTGAGTCAGGAGAATCCCACCTCAGCCCATGCTGAACAGCAGCTCTCCCACCCTTCCCTTGAGATCAACTATGCAGTTCATACCAGCATCTCATCAGCTTACTGGCATCATGTATTGGAGGCTCAGATTGCCTTTCTTGCTACCCATACCTGGAGTTAGGCTCAGAAGAACAGTCACTTAATAGTCCCATAGCATCTAAAAATGGCAAGTTCCAATAGCCAGGTTTCAAATATGATTATAATTTTACTTAGGCTAAGGAACATCTTTTGAGGCAAGTCTTAAGTGGCTTACATGTCTTTCTATACATGTTCTAGTTCCTGATTAAATGGCAATCATAAAATCTAATTTACCATTAAAACCTTAACTTTTCCATCAATGCCAAATTTTACCCGAGATTATCTTCCTCTAGGAAATTTAGACTGAAATTCTTTTCTCTAAACTAAAGATATCATTAATTTAATCTCAGTAATTAATTCAGTCTATTGTTTTAATACTAATTGCTTTCACCTCACTTTGTAACATGTCCAATTTTTATCCCCATCACTCCCCTCCCCGCGCTTCCTAATACCTTGCATTCTGATTACTCCTTCCCTTGATGTACCCTCCCCTCCATCACATCCTACCCCTCTCATATCTCCATCTTCTTTCTTTTCTTGCAGGGCAAGATAAATTTCCATACCCCTATCCCTGTAGTTCTTATTTCCTGATTATATGCAATAAAAATTCTCAACATTCGTTTCTAATACTTTGAATTCAAACTTCTCTCCCTCCCCAACTCCCTCCCCAGCCCCAACCTCATTAGAAATTAACAAAAGGTATGGGTCTTCCTACAAAGCAAATCTCCGCTAATCAAACTTCCCTTAATGGGCAGGTCCATTAATGTTTGGGGAAGGTCTTTAACTCTCATTAACTTAGTTAATATTGCACTATGATACTCCTACAGGTTTTCCTCATAAGATCTCTTTCAGGTGGTGATTGGTGGATTTTTTTCTATTCCTACTTTCCCTTCTTGTTCTAACACTTTAGGACACTTTTCTTTAATTATTTCTTGTATTATTATATCATGATTCTTTTTTTGGTCATAGCATTCAGGTAGGCTGGTTATTCTTACATTTTTTCTTCTTGATCTGTTGTCTAGATCATTTGCTTTTCTTATGAGATGTTTCATATTCTCTTCTATTTTTTCATTCTTTATGTTTTGTTTTATTATTTCATGATCTGTTATAACTTTGCTGGCTTCCCCTTGCCCAATTCTAATTTCCAAGGAGTTATTTTCTTCCTTAAATTTCTGAATCTCTTTTTCTAATTGGTTGACTTTCTTTTCATAATCTTCTTGGATTGTACTTATTTAAAAACATTTTTTCCCTCAATCTCTCTCATTTGATTTTTAAAGTCTTTTAAAAGTTTTTCTGTGAATTCTTTCTTGAGCAGGTAACATTTGAGGTTACTGTTTTGAGTAAGAGAGTCTTTTTCTCCTGCAGTATTTTCCTCTGAAGATGAACCCCAGTCTTCTCTATTTCCAGGGTAACTTTCTATGTTTGGATACTTTTTCCTTTGCCTGCTCATTTATTTTTGTAACAACTTATTTTCTGTAATCACCTTTAGTTCTGGGTCATGGGATGGTGGTGCCTCTGGCCTCAGATCTTTCTTCAGTTCTCCCTTCTAGTCTGTAATGCAAACCCAAGAATTCCACCCTGTTATAAGTGGTGACAGCCATTGACATTCTACCCTACTGCTTCTGCACTCACTGGGAGTATGCTGGTTCCTTCTTGCTCAGGACCACCTCTCAGTGACCGTTGGATCTGGCATTCCTTATCAGCAGAGGTTCCCTCAATCTTCCCTGGCTTGAACACACTCCTGAATATGTCTGGGAAGTGAAAGTTGTTGTGACTGTGATTGAGGTTACCTCCCAACCTAGCTAGCCCCAGGGCTAGCTGCTTGCTCTTTCAGAGGAACTAGCCTAGAGGTAAAGGGACCAAACCTCAGTCCTGGGATTTTTCTTTGGATCTTCCCCTAGTTGTCCCAGGAGGACCACTGTTCTGCCCTAACTCTTGTTTATTTTTACTGATGGATATATGCCCTAAGGTGCTATTTTATCTTTTTTATGGAGGAAATCTGCAGAGCTTGAAATTTTCTGACTTACTCTACCATCTTCCCAGAATCCTCTTTTGTTCTTCTTATAGAATTGTCACAGTTCTAAGGTAGAGAGGAAAGGTCATGAATTAGAGGGGCCCAAGCCATGTACAGAGCAAAGAATGAATTCCAACAACTCAGTGGTGTGGTTCTGAATCAGCGGGTAGAATGGATATCCAGTTCTAACCTTCAGTCACTCTGAACCTGCAGAACTACCTAGTAGGCTAACCATGACTGAGTCGAGCAGCAATCTACTGAAATTCAGTGTCCCACAATTCAACAGACTCAATCCTGAGTCAAGAACTTGAAGGGTCAAGAACTTGCAGGGCCTAGATGAAGAGGAAAATGACCAGCCCTCTTTCCAGACCACACTGCTTTGGAAGCAATGAAAACTTGATGTTGTAATTCAGTTATTTCAGTCATATCTTCATGATCTTATTTGGGATTTTTTTGACAGATATATTGAAGTAGTTTGCCATTTCCTTCACCAACTCATTTTTCAGAAGAGGAAACTGAAACAAACAGGGTTAATGGCTTACCTAGGGACATACACCTAGTATCTCAGACCAGATTTGAACTCAGGTTTTCCTAACTCCAGTTCTACCCACTGTGCAACCTAGCTGCTGAAACTTACAGGGCCTCAAAACTGAGTTGTGAAAACAAAAGAGACACATTAAAAGAAAGAAATTCAGGCCAGATATCCTCAGAAGTGAGCAGAGCCCAAAACTAACATAAAGTCCAAAGTTAAGAAGGAAGCTGGAAGAATGCGCAAACGAAAAAAGAACCAGGCCATAAAGAGCTGCTATGGTGTCAGGGAAGCTTCATGCACAAAAAAGGAAGACAATGTCTTGAAATCTACAAAGCCTCAAAGAAAAATGACACAGGCTCTATGTGACTTCTTAAAAGAGTTAATGAAAAATTTTAAATAGAGCAAAAATGATTTTAATGCACCAAATAAAAGTGGTAAAGGAAAAAGATTGAAAAAGAAATGAGTGTTAAACAAGAAAGTTATGAAAAGAAAATCAACAGTTTGTAAAAGAGATATAAAATATTCCTGAAGAAAATAACTCTTCAAAAGCTAAAATTGACCAAATTGAAGCTAATGACTCCATGAGATATCAAGAAATAATAAAACAAAGTCAAAAGACTGAAAAATATGAAGAGGATGTGAAATATTTCTCAGCAAAAACAATTGACCTAGAAAATAGACTAAGAAGAGGTAATTTAAGAATCTTTGGACTATCTGAAAGTCATGAACAAAAAAAAAATCTAGACATGATATTTCAAGAAATTGTAAAGGAAAATTTCCCAGATACCTTAGAAACAGAGAACAAAGTAGAAGTGATAAGGATTCACTGCTTACCCCCTGAAAAAAACCTCCTAAAAGAAAGCTCCTAGGAATATTATAATCAAAATCCAGAACTCCCAGGTCAAGGAGAAAATATTGCAAGCAGCCAGAAAGAAAGAATTCAAGTACCAAATAGCTACAGTCAGGATCACATAAAGTTTAGCAGCTATCACCAGTTTAAAGGAAGAGAGGACTTGGAATAAAATATCCCAAAAGGCAAAAAGTCTAGCATTATAATAAAAAATAACTTACCCAGCAATATTGTAAAGATAATCAATTTTGAAAAACTTAATATGTCTAATCAACACAATGACTTAACACAACTCCAAAGTACTGAAACTTGCTATTCACCTCCAGATAGAGAACTGATGAATTCAGAATGCAGATTGAAGCATTTTTCATTTTTTATGAACATAGCTAATGTGAAAATTTACGAAAAAAGTCTGTACTTTTTTTTAAAAAAGAAAGGTGGAAAAAAATAAAGAAACGAATTCCAACTCAGTTGAAATAAAGAAAAAGATGGATAATCAGAACCACTTGTTTGTCCATGTTTCCTTCCAGACATCTATTTGTCCTCTAAAGTCTGGTCCTCAGAGCCAGAAGCCTTGAAAGAGTTCCTTTTCCTTGAGGCTTGTCCCTTAATTTGGAACTGCTAACGTCTCCATCACTGAAGCTCGTTTGTTGTGAGTAGTGTTGGCCTTTTGTATGTATGGAAGGAAACTCTGCCATTTGACCCTCACAGTTAAACTTATTCTATTCTTAAATGCTTCTGCTTCAAGGCATTTATCCTGGTTCCTGGTGGAGATCAGACCTGAAATGAATGGTCTCTCTCTAAAACTATGAAAATAAGTCTACTTTATGGTCCTGTTCTGTCCTCTGAAAAGGCAAAAATGGTGAAAAAGACAAAATGAGACATTTTAATGGTAATTTAAATGGGAAGATCTTTCCCATTCATTAATAGGCCCATGTGACAAACTTAAACCACATAGAAGCCTAAGTCACATGTGGTGGGAGAAGCTTATTGAACAGGTGGAACAGGAAGGGTGGAGCAAAGTTAGTGAGGGCTATTGGGGGCAGAGGAGAGAGGACACAGGCAGGTGGGTACAACTAGACTCGTGAGTGTTTGTTTGTGGGAATGACCCAGAACGGGGCAAAGGGGGGAGGGGGAAGGCTTGAAAATGCTTTTGCTCCCAATGTGCACTGACTTTTTGATTATTATGATGGATTTGGCTTTCTGGTGTTGAGATTTGACTTTCTGCTGTCTGAATAAATGTTTTTCTTCTTCTGCCTTCTATATGGAGGGTCTATTATACTTTGTGATTCAGAATTTCACTGGCAGATTCATAGTTGCTGTTGGTGCTGTGAATATTGCCTGGGCAATACATTAGGCATCACAAACAGGATAGCAGAGTATAAAATCTCTATTTGGAGGCAGAAAGGCTTAGAGGAAGAAATGTATATCCCAGGATTAGAGGATTGACCTTATTGCTCCTGTTGACCTGAAAACTTTGTTAAAGAAAAGACAACAGGCTAAATGCATACATTTTATGATTTAATTAATTAATTGATCAATTCCCTATTAAAGACAATGGTAACATAATGCATTATGGAGCCGGAAATATTCTGGCTACCCAGTGCAGAAATCTTCTGGCTTATATACATTTTGCCATGAGAAAGAAACTCTCCTAATTAAGCAAACCATAAATTCAGTAAGATAGGACAATTAACAAAGCAATGTCAGTTGGGCCTTGGGACTCCAGGCTGGGTAAACATATGTCTTGGTGATAAAGAAGGAAATCCCACCACTAGTAAGTGGCAGGCTTCCTGCCCTAAACAGATAACTGACATAGGAAAGGGTAAACAAAGTTCAATAGAAATTACGACCTAAGATATCTATATTTTCTTTACCACTAATATCTGATAACAAACATAGTCTATGTCTATAGATAATGAGATATAGTGTCTTAGGTTAAAGGTCTCCTAAGGAGTGTAGAGTCAGCCTTGGCTGGCTTTTGCTGACATAGGAAGAAGCATTCTCTGAGTTTGCTTCAGAGAGAACAAAGAGATTATTCCAAAATTTTATATTAAACATTATCATTCCCTCCTTTTGGTCAAAGGCAAGCTGAAGGCTTCGCCTGTAGACTAACAGAGATATGAAAGAAAAAACTCTAAATAACCAGTAGTGTGAGAGTTTACTCTTCATGCAAGTCTGGTCCAGGCTCTTGGGAAAGTTGTCTATGTCTGATGGCATCTTCTTCAAGCCTCTTCAAAATTGGTGGGCATGATCCACTCAGGAGCAGGAGCAATGGAGGTGACAGATGGATCCAAGAGTCTATACAGAAAACTTGACAGGGTCTTCCAGAAAACATGGTTTGATAATTGAAATGAAACAATACAACATAGTTAACATGGCTAAAGACACTTAGCAATAGTTCAGTTTCCCAGCCATGCAGGGCTAGGTTCAAACAACACAGTGAAGTTTTTTTACAATTCACAAATTATATTTTTACATTAAGTCAGGTACAGATTAAAACTTAGATGGCTCACAATAGACTAGTTTTGAAAGGGAGATTTACATGTCACCAATATAAACAAGAAAATTAAACATGAACCATACAAATCAATGCAATTATTATTTCAAAGTTAATTAACATTAAGTTCCTTGTATCCCAGTAATCCATTCTTAATTTTCACTTAACTTTGAATCCCAGATTTCTCATGTAGTTATCTGATACCTGGATATCCTTTCTTTGACAATAGGTTTTATTCTTGGGATAGTTCAAAAAGAGAATTCTGCCTTTCTGGTTCAAATCTAGAAGTTCCCAGATCCTTCTGACAATATAAATTAGTACAATTACTTAAAATTTGTTCTCCATTTTTGAAATTTCGGAAAATTTCGGTTCACATTATTTGCTGTTTCTGTCTTTTCCTAAATCTTGTACCTAGAATAAGAATCTTTTAAAATATGACGGTTCAACTATAAAATGAACTCATCTGCCTTTTAAATTATTGGACAGCTATTTTAACAGAGAAGAAATAATTTACTTACTTTAACTACTATCCTGTACAAATTTTATGCAAAAATCCAAATTTGAGATCTTATTATCAAAAGCATGACAAATTTGAGAAGGCAATGATATACATTTGCATATAATTATTAGAGGAATCAGGCTGATCCTGTTGTTTTTCCTCAAAATTTGCTACTCTATTTAATTTGACATCTATCACATTACATCCTTGTCTTATTACCTGATCTAATCATTTCCTCGATGTTATCTCTATATTATATTTATTTATTTGGCCAGGAATATAGGTTAAAGTTGTAAGCTATTCATTCCTGCACCCCATTATAATAACTCAGAGATGTTCCAATTTCCATTTATTATTTGATAGAATTAGTATTGTACTTTCAGAACTTCTTGATTATAAAGATTTGCTATAAAAGAAAAAGAGGGACAATGTTAACAGAAGGAAAGAATCTCCTTAGTTCTGGTTGATTCCAGGAATAAGCCAGTATCTGACATGTAATCATGAGGTTACAAGGTGCTGAAAGCAGGGCTTAGAGATAATCAGGTGGGAGATTTCCTTTCTCAGAAAGGAAACAGCACATTTGGAAAATAAAGTTAGGAAGATCCTACCTAGGCCATGTCCAAGGTCGTCTTCAAAATCTTTCCAAGCATCCACCATTAGCCTGCAGTACATGTCAACTGGCTTTATGATAACTTAGACAAATATTCCTGTAATCAGAGCTTCAAACAATAGTAAATTGCAGTCCCAGTCTTATATAGCAAATAAATATTGGCTGGTATCCCTGAGATAAAATACTTCCTCACTCTTTAAACCATCTGAAACTGACACAAAAGTATCCAGAACAACTATCTAGGAGCAACAGGGGTTAAGATAATCCATATTTGTACTTAAAATTTATCTAACTTTCATAGTTTCAAGCGGAACTTAATTTGTCTTTCCAAATCTCTCAATCTTATTCTTCCACTTGCTTTTACATTTTAACCATAAGACAAGATAGCTCATAAGTTATTACTTTATACTAGCATAACTGTACTGGAATCTCATTCCAGCTTAAACAAAACAAAGAGATTAATGACTAAATTTATAGTTTGATGGAATTACGTCTTTGTTTCACAAGTTGTTATTCTTCCCTAATTATACTCACTCTGGAAGAATGAGATACTTCAGGAATTAAATCTTTTACATAATAAATTCAAACGCAAACTTTAACTCTGACTTAGGCCATAGAATGACTACATATTCAGATCAAAACAGCTTAATTTAACAGTATATTATTTTGAAGTTTTAGTAGGCCTTCTAAGAATCACACATGATTTTTCAAAACATTTCTTCTAAAAGTATTTCCCTTCTTTGAAAACAGTTTAAAATTTACTCTAGTGTTCACTAAACTTTTATGAAGAAAACTAGTTGGAAACTTTTAAAATGCTTGATATCTCTTTCTTTTTTTTTTCTTAAGCAAAAATAAACCTTTAAAACTGGAATTCATTAAAGCTGAGTTGTTACAAAAATGTTCTTAAGTAATACGAATTTCCAAAGTATTATAACAAACTAAATTCTTAATTATTACAGTATTCTTAGATATGAGACTGACTCACAGAAAAACACTATTGCTTTTAAAATCCTTTTAAACAGTGGGAACATCTTAAGATAAGTCTTAAATAGTTTACATAAACTTCTGCATATATTCTAATTCCAGATAACAATAATATTAGATTTCCCAGTAAGATTACACAAAAGGCTCACATGTTTTGCTGGTCACTTGTTACTGACCACAGAAATTTGCTATAGAAGGAAAAAGCAGGGACATGTGACATACCAAATACGACAGGATAAAACATCCTTTACTCTGTTTGAATTCAGATGGGAGTGAAATTCTCCAGTCATGCAGTATCTGTTTCATAGCCAGACTCAGGAATAGACAGGTGAAAAACATTCCTTTTTAAAGGAACACAATAGGGAAACTGAGCCAGGGGGATCCCATCCTAGATTGAGTCTAGAAATGTTCCCTTGATGTTTAGTCAGGTGAGAAATGGCATGTATCTGAGATACTGATTTAATGCAGACAACTATACCCAAATTCCAACTCAAAACCAAAAATAGTTATGGTCCCAAATGCCTTTTACCTTAAACAGCAAGTCTAACTAATCACAACTTACAGTCAGATAACAGTTATTTCCACTCTCTTGGAGTTACAATAAACAATAAAGATTTACCAGGACACACACACATAAGAGATTCCATTTAACATCTTTCCTTCTCAAATTTAAAACTTGTCCTGATGTAAAAGCCAATTATTAAAAATTCTCTCTATCTATTACAACTTCTGTGCAAGTAATATTCATTGTTTAGAATTTGCATTAACCAACCAAATTCCTTTACTAGGACTGATGATCTTACCCACAGGAATGGGAAGACTGTTCTGAATGAACAGAAGGAATTTAAATAAAGCTTTCACTCCATTCCCTCTTTTCCATACATAGGAATCATTTAACAATTTTAGGTTTCAGCATTTAAAACGGTAATCCCAAATAGCTTAGTTAACAATCCTACAACTTCACAGAAGATAGCCAAATTGTTAAGCTTTAAGTTTTTTAACAGACAAGGGTGAAAATACCTGGTTTTCTAAATGACAGTTACAAAACATTGTAAGACAAAGTAGCAGGACTGATAAAGTAACATAACTGGTGTTACACAATTTTCCCAACATCTTTTAGTTTCAACAAAATTCAAATTAAAAATTGCTTTGTCTAACACTATTTCTAGATTACAGTGGTCACTCAATTTTCTCAATCTAAGAGAAATTCAGAAATACAATCTGAGAAATACAGTTTTAACACAACAATAACTGCAGATGGTATAATTTGCATTTCCAGAAATTATTGATCTTATTACTTTTAGCAATTAAAACCACTTCAAAGGTAACAATTACATTAGAGAGAGGTAATAATGTTGTATGTAACATATACCAGTCATTACATTAAGCAGTTTACAATCATTTTATCATTTTGATCCCATAACAACAAGCATAGTTATTTTTACAAATCAGAAAATGGGTTAAACAGAGATAAAATACTTTTTTTGTAACTGGAACAAAGAAGTGAAGCTTACCAAGAGCAGAGAAACCGATGTTCCAGTGGTGATTTTTGTAGGCAGAGTTTAGAGAATGCTCGTTACAAGCCTGATTCTTCCACGTTTTCCAATCCCCCCCACAGCAGCAGAATTTACTGAGCCCAAGGCGGTATGCAGCTGCTGGGACAGGGTGGGTGGAATGTCTAGGACCTAGGTGGCATTTCCAAGCTGTACCTAGAAAGGTGGGCTAATCTTAGGAGTAATTTCAAATGATCAGTTCCCGAAATATTTCTGATTAATTTCACAACATACAAATCTGCTAAAATCATTTTCCCTAAGATGATCTACCTTTCCATTGTAATTCCAGGTTGGCCAGACCCGAACAACACGGAAAAGTGTTAAAATTTTGTTTGTTTATTTATTTCCCTAGCTGCAGCCCTTGAAGTCTGGCTGCTTGCACTTAAATCTTACAAGATAACACACTCATTCATAGCACACATGATATGGACAGGGACATACACCAACAGACAAATTGACAACGGGACAAATACAAACGTAGCTCACAGAAAACAGCCCAGAGAGAGAAGGCAATTAGAAGCTTGCTAAAAATCCCCATCATGAATTGGCTATTATCATTTGAGGAAAGGCTTTGCAAGAATTCAAGTTCTGGCAATAAAGGGGAATCCTGCAGCCTTTGCTCAGAGCACCCCTGTGGTCATTGGAGGGGTGGGGAGCCTTGGTGCCCCAAAGTTTCTGACTGTCTTAAAGAAACAGGCCCCATAGGAATAGGTTCAGGCCTCTAGTTCTTAGGTGAATTGTAACTCTCCTCTTCAGGACCAGAGCCCTTACAGGAAAGCGGGGAGGGGGAATGGGGAGGAGGGAGGCAACAGAGGCTTGAACAAAGGCTGCCTTCTTCAGGTCTAAGGTAGGGGAAGGCTAGGGGGAAAGTTTGCATCTAGGTGCCGTCAGTTTCCCCAGATCAGAGGCCTTCAAGGGGAGGGGGAGGAAGGAAAGGAGTGAGGAATAGGACGGAGGGAGTGAAGGGAAGGACATACTGGAGCCCTTGAAGAAGAAAGGATTTTTGCCAGGACATGGCTAGGTGCTGAAGCAGCTCCCAGCCCTACAGGAAAGAGGCTACCTGTCTTTTGTTCTGGCTCAGCCAAGTCAGCAAGCCCAAGATGAAACATTCTTGCTGCTGGCAAGTTGTTTTGTTGGCCTTTAAACTTAATTTGGTTGTAAGATAAAGTAACTTTGACCGGTCCAAAAGAGCCCTGTGGTGGCCAACATAATTTAGGGCTATCTTTAATTAATTAACACTAGTGCTAGTAATACCTGTGATCATCAGGTTGGTAACGGCTTGGCATACAAGAAGTAGGGGTCTTGTCAGCCGGATTTCTACTTTTAGTTTTTGACTGACCCATAGCTAGCTGATTTCCCTAGATCGATCTTCAGAGGAGACCTAATTAATACAGAGGCGTTTTCACGCAGAGTGGTCTCTGTCCTGCGGTTATCTTTAAAGGGAATTTTTGAGTCCTTTGGAAGCTGGGAATGGAAGGACTTACCCTGACCCGTCAAGGCCCAGGACTCTAGGAAAAATGATTCCTATTGGCACCAGAGTCCTGGCGTTGGCGAGATGAGGCAATGTCCATTTGTTTCCTCAGTTCCAATCCACGTTTGGGCGCCATAACTGTTGACCTGAAAACTTTGTTAAAGAAAAGACAACAGGCTAAATGCATACATTTTATGATTTAATTAATTAATCGATCAATTCCCTATTAAAGACAATGGTAACATAATGCATTATGGAGCCAGAAATATTCTGGCTACCCAGTGCAGAAATCTTCTGGCTTACATACATTTTACCATGAGAAAGAAACTCTCCTAATTAAGCAAACCATAAATTCAGTAAGATAGAACAATTAACAAAGCAATGTCAGTTGGGCCTTGGGACTCCAGGCTGGGTAAACATATGTCTTGGTGATAAAGAAGGAAATCCCACCACTAGTAAGTGGCAGGCTTCCTGCCCTAAACAGATAACTGACATAGGAAAGGGTAAACAAAGTTCAATAGAAATTACGACCTAAGATGTCTATATTTTCTTTACCACTAATATCTGATAACAAACATAGTCTATGTCTATAGATAATGAGATATAGTGTCTTAGGTTAAAGGTCTCCTAAGGAGTGTAGAGTCAGCCTTGGCTGGCTTTTGCTGACATAGGAAGAAGCATTCTCTGAGTTTGCTTCAGAGAGAACAAAGAGATTATTCCAAAATTTTATATTAAACATTATCACTCCTAGCAAGGGAATATACTAAAAGTAGTGGACTCTGTGAAAACTGGGAACCGAAGTTACAGGAGTGGGGAACCTAGAGACGTGGAAAGGTGTTTGCAAGGAAAACCAGTTAAATAAGAGAAAGAGCTGAAAGCGGTGTGTAGGAGAGGCTGGATTTTATTAACAGGTTATTGTATCATGTGCAAATGCAGAGATGAGCTGCTGAAGGAAAAAATTCAGATTTCAGGAAAAAGTTAGCTAGTTTGCATGGGAATTCTCAGTGTTCAGGCTCTCCTTTAAAAGCACAAGCGGCGTGGGGCAGAGGGAGGGTCTCAGGTAGAAGAAAAAGTTGTTCATTTAGCTCAGAAGAAAAAGCAGAAGACTAGCAAAAGAAGTGTGTATACAATTTTTGTATAGACCCAGACTGGTCACCGCAGTGATGACTGCCAGGAGAGTGTGTGGGAGCAAAATGTAACAAAAGTCAGAGCAAGAAAATGAAACACTGTTACAGGGAGAAGCTTCTCAGGCAGAAGCATGCCCAATATGGAGGAGAAAACAGGAGAACCAAGGAGGCAACATAGTGTTTAGGGAGATAATTGAAGATTTTTCTCAGCAGGAGGTCACAGATATTTTGAGTCAGTTCACCCAAAGAATGGGAGAATCCTTAATATCTTGGATGGTGAAAATCAGTGATGAATGGGTCACCTATAGATGATGTGGATTGTTTGAAATTTCTAGGTATTAGAATCCTTTCATACAGCAAGCTTTTAGAAATTACAGTATGCAAGGAGGTAACAATATGACTAATCTCTTAGCATTAGCAGCAGATGGATGTAATAAGTAATATCCTACTGAATCTATGTGGCCTAGTGGAGATGGACCCTGGTATTCACTTAGGGACTGCATAAAAAAGTTAAAGGAGGAGATAATGAAGACTGTCATTATGATTGGAAACACAGATGCATACTATGTTACCTCCTTAGCAGTTTCCCATGGAAATATAATAGTGAAGATGGCTCCTTCTGCTTACAAGTGTTGACCTGAAAACTTTGTTAAGAAAAGGCAACAGGCTAAATGCATACATTTTATGATTTAATTAATTAATCAATTCCCTATAAAGAAAACAGTTACATAGCGCTATGGAGTCAGAGGTGACTCTGACTACCTAGTACAGAAAACATCTGTCTTAAGTACATTTTGCCATGAGAAAGAAACTCTCCTAATTAAGCAAATCATAAATTCAGTAAGACAGGACAATTAACAAAGCAATGTCAGTCAAATCTTGAGATTCCAAGCTGGGTAAACATATGTCCCAGGTGGTAAGGAAATCCCACCACTAGTAAGTGGCAGGCTTCCTGCCCCAAACAGATAACTGACACAGGAAAGGGCAAACAATGTTCAATAGAAACCCAGGATGCCTATTTTTTCTTTACCATTAATATGCCATAACATAGTATGTGTCTATAGATAATAAGATACAAAGGAAAGTCCCATTATTCAAGATATGTCATAGGTTAAAGGTCTCCCAAGGAGTGCAGAGTCAGCTTTGGCTGGCTTTTGCTGACATAGGAAGAGGCATTCTCTGAGTTTGCTTCAGAGAGAACAAAGAGATTATTCCAAAATTTTATATTAAACATTATCACAAGCAAGTAGTTCTGACTGTACTAATTGGGGAAATAGGGCACCCTCTTTCAGTGGTGTTGGACAAGATCTCACAAATAAGTGACTTAGGGAATAAGGGAAAAGATACATTTCTGAGAGAGAGAGAGAGAGAGAGAGAGAGAGAGAGAGAGAGAGAGAGAGAGAGAGAGAGAGAGAGAGAGAGAATAAATAGCCAGCAGATTCAAAGTCAGAATAGATTGACAAGAAAAGAATTATTTACTGCTCTATTGAGAGCCGGGGTAGATTTTGGAAGCCTAGATAGTATTTCAACTAATTGTGATGTTAATTAGATCTTCTCTGCCCACTAACAGGCCTCATGTACCTTTTGTTAATTTCTATTGAGGCACTGGGTCCAAAGGTCCTGCCCTCCAGCTCTGAAAAGTGCATAAATACTCTGAGGTGAGGTTTTACTTTGGGGCTGATTCATTGCAAGCGTTTGGCCAGACAAGACTCTGGGCCACTGCTAAGGAGCCGCCTGGCTTTGAAAACCCAGATGCTGGTGCTTCTCGGTCCGGTAACTGTGTATGTATGGTCAGACAGTTGAATCTGTCTGTTGAACTGTGATGTATATACTGCTTATGGCAGACAATTGCAAGCCTTGTGTGTTGATTATTATTTCTTGCTATTTTCTCTGAAGTTCAGGGTGTTAACTTTTCCCCCTGAACTCAATGAATGATATATTGCTTGATTAAAGAAGATTGTTGATTCCTCAAAAGTTGCTTTCCTTTTAGAAAAGCAGATCTAAGAACCTGTACAGCAGGCCCTCCTGTGTATATTGGGGTCCTTGCTGATACACTAAAGAACTATACAAAATGTGCCAAGAAAAGGGGCTTGATACTAGATGGAATGGAGAAGAACAGCCCCTACAGATCCTTCTGAGCCCTTATATCCAGGGATGTCACACCTTCAGGGAGAATAGGAAGTTGGCCAAACCCAGCTCAGATTAAAGAAATACATAGGATTACAGAACCCATTTCAATTTGACCATATATTGAAAAAATCGATCAAATACTGTAACTCGGGCATGAATAGATACTGGGGGCAGAGGCCTCCCTTATATATGGAAACTCTGATAAGTTTAAACATGGAACTCCTATCACCATCACATCTGGCTGAAATATCAGCCAGACAAGTCAAACTAACAATGAAAATTAGACAATTACCTAAGAAAGAATATACCATGGTAATTGTACCCATTCCTGAATACATCATTGGAATAGATATATTGAGAGGTATGACTTTAAATTTACCTGAGGGGAGATACCAATTTGCAGTAAGGAAGATATGAATTAATACAGTTTTAGTGAGTAAAATAAAAATGGACCCAATCACTTTACCTGAACCTTCTGAAATAATTACTTTAAAGCAGTATAGTGTGCCCAGTGGACAAGATGAAATTACCAGTACTATAAAGGAATATGTTGAGTCAGGAGTGCTAGTCCCTACAACCACTGAATGGAATAATCCTGTCTGGCCAGTATGAAACTCAGATGGGACATGAAGGATGACGGTGGATTATAGGCAACTGAATAAGATGATTCCTCCCTTGTATACTGCTGTTCCAGATACCATTACCTTAACAGAAGGATCCAAAAATATGATGGGACTTGGTACACAGTTATTGATTTAGCTTAGCCCATGCTTTCTTTACTATCCCAATAGATTCTTTAAAAAAATAATAATTCATTTGTTTTTAGTTTTCAACTACCACTTTCATAAGTTTTAATTTTCTCCCCCTTCCTTCCCTCCCTCCCCATGATGGCATGCAGCCTTATATGGGTTCTACACATGCATTCCTATTAAACACATTTTCACATTAGTCATATTGCACAGAAGAACCAAAACAAATTGGAGAAACCAGGAGAAAAACAAAACATAACAAAGGAGAAAATAGTCTGATTCATTCTGTGTTCTGACTCTATAGTTCTTTCTCTGGAAGTGAATGGGATTTTGCATCATGAGTCCTTTGGAAATGCTTTAGGTCCTTGATTCCCAATAGATTCTAAACAATGGGACCAATTTGCTTTCACTTGGCAGGGTCGATGATATACTTTTACATGCTTGCCACAAAGATATCTAAATAGCCCCACTATTTGTCATAGGATTGTAGCTGAACATTTGGATGAATTAGAGCTATCTGGTACATAGCTTACTGAGTACACAGATGACATTATGATACAGGGAAAAAGTACAAAAGAAGTGGAGAAGAGTTTGATGCTTTTAATTGAGCATATGAAAAGCAAAGAGTCAGAAGTTTTTTCTTAATTTGTTTTCAGATTTCCTTTCCTTCCACATCCTTCCCCTCTTCCTCCCTGAGACGGCATGTATTCTTATATAGGTTCTACATATGTATTCTTATTAAATACATTTTCATATTGGTCATGTTGCATAGAAGAATTAAAATGAATGTGAGAAACCATGAGAAAAACCAAACCAAAACAAAATATAACACAAGAGAAAATATTCTGTTTCATTCTATGATCCAGTTCCATAGTTCTTTCTCTGGATGTGGAAGGCATTTTGCCTCAAGATTCCATTGGGAATTTTTTAGGTACTTGCATTGCTGTGAAGGGCTAAATCTACCAGAAAAATTTCTTGTGCACTGTGGTTGTTGTTGTGCGTAATGTTCTCCTGGTTCTTCTCCTTTCACTCAGCATCAGTTCATCTAAGTCCTTACAGGCCTCTCTGAAGTCTTCCTGTTCATTATTTCTTATAGCATAATAGTATTCCATTACATTCATGCACCACAACTTGTTCAGTTATTCCCCAATTGATGGGTATCTCCTTGATTTCCAGTTATTGACCACAAAGAGAGCTGCTATAAATATTTTTGTACATGTGGGACCTTTTCCCATTTTTATGATCTATTTGGGATACAGTCCTAGAAGCAATATTGCTGGGTGAAAGGGTATACACATTTTTGTAGCAAAGGGTGGGAAATTAACCCTGCAAAGATTCAAGGGCCAGCTCAAACAGTAAAGTTCTTGGGTATACAATGTAATCAGGGGCTGTGAGAGATTCTCCTACAAGCCTGACAAAAGATGTGAGATTTTCCTATCCCCACCAATAACAGAGGTCCAAAAGTTTATAGAATTATTTGGATATTGGTAACATCACATACCACATCTCAGACAAATTTTGAAACCCTTATATAAATTTACTAGGAAAAAATATGAATTTGATTTAGGACTTGAGCAGAGTAAAGCTTTTGAAGAATCGAAGGCCACTATAGAACTGGCCCTAGATTCATGGCCTATGCAAAGTAACCCAGTAGAATTACAAGTGACTGTACAGGATGAATATGCAAACTGGAGTTTATGGTAAAAACAACAAAGCCAAAATATATCCTTAGGATTTTGGTCTAGGAAACTCCCTTCATGTGAAGTTTAATATACCTCTTATGAAAACCAGTTGTTAGCTACATATTAGGCTTTGGTAGAGACTGAACAACTGACTTTAGGCAATGAGGTAATATTGAGACCTGGAATCCCAATTATGACCTGAGTAATGAGTACCCCAGCCTCTCACAGAATTCCACATGAAGAAGAGGCTAACATAATTAAATGGAAATGATATATTCAAAATAGATCTAAAATAGGCAAAAGTAGAGTTTTTGATTTACATGAATCTATAGTCAAGATAGACACTGAGGGAAATGATACACCCCCTGAACCAAAACAAAAGTTGGTACAATTTTTGGCAAAATTGAATGAGGGATATGATGGAATAACTGAAGAACAAGAGAGATATGTGTGGTTTATTGATAGGACAGCAAAATATTTGGGCCACAAAAGACATTGGAAAGCAACAGCCTATAACCCATATAGTAGGTGGACTTTGGAAAGTACTGAGCTAGGTGGAAGTAGTCAATATGCTGAACTTATTGTAGTATACCAAGCTATCAAAACAAAACAAGGAGGACAGTGTCATAAATTCACTGATTCATGGGTGGTAGCTAATGCGTTAGCTACATGGATGCCCATGTGGAAAAATCAAAAAAGGGAAATTCATGGTGAACAAGTCTGGGGCAAAGAATTATGGGAAGATATATAGGATATGTCTTTGGTTACTAATTTGATAGCTTTTCATGTATATGCTCATGTGGCCCTCACTGTGCCAAAACATGAGTACAATGCACATGCTGATCGACTAGCAAAGATTGTTACTCAACATATTGTCCCTACTGTGACACCAAATGATGATGTGGTACTGGCAAAATGGGTCCATCCAATGGCTGGCCATTTAGGTGTCCAGGCCATATACAAGTGGGCACAAGACTGAGGTATTAGTATCCCTCATTCATTGTTAAAACAAGTAGCAGAGGAATGTTATATATGCCAATCGGAAAAGGAATGAACTCAGGTACTACCTGGAGAGGTAGCAAGGGAAAAAATATCAGCCCAAATTTGGCAAATAGATTATATTGGACCCCTACCCCAAGATAAAGGATGCAAATTTATATGTACTTGTGCTGACATCTATTTCAGGTGTACTAGTGACTTGTCCCTATAAGAATGTGACCCAGAAAAAACACTCATAGAACTCTAGATATCATAAGTCTATATTAATAAACCTCAGTGCAGATCCAAAGTGACAATGGGTCACATTTCAAAAGTAATGAAATGAAGAGATTTTGTGTATTAAACAACATAGAATGGATATATCATATTCCATATTGTCCATAAATGTCCAAGTTAATTGAAAGAATGAATGTATTATTGAAAGAACATTTAAGGAAGTTAAGTTCTAATAATTCTTACCAACATTGGAAAGATAATTTGTTCATTGCTTTATGTAATTTGACTAATAGACCATTGGGGGAAGTACACCTCTAGCCAGAATGATGATATCAAATCTGAAAATTAGAAAACAACAAACATATAGATCCCAAATATTAAGTATTGGACTGTGAGAACAGATGTCCCAGTTCAGTATCCAGGGACACATGGTTCAGGAGGATATGATTTGCATTGTTTTGAGGACTTTTGGTTGGATAGAAAAGAAATAAAAATCTCCACTGGAATATGTATGAAAATACCTAAAAATCATCTTGCACAGATATTACCTAAATAAGGATTAGCAGATCGAGGAATATATGTATTGGCTTGGAATGATAGATTCTAATTATCAAGGAGAAATTATTGTGACATTCCAAAATTTAGGTTAAGAACTCAGTTTTGTAAAAATTATAAAATAGTTCAAGTGATTATTATTCCCTGTGAAACAATACTCCTTGTGAAAATTGACGCTTCTTCCAATATAACTAGCAGAAGAACTGTAGAGTTGGGTTGTGCTGACAGAATAAAATTGGAAGCTAAAGCATGAGTAAAATGGAAGCCAGACGATGTTCCAAAGGCTGTGGAAATTATTGCACATGGGAAAGACAATACTGTAACTGTTGTCTATTCAGGAGATGATTACCAAATCGTACCTGTAACTCATATATTCTACTGTGAATGAGGCTACAATAGTGGGTTAATGGACTCCAGAAGCACAACTGACCCTATCTACCCTGCTTCTGGTTATCGTTTCCTTTTTGGGTTTTTTTTTCCAGGTAAACTCATTTTCTATGTTTGTTTCCTGCAGGCTTGGTACCCTGAAGATGCCTGATTGATTAAGCCAGATGTTACCCCCTATCCACGACTGTGATGTGTCATCTCTGGACCTGAAGCAGACCAAACTCTGGATGCCATATAAAGAACTGACATCTCAAATGGGACCTGTTGGGGCAGGGACAGCTCTGTGTCCAATTTCAGCAGGAAGTAGCTATGGAAGAAGAGACCTTTGCCCCTTATTCTAGGATTTTAGGCCCTATTCATTCAAGGGGGGAATGATGGGGTGCTTGTGATAAGCCCCACCCTGAGATATTGTTTTATGTACTTATTTTGTGTGATCTGTTATATTGTTGTAAAGCTCTGTTGACACCAGTTGCTTAAGATATTGTTTTATATGCTTATTTTCTGTTATCCCTGTTCTAGTTCTGTTGATACCAATAGCCCCATCAACCTATGTGATGACTACAAAAGATCTTGGGGCTGAACAAAATGGCAATTTAAATGGGAAGATCTTTCCTATTTATTAATAGGCACGTGTGACCTACTTAAGTCACATGGAAGCATAAATCACATGTGGTGGGAGGAACTTGCTGAGTGGGTGAAACAGGAAGGGGGGAGCAGAACTGGGAGGGAGTTGGTGAGAGCCGTTGGGGCAGAGGAGAGAGGATGCAAGCACTGCTAGGCTCATGACTGTTTGCTTGTGGGAAGGACCTGGCGGAGGCAGGGGAGGGGGGAAAGCTTGGAAACGGCTTTGTGCTGTGCCAATATATATTGACTTCTTGGTTACTCTGATGGATATGGCTTTCTGGCATTAGGATTTGGCTTTGTGTTGTCTGAATAAATGTTTTTCTTCTGCCTTTTATATGGAGAGTCTTTTATACTTTGTGATTCAGAATTACGCTGGCATATTCATATTTGCCCTTGGGGCTGTGAATATTGCTGGGGAAATACAGACATCTGAGTCACATGAAGAACAAGATGGGGACATTTTACTCCAATCCCACTAGCTCTCAAAAAACCAAAACAAAACAAACAACTCAAGAGAAGCATTATGTACAAGAGGTAGAGAAATTACATGTCTCCACAGATAGGAACAATGAGGCCAATGAGTAACAGCTTTATAAGTAACATCCATTATAGAACTCATTTAGCAACTTGCCTCCATTAGTTTCCATGCTCTGGCAAGATGAATAGAACACACTACCCACCAGCTTGTGCTCTGGGATCCACCCAGCAAGAATTTTCCTCTTGAGGTACAGTTTCTGTTAGTACATGCTGGCCCTGGCTTTACTCCAGGATTCTGTTGCAACAAGCAGTAGACCTCAAAAAATTCCCAGCTAGGTGTGTAGACAAGGAGACACATGAGGACAAGGGGGTTATACTCTGCCTGAGGTGGTTCCCTCAGAGAACCGCAAGGCAGCAGCAACTGACCAGAACGCTTCTTCCACCCTCCCTGAAGCCTACAAAGAGCCTCCATCCCTGTCCCAGGTAACTTCTGTGAGATATAGCACTGATTCTACCTGAATCCTAGTCTCCTTTCCTTTTAGCCCAGTGCAGTCCCTCAGATTAGCATTGCCCCAGTTCTCTCTGTTCAGTTGTTCTCTGGCTAGATGAACCAGCATCTACTGTTCTTTGTAGGCTGGTAGTCTAAATTCCTCAACTGGAACAGTTTTGAGGTCTAGTGCAGAGGGTTAAATCTATCATCAACAGGGAAAGAATCAGAAAGTGAGCAACAGGACTGTAAGAAAGAGACTAAAACCAGTAAACAGTTTAGAGAAAGAAAATTCAGTTTAAACATCTAGAGTATGAGCATATAAATCTACAGAAGCTATTGAGATCAAAAGGGAAATAAGTATCACAACGTATTAAAGACTGCAAGTGTCTCTGATTAAATACTGGAAGATGAAGGAAATTAAACGAACACCTAATGAAGCACAGAATTCTGTGGATTCTCAAAGTAGCATAGAACCACAACAGAATGTACCAGAATATTCAAGAGAAATAAGAACTTTAAAAAGAATTTAGATGGGAACAATTGAGATAGAATTCATGGCTTGCACAATTGAAATAATTAACAAAATAGAAAAACTAATGCGTATTGACAAGTCTTTCCAAAAGAGAAAACAACAAATACAATGAAGAGGACAATTTGAAAGAGAAGCAAAGAGAAATACTGAAAGTGCATAGGATCTCTAGTCAAGGAAAATAAACCATTGATCCTGAAGACAGAATGTGTAGAGACAACTTACAGACCACATGTGGGCTTTGCAGAAAAAACATGACAATTCGAAAAACTAGAATACCAGAATATAAGAAATAATAAAAGTAAGCCATTTGAACTCTCCAATATAGAAAACAAAGCACCAACTGAAAGAATCCACATATTTCTAGGGAAAAAAAGGCTTTACTTTGTATTGCAAGACACCTATTTAACAACTTCCAAGAAAGCTTCTACAGGTTAGGGTTAGAAAGACCATCAGATATAAAGGAAAAGAAATTTGAGCAACATCGAAATTCTGTGCCCACCAGAAGCTAAAGAAGGGAATGGTATTTCAAAAAGCAAAGGTGCTGAAGATGCAACCCCAAATTACATTACCTGCAAACCTAAGCCTAATCATCTAGGGAAAAAAAAGACAAGTATCTTCAAAAAAAGAAAGGCATTGGACGTATTCCTATAAGGCTCATCCATCTTCCATATAAGTAGATCATTTGATTTGCAAACATCCCAAATATCCAAAAGGTAACATAATGGGATAAAAGTGAAAGTAGAATTTAAACAAATAGGATAAATGATGGTGGAGGAACAAGCTTGACTAATCTTAATCTCTCTAATACTCCTACAGATGAATCGATGAGTTTTGTGGGACTATATTGAAGAATGGGGGCATACATAAAAGAAAGGGGAAGTGGATAAAAGTCCATGGTAAACAATGAAGGGAAATTAACTCTTTTAGTCTTTTTAGCAAGAAAAAGAAAACCATACTCTTCATTTCTTTCTGAAGAGAGTATTCTATTATATGTATATATCTTGACTTATTCAGCCATTTCCAAGTTGATGGCACCCTTCAGTTTCTAATTTCTTGAGATTGCAAGAAGGGCTATAAATATCTTTGCGTATTCTTAAAGATTATTTTCCTTAATCCTTCCCTTAATTTACCCTCCCTCTAATTTTCCCTTTAATTTCCTGGTTGATTGAAATGAATTTTTGGAGCCAATTGTGTGCTTGTATGTGTATATTTTTCCTTCTTTTAATTAGTTATGATGAATGTGGTTCAAATGTCAGCACCTCCCTCAATAATATTGTAAAGTCAAACAACTGTGAAGGACTAAGGAACTCTGATCAGCACTGTGTGTGGGGGAAAGCACGAACCCCCCTTACATTGACTGCTCAAAGGCGTCTCAAGGTAAAAACAGAAAATCTCCTTTATTCGGTTCTCACGAGAAACTGGGCGGTCCCTTCACCAGTAAAGCTGGAGTAGGGAGGCGCCTTACAGAAGCAGAATGCCAATTTATATAGACCCAGACTTGGAAATCCCCCTCCCACAGCTGACCATTATTCTCATTGGCTGAGAAGCACGGTCTTACATTCTAGGTGCGAAATCTAACCAATCCCTTTTGAAACCCAGTTCAAATTTCCCGTTCCTGGACGTTACAAAGCCCGTGAACATACACGTCATTTTATGCAAACTAGGCTTTGAAAATATAGCAAATGAAGCATTGACGACTCATGCAAATTGGGCATTGAGAACTTATGCAAATCAGGTGGACCTGTATGAGGACTGCAGACTGTGTGCACATATGCAAATTAGGTATTGAGGAGTTAGTGAGTCATATCCAATCATTGATCCTAATGCAATACATAGCCTTATATGGAAATCATCTGACTCTGGAGGAATAGAAACCTGGGCCTAAGGTCTCTTCCACTTCAGGGAGAAGACTCTATATTCCTGAGAAGTCTTCACTAAATCTGTTCCCATTCAGCATGATTAAGGAAAAGAAAGCCTCATTTTGTCCTCATCCTCCTCCCCTTAATCTTTTTGTTTTGTCATTTTTAGTCATGTCTAACTTCATGATCCCTTTTAGGGTTTTCTTAGCAAAGATACTGGAGGAGTTTGCCATTTCCTCTCTCTAGCTCATTTTACAGATGAGAAAACTGAGGCAAACAAGGTCAAATGACTTGCCCAGGTCATACAGCTAGAATCTGAGACCAGATTTGAGCGCAGGTGTTTCTGGCTCCAGGCCCAGCATGCTATCCATGTACCACTAAGCTGCCCTCTTAATCTATCTATCCTCCCTTTAATTTCCCCTCCATTGGGAGAAATGTATTCCTCTACCCAACAGTTTGTGTACTTCCTTTTTCTTTTTACCAATTCAGATGAGAATGAGATTTAAGTGTCAGCTTTTCTCCTCCCACTCCATTACCATAATGGCTTTAAGATGGGATCCTTTTTTTTTTTTTTCCCTTCTAATTCATTTCTTGACTTCAGACCTTAGGTTATGGCCAGACTCTGTAAACTTCTAGAGGGAATGTCTGGGCTGGTCCTACTATAGTTTTCTTGAGTATTAAGTGTTATGTTATTCCAGGCTCTCAGGAAAGCTCAGGCTGGAGATCCACAAGATTTCAATGCTCTTAAAGTGGTCTGATCCAGGACAAATCTGATGGCTGCCCTCCCTCGTCTACGTTCCACAAGTTCCTAACATGGATTTGGGGCTGAGCAACATACATGTGGATTTGCCTCCTTTAACAACTGGCTCTCTGAAAAAGAATAGTATTTACGGTATACTTTTCCAATTTAATCTGAATTATAAAAATTTTTCTCCATCACTTCTTTAACTCTAGACTCAATGAAACAACAAATCAAGGCTTGAAATTTAATAATTAGCTCTCGCAAGGTGCCATGAACTGGCTCCAGAACATCCTTGCTATTGCCTGCTTTGTTTGTCAATCATGTTGGAAACTGAGCTGGTTCAAGGTGATAGAACTGTAGACTTCTCTCTGGTTCATGGTTATGGCTTTGGTAACTGAGATCTTTCTCTGCCCTTGAGGTCAGAGCCACACAACTTCTATTGTGTTCCTCTGTAGGGTCAGAGACTGCTTCCTATTCTGGGACGACCACCCCTAAGAGTAGGTCTCCTCCTTATTCTATGCTAGATCTCTGACCCACGACTTGACAGTGAGCAACAAAGCTGCTAGCTGGCATTGGGTCCTGAACCCTGGATGATATTCAGCCTCAGTATAGGTAAGGGACTTCATCTTGCACTAGTGAAGAGGTTCAATCCTCTTTTAGTTCCTGGGTGCAGGAATGGTCCACACAGCAAGCTCCAGACCCCACCTCCAATGTCCACAGTACGCTCTGCTGACATAGGCTGCAAAAATGATTCACTGTGATTTTTCCTGGATTCCTCCATCAGGATTCAGGCTGGTGTATTTTCTAAAACTGCTTGTAGGCATTTTGTGCTAGTTCTTCCAAATACTTGGTTACTTTGACTCTGCCTCTAAACAATAAATCTTTACATTAGGAAAGAATTTAATTACTTTATATAAAGGTAATCCTTTTAGCTAAGTTAGTTAATATTTATCTGTTAATCTTAGAACAAGGTAAAGAAATCCTTTTTAGAAAAATGTGGGGGGTGGAGCCAAGATGGTGGAGTAGCAGCATGGACCTGCTGGACCTCTCCCCCAAAGCCCTTAAAATACCTGTAAAATATGACTCTAAACAAATTCTAGAGCAGTAGAAGCCACAAAATGATAGAGTGAAACAGATTTCCAGCCCAACACAACCTGGAAGGCTGATAGAAGGGTCTATTGCACTGAAAACTTACAAGTCCCTAGAGATGTCTTGGGGAAAAGCTGCACAAAACCTCTGAAGCTTGGCATAGTATACCCTCTACTTGACAAAGGACTCAAAAGTCAAGTAACAGGCCATGAAAGTACCCCAAAAGGGGAAAACAATACGATTATAGAAGGATGCTTTCTTGGTGAAAAGGTATTTTCTTCCATCCTTTTGGAGGAGGAAGAACAAAGCATACAATCAGAGGAAGAACAAAGCATACAACCAAAGGAAGATAGCAAGGTCAAGGATCCTACATCGAAAGCCTCCAAAAAAAAAATAATATGAAATGGTCTCAGGTTATGGAAGAGTTCAAAAAGGACTTTGAAAATCAAGGAAGAGAGGTGGAGGAAAAATTGAGAAAAGAAATGAGAGCAATGCAAGAAAATCATGAAAAATGAGTCAATAGCTTGGTAAAGGAGACTAAAAAAAAATGCTAAAGAAAATAACACCTTTAAAAGTAAACTAACCCAAATGGCAAAAGAGGTCCAAAAAGCCAATGAGGAGAAGAATGCCTTAAGAAGCAGAACTGCCCAAGTGGAAAAGGAAGTCCAAAAGCTCACTGAAGAAAACAGTTCTTTAAAAATTAGAATGGAGCAACTGGAAGCTAATGACTTTATGAGAAATCAAGAAATTATAAAAAAAAACCAAAAGAATGAAAAAATAGAAGATAATGTGAAATATTTTACTGGAAAAGCAACTGACCTGGAAAATAGATCCAGGAGAGATAATTTAAAAATTACTGGTCCACCTGAAAACCATGATCAACAAAAATGCCATCATCATCTTCAAAGAAATTATCAAGGAAAACTGCCCTGATATTTTAGAACCAGAGAGTAAAATAGAAATTGAAAGAATTCACCGATCACCTTCTGTGACTTGTTCTTTGACCCACTCTTATTTAGGATTTCATTATTAAATCTCCATTTAGTTCTATCTTTTGTTTGTGCATATGAATGGATTACTAGTTTTATTGCAGTGTAGTTTGTATTTCTGCCTTTTGACATTTATTTGCTATATTTCTGTCCTACTAAGTAATTAGCTTTTGTAAAGAATACATGTAATGCTAAGAAAACTATATCTTCTTTAGCAGTCCCATTTAAGAAGCCAGTATAATTCTTTTAACTCTAATCTCTTTAGCACTTAATTTAATTTTACATTTTCTTTTTTGTTTATCTCTATTAGATTTGTCCAATTCATAGAGAGTCATTAAAGCATTCTGCTATTATTATATTGCTATATATGCTTTCTTGCAATTCAGTTAATTTTTCTATTGTCAATTTAAATGCTATGGCATTTGTAACATATAAGTTTAGTGTCTATATTTATTTTTAATTTGTTCCTTTTAGCATAATTTCCTTTTTAAAATCCACGTTCACATGGGGGAGGGGTTGTTTTTGCCATGTCTAATAACATGATTACAACTTCGTTTTGATGCATAGTAAATTTTGTTATTTTCCTTTGTTTTTATTATGTACATGGTTTTGTTTTTTACATGTATTTCTTGTAAGCAATAGATTGTGGAGTTTTATTTTCTTATCTATCACTCCTTTTTCATCTTATGGGATTATTTAATCCATTAACATTTAAATTATAAGGGTTCAGTTTGCATTTTCCTCCATTTGACTGTCCAGTTTCCAATTTAAGGCAGTTATATTTTAACAGACTCTTTCTCTTGCCCTCCTTCCTCCTTTTGTTAGTCCTCCTTCCCATTTGTTAGTACTTTTTCTGGTATTTGAGTTTTAGTTTAATGAGTTTAATGAACTGAATATGCATTTAAAAAAAAGTTTAAAAAAACCCTCAACAAATAAGTCCACAATTAGCATAAAAGAAGATACTGGAAATAACAGGAGAAATAAATTGGAAATAAAAAAAGAGTATAGAACTGATAAAACTAGAATCTGATTCATTGAAAATACTTGTAAAATTGGTAAACCTTGAATCAACCTGATTACAAAGAAGAGGGCAGAAAATCAAATCAACATAACAGCAAATGAACAAGGAGCCATCACAAGCAAACCAGAAGAAACAAAAAGAATGATCAGAATCTACAATGCACAATTATATGCCAACAAAATTGAGCACACAAAAGGAACAGAGGAATACCTTTAAAAAAATAAGGTTCTCAAATTAAAAGAATATAAAATAGAGATCTTAAATAATAAAATACAGAAAAGGAAACCAAAGTAATTCTAACAAAACTACCAAAGGGGAGGAAAAACTCTTGGTCCTGATGGATTTACAGATGAACTGTATCAAACTTTTAAAGAAGAATTAAGACTAATGCTATCAATTTATTCTCAAAGATGGGGAAATAAAGCTCCTTTTAGGGGACAAATCTAGTTCTAATTACTTAACAAGGAAATGATAACACAAAGAATTATAGAATGATATCACTAATGAACATCAATTAAAAAATTTTAAACAGAAGTCCTATCAGAATGATTACAGTCATTTTTCTAAGACAGAGGTAGGCCTGTTGGTCCAAACCAAATTAAAATGTAATTGGGAAATCTTTATCAAAATAAATAAAAATACAATACCACATAGATGATGTAAATTTGTAAAGTAATCAACATAATTAATCATTAAAAACAAAAATACTGCAAATCATGATGGTCTGAACGGATATAGCCAAAGCTTCAGACAAGGCATAGCATTCAAGTGGACTAAAAGACAAAGTAAACAAATTAACAAAAGAGATCTTTTCAAGAAGTATCATAAAATGCAACTTTCTTAAACCAGAAGAAAAATCATATATAATGGGAATACACTATAAGCTTTTGCAACAAATATAGGGATAAAGTAAGGATATCCACTTTTCCAAAGATTTTAGAAATGATAACAATATTACTAAGACCAGAGAAAGAAATTAAAAGTATATAAAAAGTAGAAAGGAGATAAAACTATCTCTTTGCTAATAACATTATGACTTACTTAAAAAAATACAACGTAAGGGTCAGCAAAGAAGCTGAGACAATAACTTCAGTAAAGCTGCAGCCTTTAAAATAAACCCTCAAAAATCAACAGCATTTCTATATAATAGTACAAAAATCCAAGAGTCAATAGTAGGAAGGTAAATCCTGTTCAAGTGGTACGAAATGAATAAAAGGTTTAGGAATCACTCTACTAAAGCATATTCCATATTTGTATAGATTCAATTACAAAGTGTTCTTGAAAGAAAGAATAACTTCAATAGCTGGAGAAATATTCGGTGCTTTTAGCTGGGTCATTTTATATTGGTTCATGCCAACATAGTAAAAAAAAAAGTGACAATATTACCAAAGTTAATTTATGGTTTTAACGCTGTGATAATCAAACTACCAAAGGCAATAACATTTATTTGGAGGAACAAAAGACCTAGGACATCAAGGGAATTAATTAAATTTTTTTAATCAAGAGAATTAATGAAAAAAGAAAAGAATGCAGGAGGAATAGAACTTTTAGACTTCAACTTTATGATAAAGTAGCAGTCATTAAAACCATTTAGTGTTTATTGATTACTGAGTAGATAAAACAAATGGACTAGATGAGATTCAGAAATAATGGAAAAGGTAAAAATGGCCAAGCAAGTTTCTTGATCTCCTTTTTAGAGATGTAGGAGTAGGAATCTGAGACAAGAGGTGGAAAGTTTGTATGGTTGATAAATTAGTGCAGCCATTTCTGTGATAAACATCTCTGAACTTAGGTAGGCTGGTTCTTGGACAACAGATATAGAGGGCACTCCAAAAGTCTTAGTGCAATTTTAAGAGTAAGACTTTTGGGACACTCTGCAGCATAAAACCATTCGGGCTTAACTGGGCTTGCCAGAGTCTATGCTTTGCTAGCACAACCTTTGACAACCCAGATTCCTACACTATGATGATGCGTCAGAGGAGACTGTCAGTGGAATTAATTTTTTTAAAAAAATCACATTTGCATAGCTAGTGCTTCAAGGCTAAAAAAGTCTTTTTTCCCCTCACAATAGCAACCCTAAAAAGAGGTAGTAGTCCCATTATCGTACAAACAACAAAAATGAAGCTCAAAGAAATCCAGTAAATGTTTGTTGTCAGGATTTGGGTCAGATCATGTCTGACTCTGGGTTCAATCTATTTGCCACTCTTCCATCTTGCCTATTTCAAGTTTCCTTACTCAATTTCACATTTTTTCTAACATGTTTTATTTTTCTTTCAGAATGAGACTGACATACAGTGTCACACTAGATATGGTTGGTGGTCTCCGGTTTTTTTTTCTCTGTAAATTCAGATGATTGAGGCTGTGGACATCTTCAATATGTGGGAATGGCTAGAGACTCAAAGACCCCATCCCCGTGACCTCAGGGGCACCACTACTTTTGACAGCAGTACTATAAAATCACGCATTAGGTCAAAGGTTCAGCTCCTTTGCCATTTCAAAGAAACAATGACATACTGAAGCATCTCATTAATATGCAGGCACATCTTTAGCTTATTGAGCCATTACTTTTTAAAGATGCATTTTTATTTACAAAGTGATGATGCCTAACCAATTACAAAGAGACATCAGAAAATTTCATTTTTCATGTAATGTATATAAATATGTACAGGAAACTTTATAAAGTAAACATTAGAAACCGTAACAGTAAACATTTGCTACTTATTCTATGTCAATAGTTACCTCTTAAACTTAAATACTGGTTTCAAGAATCCCTTATAAAATAGTCCTACTTTATTAAAATAATGAAAAAGAACTCTGCTATAAACAATATTGTTTTTAAAAATAGACTAAGAAAACATTCCAGTAACAATCTTCACCTTGATCAAACACTGCCTTAATTTTCCCTATGGTCTTTAAAGCAAAAGAGGCAGTTTAATAACTGCGGTAATAGGTTAGTGTTTTTTAATATAACATTTTATTTCAATAATTATCATAGGTTAAAAAAGCTATACAACACAGCCTTATTAGATATTTACTGTTATACAGGGCATCCTCTCATCTCAGAGTTAGGAGGGTCTTTATAAACGTATTGACTTGTCTTGCCCTTTCCCAAGGCTGATAAATGGCCAGGGCAGATGTGTTCAAAGAAGTCTGACACAGTTAACCACAGAGACGTATGCACACAGAGAACTTTTAAGAATCATTTTAGATGCTGCAGCTTATTTTTCATCTCTTCTTCAATCTGAAGACGTCTCAGTACACAAAGGACAACTTGATAGCAGAAAATATATTGATCCTGAAAAGAAAAATATATGTCAAAAAGGTAACATTTTTACCAGTTTAACAGTTGTTCAGTTTTGGAAGTTTATAGTATTAAAAATTCAACATCTGAATCTCATTTTGGCAAGAAAACTAAGGGTGAGATTATTCTTACACAAATGGCCCCAAGGGGAAGCCTACAGAAGTAGGTTAGGCTGAAATTCACACAGACTTGTTTTTGTTTGTCATCTCTTACTTTTATATTCTCAAATCTATTTGAAATTCATGTTTATATAGGCATAGGCAACTCATCATGATGTTGTGAAGTGATAAAAATCCTGAAAACATGTACAGGTTTTTAATCTCAAGTTAAAAAAAAAAATCAAGCAATAAATTTCTTTAAATATTGTGAATAGAAGTAGTTTAAAAATCCAACCATTTAAAAAATTATATTTCCTTGTCTTAAGTTTCTTCACAGAGGCAGTATGGTAGAATGAACAGAGAAACAGAATTAGAAAGACTTAGGGTTCAAGAAAGATCCTCTGACATGTTTCAGTCACATGATTATGGGCATCCCAAATTCTTAGTGCCCTCAGGCAACTCTTCAATATTAAGTTGCATACGAATTGTTATTATTTTTTCTAACTCAGTAAAATAATTTTTTTTGGCAATTTAATTGGGATGGCATTGAATATATAAATTAGTTTAGTTAAAATTGTCGTATTTTATTGGCCCTGCCTATCCATGAATAATTCATATTTCTCCAATTACTCAAATCTGATTTTATTTGCATAAAGTTTTTAAAAACAATTTTGGTTATATAGTTCCTGGCTTTGTTTTGGTAGGTGTATGTATAGAAAGATTTTACACATATACGTTTGTGTCTAATGATAGCCCTCTTTCAGGTGGAAGAAAAAAATTTACATGAAAGCTTTATTATATATTTAAAAGGAATTGCAAGTTGTACATAATAGATTTTCAGTTTAATGTGCCATCATCTTTTTTTTTTTATTATACCATGCTATGAAAAAGTTTGTTTTATTCCACAAGTTAAAAAAAATATTAAGTTGCAGATGTACATTGGTTAAAGTAGTTTTTGCATCAGAAAGTCTCCATACTGATAAAGTTACATATCCTGACTAAATAAAAAGTCTTTTTTTCTTATGTTTTATTAGCATATCTAAACTTGAGGAAGTATATCACTGGAAGGTTGACCACCAAGTAATTAATTTTTTTTCCACTACAGTAATAAAGACCATTTCTAAAGGTGAAGAGAGCTATGCTCTATACCACTGATTCTTGAAGTACTAACACATAATTTAAAATACTCTAATTAACTCAGTACTTCAGGCTTCCAAGTGGAATTTTTTTCTTCTTGGCAAAGAGACCGTGGATTTGAAAATATACATTGACGTAATCTTCTCCTAGTGTGTAAGTTGCCTTTTGTTTGTAAATGACACTGTGACCAAGATTAGGTTTAAGCACATGGTTGGAAAACTGGTGATCACATTACAATGTCATAGCATTAATGGGCTGCATACCTGGGTTTGAGTTCTAGGCAGCACTGACCAATGTGGTTTCTATGCTATGAAAATGTCTTTGTGAAAGTCAGCTGATGCTGAGGAGACTGAGTAGATTTATGAAAACATGTGGAGTGGTGATAAACACAAAAAGCATTTTTTTCTTTTTAAAAGAAGCAAATTTTATTTTATTTTTTAAAAGATCAATGCTATCTATACAGACAATGTGTGTATGACCGTATAGCTGCAGATTTCAGGATGCAAATGGAATTTCCCAAAATGTTCTGAGTGTTTAAGAGGGGGAAACAAACCAATTTTACTTTGTAAGTGAATAAGAAAAGCCCTCCAAAAGAAAAAAAATGTGGCTGAGATGCTTTTAACATTCTCACCTTAACCATAATTTCCCACTGTTTAAAAAAAAAAATAGCACCAAAGACATACCTCAGTCTGAATCATCCCATGCCTCTGCAGTCTCATTGTCCGCACCAGGTCAGAGATATCAAACTGCCAAAGGAAACAGTAATGTGCATATTTTGGTAAATACAAAGGACCACAAAGAACTCATCTCTGCCTCCCTCCACCTCCCAGATTAGCTCTGAGATGGGTCATCCATCCCTCTGCCATTTGATCATTTCAACGTTTTGTTCTGAGAGGCAGCCTCTGTACTGCTCAATGCATGAATTTCAAGCCCAAAGACTTGTCTCTAGGTCACAGCTGAAACATTTCCTAGCTACCACCTGCTTTTTGCCAGCTACGTGAGCAAAGGCAAATCATCACCTCTCTGGCTCTCCATTTCTTCATCTGTAAATAAGGTGGTAGGACTAGCTGATCTCTAAAGTTCTCCTTCCAACTCTAAACCCTATAACGACCATGTTGGTCAAAGAAGGACTCCATTGTGTCTACTGCTGCTCTATATCATCCAGTAATAATAATAAGTGATATTTATTTGATATTTTGAGGGGGCAGTATGTCACGGTGGATAGGATGCCAGTCTCAAAGTCAGGAGGACCTGGCTATAAGTCCTGATTATGCAACCCTTGGCAAGTCACTGAACCTCACTGCAACGTTCCAGGCAATTCTTTAATACCTTAAGTGGCAGAGAAAATGACTTCCTCCATTGGTACTAGGAGTTTACTCCCCTGGGGGGCGGGTTTCCCTATGCCAATGTAAACACAGGTCTAGTTTTTATCTCTATTTCATATTTTAAAGGTTACATCAAAACACAGATCTATTTGTTACAATTCTCATCCTCCTGTTCCACCTTTTTTTTGTATTCTCAGGAGGCAGTCACTATAGTAGAACTAGGACTTAAAGCTCTTGGTTCAAATTCTGCCTCTCTGAGGTTTGATTACCTCGTGTAAAATCAGGATAATAAAATGGGTGCGACTTGTCTTTAACGGGTTGTTATGAGGACAGTATGTTGTAAAGTGAGGTGAAAATGATGGGCATCTAAGTCATACCTGTCCCACAAAATCTTCATAGGATCACAGATCCAGAGTCAGAAGGCGCTTCAAAGATTATCTAGTCCAACTCTTTTGTTTTATAGATGAGGAAATGGAGGCATAAGGAACTTATGTCAAGTCACTTGTTCAAAGACATACAGGCAAAGTAAACAGGTTTTCAGGGACTAGGAAAAGAGGATTTTTTTCCTTTCTTTTTTTGTTGTTTTGACTAGAATTCTTTTTTCCTTGAAATCTGACTTAGCACCAATAATCTTTTTTGGCAAGCGTTTGCATTTGAACAACATGGCCAGTCCATTGGAGTTGCGCTCTCTGAAGAAGAGTCTGGCAGTTTAGTACACGCAAGGACCTCAGTGTCTGGCACCTTATCCTGCCAGGCAATCTTCAGAATCTTCCTAAGACAGTTCAAATGGAAACGATTCAGTTTCCTGGCATGGCACTGGTAGACTGTTCATGTTTTGTAGGCATACACAATGAGGTCAGCACAACGGCTCTGTAGACCTTCAGTTTGGTAGTCAGTCTAACACTTTTTCTCTCCCATACTTTACTTTGGAGCCCCACAAACACTGAGCTAGCTCTGGCAATGTGTGCATCAACCTCCTTATCAATGTGTACATCCCTGGAAAGTATACTACCAAGGTAAGTGAATTTATTCACAGCATTCAAAACTTCTCCATTTGTTGTAACCAAAGGTTCCACGTATGGATGGTGTGGTGGTGGCTGCTGGAGCACCTGTGTTTTGGTGTTAATTATTAGGCCAAAATGAGCACAACCAGCAGAGAATAGATCTGTACTTTGTTGCATCTCAGCTTCAGAGGCTGCACTGAGTGCACAATCATCTGCAAACAGAAAATCATGCACCAACACTCCCTCCACTTTGGTCTTGGCTTGAAGCCTTTTCAAGTTAAACACTTAACCATCAGTGCAGTAGCTGACCTTGATGCTATGTTCATTCTCATTGAAGGCTTTTGACAATATGACTAAAAACATCATGCTAAAAAGCATGGGAGCAAGCACACAGCTTTGTTTCAAAGAACTCATACAGGACAAACATTCACATGGTGGTCAGAAGAAGTGATACAAGGATATTCTCAAGGTCTCTTTTAAGAACTTTGGAACTGTGTGACATAGGAGACACTGGCACAGGACTATCCAGTATGGCGTGCCCTCATATGAGAAGGTGCTGTGCTCTGAAGTTCTTAATGTTAGAAAGTTCTTGACATCAACTCTGAATTTGCCCGTTTGTAACTCTTAGGTTCTGTTAAGCCAAAGAAAAAGTCTAATTCTCTTCTTGACACAGTGGCCTTTCAAATAGATGAACACGATAGATGTATCATGTCTTTGCTGAGTCTTCTCTAGGCTAACTGCTTCTTAGTTCCTTCAAATTATCTCTAGATGGCAAGGATTCATGGCACCCCCTTGGCACATTCCCTAAGATCGTTCTTAACCTTCAGGTCCAGAACTTAACATCACACTCCAGATGAAGGCAGAGGGGTAGTATAACCTTCTTATTCCTGGAAATGATGCCTATCTTAAGATCAATTTAATTTCCATGGCTGCTCAATAACATTGGTGACTTCTTCTGAGTGTGTAAATCCACAGTTCATATCTTATAGGAAAAAAAACTAAAAAGAGGGAAAAATCACGTTTTATGTTATCCCGCTTTATCTTCAACTACTATGAAGTATTAAGTGCAAAGTTTTTGCAGTCATGATGTAATAGATTAATTGATTTAGCGAAGAATGTGTTTATAGGTGCTGGTCTCTGAAAATGCAGCAAACTTTTAAGCTTAATTCGTGTAATTAACATTTTGTCCCTCATTCTTTTAAATTTAAACTGAAGTTTAATCTGCGTAATCAACATTTTCACCATCACTTTCTTATGTTTAAACAATCTATAAATCAAGCCCTGATTTGTAGTGTTTGCTGATTTCTGGGGTCTAAATATTCATATTGAAAATTTAACCACCAGCTCCTTAGAATGTTGGCTGGTTTCCAGGGTCTAAATATTCACGTAGATCATTTAATAACCAGCTCCGTAGAGTGTTTGCAGATTTCCAGGGTCTAAATATTCACACAGAAAATGTGACAACCAGCTCTCTTGAGCCAATAAGAGCTGGCTCCTGCACAGCAGTATGCTCTGTGTTAATTACAGGTGGTGTCGTGGGGTTCAAATGAGATCAGAGAGGTAAAGCACTTTACAAACCTTCCAAAGCACTATGAAAATACCAGTTATAATTATTATTGTTATCATTGCCTCCAATCATCAGGCTTTTAGTCTGCTGACGACTTCATTCCCTGGGTTTTCTACTGCACTCCTTCTGAACTCAAGCAACAATATTGGGGATCATAGGAATGTGCTGGTAAATGTTTAGCAATCAGGTTCCCAGGAATGCATCCTTAAGTATGCATGCACCCATTAAGCATAATCTGCACCACAAATTCTTCCCCAAGTCTAGACAGTCAAGAAAACTATAAATCAAGCTGGATTTCTCCGCACTGCTGCACTTGGTTGGAGCTGGCAGCAGCATACTGTTGGCTATGTGGCGTCTTCAGTTTAAGGAATATGAAATGTCAGATTTAAGAAAAAGAAACTGCATAAATCTTGCTCCTTCCCCATAGAGTTTGCTTATTTTAAAAGTGTTTTGTCTATTTGAACCTTAGGGCTTTACTAGAAAAGGGAGTGGGGGGGGAAGGGCGCAACTGTTGGAGTTTACATGCAAATTGTTTTCTGAGGAAATCAAAGGATGTAGACAGAAAGGGACCTTAGCCCTTCCCTTTACTGAAGAAGAAACTAAGCTTCTATAAGTTTTCATGATTTTCACAAGAACACAAAGGTAGTAAATAAGAAAGTAAGGATACGAATAGAGGTCTCTTGAGTGAGAGGTGAGTTCAAATCCTCCCTCATCCTATCATGTGTTACCTATGTGGCAATGGACAAGACACTTATCCTTTTTAGTTTTTTTTTAATCTATAAAATGAATTGGACTAAACTATTTTCGAGATTTCTTCTAGATATTTCTTTTATGTCTCTAAATCCAAGGCTTTTCCCATTCCATCTGCATTTAATAACCAACTTATAAGCTATGGTAAAAAGTTCATACTTTTAATTAAAGGATGTTTTAAAATAAATACCAGTGCTGCCAAATCATGCATTATGACAGAGGAAGAGACACCTGCCTGATGTTGAGTGAAGGATATCTTTCACTATGTGATCTTACTCTTCTAACCTGAATTCTCATTTGGAAAGGTAGGAGTATAATCAATATTCGTACTTCAAAAGACCTATGACTATGAATCCAATATAATATATGAGGATGTCCTGATCTTTTATCAATTAGTGCAGATACATCTACACAAATGTCCAGTAGTGCATCTAATGCACTACTGGAGTAAGTGATGCTCAGTACTAATTTAAGAATATATCTCATGGAAGGGATAAAAACATAAATAATCTGGTTGAGAAGGCAGGTCATGGTTCATCCAGGTAGTTAAATCTAGATGAGTACAATATTGTGTTGCCCTGATCTGAAAGGTAATGGTACCTTAGTAGAATCTTCAGATCATTGTAAAGGCACAGATTTAGAGAAGGATGGAAACTTATGTGACCGAATTCAATTCCCTCATTTTAGAGACAAGGAAAATAACACTTAGGCATTAAGAGGCAGAATTGGGATTTGAATTAGGAGCTGCTGTGGCTAGAAGAATCCATCTCCAAGCTTCTGGTGATGACCCTTCAGACCTGGTACTTGGATTACATACCATTTATTGCCAGGCTCATATTCAAAGCTTTTCCCTCTTAGCAGGGTATGTAAATATGCATGAAGAATATTGTTGTGGTTCTCTTTTTATATGCTTCTGATGTTAAAGTTTCAGAACAGGATTTAAAAGATACATGTAGACTTTCTGGCTTTGGTAATGCATCTGTGACCTCATTAGTGAAAGGTAGAGATGCCAAATATGTGACCTGTAGCCTGCAGTCCTGAGTGCTGCCAGAAGCAGATTAAAATGCAATTGGAAAGTACTTAATGAAACAAATAAAAATATAATGGAACATGGCCAATGTTGATATGTGGTATTCTAAGTCAATACTTGGTTCCCAGGGATCCTGAGTGGCCCCACATTTCTATATGAATTTGACATCACTAGTGTAGGGCATTTAAGATAAGAAAATGATGTCCGTGAGCATAAATTGGCAACTTTCTGGGGGCACTGAGAGATCAGGTGATGCGCCCAGAGACACATATCCACCATGGATCAGAGATACAGATCTCCCAGAACTCGGCCTGCTGGATTCCCACTACACAATGCTGCCTCACATATGTATAAGGAAAAAACTAAAACATAATATTAGTAAAGTGCTTTGAACACAGTGTTTGTAAAACATTCATTTTTACAAATTGAATTTATTCTTTGTGGCTTTCTGAAATTTATATTTACTATATATAATGCTACACTCAAAGTGAACAAAACTCTACACACACACATATCCATATGTAAAGATGTAAATCTATATTTATATATATAAATGAAATATACACATCTATACAACTGCATAGTGATGCCAACTATTAAAGCATCCAAAATTCCTAAGGTGTTTTCTAAATTTAAGCAACAGAGTATTTATTTTAACTAAATATTTGAATCCAAATAGCATCTGGGTACTTACTTCAAGATCTTGATTGATCAGTCCGAGAACCACATCTATACAAATAAGTGTCCCTGAACGTCCAATCCCAGCACTGCAGTGAATGATGATTGGTCCTGATTTGTGAACATGTCTCATGTATGAGATAAACATGAGTAAGTCATCTGGTTGAGAAGGTGTATCGTGGTCTGGCCAGGCAGTGAAATTCAGATGAGAAACACATCTTACTTCTCCAGTCTGAAAGTGTATGAGAGAATAAGTAAATCAAAGCAAAAATGTTGTTTTTGTGCAAGTAATTAATGCACACCTCCCATCCCCAGTATAAACTCCAGTGGCCTTCTATTACTATAAACTCTGGCATCTAAAACTATTCACAACCCGGTCTCTTTCTACCTTTCTAGTCTTCTTAAATATTACTCCTTTTCATGCAATTATAGTTCATTTAAATGACAGAACAGGGGGATGGAGCCAAGACGGTGGAGTAAAAGCAGGGACTTCACTGAACTCTCTCCCCAACATCTCCAAATATCTATAAAAATAACTATAAAAATTCTAGAGCTGCAGAACCCTCAAAATGATGGAGTGAAATAAATCTCTAGCTCAAGATAGCTTGGAAGGTTGACAGGAAGTATCTGTCGCACTGGACTGGGAGTAAAGCGCAGTCCAGTGTAGGCCCTGCAGCACAGAGAATGTCAGAGCAGGCTTCAGATGACTGAATTACAGGAAGCTATAGCAGTTTCTAGACTTCTCAATCCATAAATGCCAAAGACAGCATAGAAGGTCAGTGGGAAAACTCTGTGGGACTTGGGCTGGCCTCGGGTAGAGGAGGAAGTGGCAGTGGCAGCAGCAGCAGCAGCACTGGTGGCTGCTTCTGGAGTTCTGGGCCCACAGATGGTAGGGAATCAAGTGGATGATACAAAACCCCTGCAGCACCCATCCCTACCCCCACCGGAACCAGTGTCCTACCTTGACAAAGAGTTAGAAAGTCAAGTATTTAGCTGGGAACATGAGCAAACAGCATAAAAAACTCAGGCTATAGAATCTTACTTTGGTGTCAAAGAAAAGCAAAGCACGCAAACAGAAGAAAACAAAGTCAAAGCTCCTCCATCCAAAACCTCCAAGAAAAATATGAATTGGTTGCAGGACATGGAAGAGTTCAAAAAGGATTGTGAAAACCAAGTAAGAGAAGTAGAGAAAACACTGGGAAGAGAAATGAGAGTGATGCAAGAAAATCATGAAAAATGAGTCAACAGCTTGCTGAAGGAGACTCCAAAAAATACTGAAAATAACACCCTAAAAAATAGACTAACTCAAATGGCAAAAGAGATCCAAAAAGCTAATGAAGAGAAGAATGACTGAAAAAGCAGAATTGGCCAAATGGAAAAGGAGGTCCAAAAGATCATTGAAGAAAACAATTCCTGGAAAATAGGTCCAGGAGTAAGAGTTTAAAAATTATTGGACTACCTGAAAGTCATGATAAAAAAAGAAAAGAGCCTAGACATCATCTTTCAAGAAATTATCAAGGAAAACTGCCCTGACATTCTAAAATCAGAGAGTAAAATAGAAATTAAAATTAAAAGAATCCACCTCTTGGAAGAGATTCCCTCCCCCCTGCCAAAAGTCTTCTCAGAATATTGTAGTCAAATCCCAGAGTTCCCAGCTCAAGAAGAAAATATTTTAAAATAAGCAGCCAGAAAGAAACAATTCGAGTATTGTGGAACTACAATCAAGATAATACAAGGTCTAGCAGCTTCCATATTAAGGAATTAAAGGGCTTGGAATATGATATTTTGGAGGTCAGTGGAGATAGGATTAAAACCAAGAATCACTTACCCAATAAAACTGAGTATAATATTTCAGGGGAAAAAATGGAATTTCAATGAAATAGAGGACTTTTAAGCATTCTTGCTGACTAGAGCTGAACAGAAAATATAACTTTCAGATACAAGAATCAAGAGAAGTATGAAAGGGTAAACAGGAAAGAGAACTCATAAGGGACTTATTAAAGTTGAACTGTTTACATTCTACATGGAAAGATGATATTTGTAACTCATGAGATCTTGCTTAGTATTAGGGTAATTGGAGGAAATATATATATATGTGTGTATCTATATATCTTTCTATATCTATAGATAAGCATGTATATCTATATGTACATATGTCTATATCTACGGAGAGAGAGAGAGAGAGAGAGAGAGAGAGAGAGAGAGAGAGAGAGAGAGAGAGGGTGAGTTGAATATGAAGGGATATCTAAAAAATAAAATTAAGGGGTGAGAGAGGAATATATTGGGAGAAGGAGAAAGGGAGAGATAGAATGGGGTAAATTATTTCACACAGAAGAGGCAAGACAAAGGTCTCGCAATGGAGGGGAAGAAGGGGGAGGTGAGAGAGAATGAGTGAACCTTACCGTCCTCTGATTTGGCTTAAGGAGGGAATAACATGCACGGGTATCTTATCCTACAGCAACATAAGGAGGAAGGGGATAAGGGGAGGGGATAATAGAAGGGAGGGCAGATTGGTGAAGGGGATAGTCAGAAGCAAACACTTTTGAAAAGGGACAGGATCAAAGTTGAAAATAGAATAAGTAGGGGGCAGGATAGGATGGAGGCAAATATAGTTAGTCTTTCACAACATGACTACTATGGAAGTGTTTTGCATAACTACATATGTATGACCTATAATGAATTGCTTGTCTTCTCAATGAGGGTGGGGGGAAGGGAAGAAGAAGAGAATTTGGAACTTTTAAAAACAAATGTTAAAAATTGATTTTACATGCAACTGGGAAATAAGATATATAGACAATGGGGTGTAGAAATCTATATTGCCCTACAAGGGGGAAGTGGTTAAAGGGGAGGGTGATAAAGGGAGGGCAGACTGGGGGAAGGAGTAATCAGAATGTATGCTATATCAGGACAGTGGGGAGGGGAGAGATGGGGAGAAAATTTGGAACTCAAAATCTTGTGGAAATGAATGTTGAAAATCAAAAACAAATAAATTAAAAAAAAATTAATGACAGAACACTTGATGTGCCAGATACATAGTTAGCCACCTCCTGCGTCTGTGTGATTTTGTCCTGACTGTCCCTTATGCCTGGAATACTTTCTTAATTACCCATAGGTTCTAGAAGCCTCTCCAACCCCCCACCCCACCCCCCAAATGACCTTGGTAAGAACTGTTTCCCTAGGCTCTCCCACAGAAACCATTATTACTATTACTGTATCTTGCTGAGGAAAGAACAGCTTGAAGTCAACAGTTGGAACTATCTTTGTAAAAGGTACTTCTACCTACGGGGTCAGGGAGATTTAAAACATGGGCATGTTAAATGTGATCTCAGGAGGAGCCATGAGGAATTTATGGGGGAAACAGATTAGAAAGAGAATCCTGGAATCTGTGAGGAGCTGGTGGTTTATACTACATTCTGGAGAGAGCCTTGCCTGCGAGGGCTAAAAGGAGGAGGAATAAAAGCTTATGGCCGGACAGATTGGATTTAACTCTAATCTTGAGTATAATATGAAGAGGATCTGAGAAAGTTTCTATCAGTCCCTTGAGTGGACTGTATCTTCAGAAAGTAAAGTCAACTGTGGTTATAACAAAGGTTTGAGGCTGATTCTGGCTTTGATCTTTTTCAAAGGCTAAATACATAAATAATGATATATGTGTTTTTTATTATTGATTTTGTTGCATATAAGAAAATCTTGATATATCTGTGTAAGTGTGTACATATGTACGTATTTACGTATATAAGTATGTCTATGATTTTGTTTGTATTTCTGTTTTACTTATCTTACATATTTGTTTTGGAGCGAAAGGAGGAGGAAGAGAAAGAACAGAACTTAGTGGGTGCAAAATTAATAATTTACTATAGTTATTCTCATTCACCCAGATTAGGATGGATTTCTCCTTGACCAATGTGTGTGTATATCCCCATGCCCCAAACAGCACTGAATCCAATCATCTCTCTGTCTAGCCTCATCTGATCTAGCCAGATGATTTTACCAAGACTAAGTTAAATAACAACATTTGGTTCTGCAACTTTTTATGGTGTAAGGATGTCACCAACTGAGTAAGGTAAATGAAAACAGATCCACAAAGACACAACGTTTTCCAGTGATGATATTAAAGATCCCCAGTGTAGATGATCCTCCGTGTCTAAAGATTCTGTTATAAAAATTGGTCGTTTCTAATATTCAACTTTGGAACCAATTGATGGTGCTAAGGGCTGACAGATAACTGTAAATTAAATCTCATTTGTAATGAAGACATCGGGTCAAAGCTAACAAAAGAAACTCCCAAAGGCTGGCATCTGTTCTATAAAATAGAAGCTGGGCAGGGAAGCTAAGAAATTATTGAAACTGATGTAAGAGTGAATGGATGCAGGCAAGAGAAAAAGCGCGTGGTATCCCTGTTTTTCTGACAAAGTGATAACTCACAAGGCACAAAATGATTTTATTCACTTACTTGAATATCCTGGAGCTCCATTGCTCTGACAATAAAGCCTGTTAGCTGCTGCACTCTCACCAGGGCAAGCCGAAGCCTGTCATTTACCATTATAGTTTTGCCCAGGATATCTGGCCAGTACCGCTGGCATTTGATCTTTTCTCCTTCTACCTCCTGGGTCATCATAGCTATCACTGTAGCATTTTGTTCCCAAATCATCTGCCAAAAGTCTGCAACCGTTGTAGGGAGAGGTCCTTGACAGGCGATGTAAACAAATTCTTGGTTCCCCACTGGCATCTTAATGAAGCTGGCGTTGATATAACCACCTTCATCTCCAAGTGGGACTCTGGTGGCATCATCTGTAATTTCCCCACCACAAAACAGTCATCATCCTGACATGTTTATTTCCAAATGATTATCTTTCAAATAGCTTGCATAAGGGGTACATTAACATTTTCATTTCAGCAAGAGGGAGCAACATTTCTGTAGATTTCTGTAAGCAGTAGAGGTGAAGTTCATACATCTCCTCATGGGTCATATGTATGCTTAGACTGTGAGCACAAGGAACTTCTTTTATACATGTTTGCTATGTTATTTAGGCATATTGATGGAATGAAAATTAATTAAAATGAGTAAATAAACTTATAGCCGCTAAATCAGATGAAGAATCTTAGCTGCATTTATTATTTCCTTGCCTATCATGAATAATAAATGAAAAAGCCATAAAGCTTTCTACCACAGGACAAAATAAACATTATAAATATATAAGTAAATCACTCATTATCAAGGCTATGAATAAGAGCTAACCTTTCTGTTTACTTTGTTATGTTACATAATATGATTCAGGAGAAAAAAAAATATTAACTAAAGATGGTCTGGGAATTTTCCCATCTGGATTACCTTTAGAAAAAAAAAAAAAAACAGGGGACAACATCAGGTTGGTTCAGTTTATTTGTCAAGTTCTGGTCCTATTATCTTGGAGCCTGATCCTGACATTTAAAATTTCAAAGACTCAAAGACTTTTTCACACTGTATCGTTTTAGCTGATAACTTAAATACCAACTTAAAAAAGGCAGATAGGTACCTTGTGTAGCACTGTTTGGTACGCCTGAAACCTTTCATAATTTTTCCAACTGGATGATTCTGTACATGTTTATTACATATTTGGATTTAGACAATCTCTAAAACTAATGGGTTGTTGTCATGTTGATTATATGAACATTTCTAACAATGAATCTTTCTACCTACTGAGCTTAACTATAGTTATCTGTCTTTATTTCTTCCTAGATTCTGGCTCATGCTAGTTGACCTTAACAAACCTACTCACTATTCCTTGGCTTGTGACTTGCCTTTCCTGCTTATGAGCCATTTTCTAGGCCATCATACCTTTCTGAAACAACTTTTACTTTCTTTTCTGCTAATTTTTAAGATATTTAACAATCTAGTAGGTTTAGGTTGGTTCTAGTATCCCTTACTCCCTGAACACTTGCTTGGAGTGATGAAAAGTAATGTGTTCCTATTCATTACTTCCAGATAGTTAGATAAACAAACAATCCTATTTTGCTATTTGGCTAAGTGCACTGTGGTAGAAGACAGAGGTGAAAATAACTCCTCTTAGTCTGCTGGAAAAATTTAAGGTAAGTGAGGACCATTATGTAGCTCTGAAGAATCTAGTGAAATTATTTGATGTTTTATATAGAGAAACATGGGTAATTCCTGGAATACAAAATGGGCATAAGGAAGAAATTGTTGATGTTTGTGAAGTATGAACTTGGGATTTGCCCATTCAGAAGCCAATCCAAAGAAGAAATTATTTTTTAAAAATATTGAAAAACTGGTTCTCTGAACCTCACAGTAAAAATTCAGGAAGCTGAAGAAATTGTGTTACCTGATCCCCATCCAATTAGTTTTAAAATCACACAGATCTTGTACTAGGGATTCATATCTGAATGTTCAAAAAAAACTAGATTCCTTATAAGACAGGAATGAAGGAGAGAGCCCTTGAGAGGAAAAAGGAATAAGAGGATGAAAACTGGCTGGAAACTAAAAAACTTGAAATTGTCATAATTTGTTAAAATAATACCAAATTTGGAAATAAATAATTAGAACTTACAGGGAAGTATATTCTTATATCTGTTTTTCCTCCTATTTTCCTTTGTTTGTCCAATTAAGCACTGATCCAAAGGTTTTAATTCCTGAAGATTCTGGAAGTATAAATGAAAACAATGTCAAATTTTCTGAGATAGCCAAAAGGCTACAACCATGATGTTAAACGCTATAAATGTGAAGAGACTGGCAGCTGATCAGAGAAGAATTTATAAAATGCTATAGAAAAGACCTCCAGCAATACCACTTCTAGGTCTGTTTCCCAAAGAGATTATACAAATGGGAAAAGGACCCACATGTACAAAAATATTTGTAGCAGATCTTTTTGTGGGGGCAAAGAATTGGAAATTGAAGTGAAGCCCATCAGCTGATAAATGGGTGAACAAGTTATGCTACATGAATGGAATGCTATTGTGCTATAAGAAATGATGAGCAGGTGGAGTTCAGAAAAACCTGGAAAGACTTATATCAACTGATGCTGAGTAAAATGAGTAAAACCAGGAGAACACTGTATACAGTAACAGCCACTCTGTGTGATGACTAACTGACAGACTTATCTCTTCTTAGCAATGCAAAGATCTAAGACAACTCCAAAGGACTCATGATAGAAAATGCTGTCCACATTCAGAAAAAGAACTATGGAGTCTGAATACAGATTGAAGCATATTATTTTCCAGCTCTCTCTTCTTTTTCCTTCTTTTTCAGGGTTTCTCCCATTGATTCTAATTCTTCTTTACAACATGGCTAATATAAAAATATGTTTAATATGAATGTATATGTAGAGCCTATATTAGATTGCATGCCATCTTGGGGAGGGAAGAAAGGAAGGAGGGAGGGGAAGAAAATTTGGAACTCAAAATCTTATGGAAGTGAGTGTTGAAAACTTAAAATAATAAATAATTATAAAAAAAAGAATAGATCTTCTTTTCTAAGCTAGTGTTTTAGGGCAATCAAGTTAAACAGGTGTAAGAGTACAGCCCTGACTAGGTAAGCCAATGCTGAGCCAAGTTCCTATGTATGTTTTTTCTTTAACGTACTGTGGACAGAAAAGTCTCCTTGGAAATAATTATCAATCCTCTAATAACCAAATTTGATAAGGACTTTTAAAGACAACTCGTATAAACTGTTTAACTCTTCCTTAAGATGATTCAATATGCATTTTTTGAGGGTAGAGGGCTCTCATTTAAAGAACTCTGAAATGCACTAGAATTGAAAATAAGAAGCTCAGTCTGATCATAAAATCCTGCTTGCTCCATCCTCTCATGTGGGTTTCTTGTTTCTGTTGGGCAAGTATGCAGGCTGACAGTAAAAATGAATATATTACATCTCTTCACCATCAAAAGGCTTCAACTTTTGCTCTCCCTTGTCAACTAGCTTTTCTCCCATTGTCCAAATGGTATAGCTTCTGGTTCTAATAATCATTTCGTTAAAAAATGTGAAATGACCGATGCCAGTAATGGTACTATTTAGACACTGTAGAAAAGTCAACTGACAAAAAATGGATAATGAAAGAAGGACTACAGGATAAGAAGAGTGTGTTGAGTGGGGTGAGTGCGTGTGTGTGTGTGTGTGTGTGTGTGTGTTGGGGGGCAGAATCGCCTACTGCTACTTTGAAATGAGATGGCAAATGTGAAAGTAAATTACATCGAAACTACAGTACAACGGCTGATGTGGATTCTATCTTGTGCCTGGAGTTTATATTTGATATTTATTGGGTTCCTTCCTTCTTTCCTCAAGGTTAAAAAGCAATGAAACCATATATCTGAGAAAAGTCATCAAGCTTCAAGGTAATAGAGATCCAACTTTGAATCAGTCTTTCGGAGATTTATTTAGAAAAAAAGGATGAAAAATATTTATAGCAGCTTTCTTTGTGGTGGACAAAAACTGGAAATCAAGGGGATGCCCATCAATTGGGGAATGACTGAACAAGCTGTGATATATGAATGTAATGGAATACTATTGTGCTATAAAAAATGATGAACAGGAAGATTTCAGAGAGGCCAGGAAGGACTTAAATGAACTGATGCTGAGTGAAAGGAGCAGAACCAGGAGAACTTTGTTCACAGCAACAACCACAGTGTGCGAGGAATTTTTCTGGTAGACTTAGTACTTCACTGTAACGCAAGGACTTAAAAAATTCCCAATGGACTTGATGTGAAATGCCTTCCACATCCAGAGAAAGAACTATGGAATTGGATCGCAGAATGAAGGAGACCATTTTCTTTTGTATTATATTTTGTTTTGTTTTGTTATATGGTTTCTCCCATTCATTTTAATTCCTCTATGCAACATGACTAAGGTGAAAGTGTATTTAATAGGAATGTATGTGTAGAACCCACATAAGATTGTACACTGTCTCAGGGAGGGAGTGGGGAGAAAGGAGAAAAAAAAATCTAAGACATATGGAACTGACTCTAGAACACTGAAAACAAATAAAATAATTTAATAAAAAAAATGGTGAATGATAAGGATATCTCAGAAAAGGCACTATAGGACAAAGAGATCTTTGTAATGGGAAATTAAATAAGGGTTGATGTTAAGGCATCTTTTTCATGCAACAGAACATCATCTTAACAGTCAAAAGAAGCAGCATAAGGAACTCACCTCCAGCTCTTTGGAAGGAATCCCTTGCTCTAGTAGACCACGCAACATTCGGATCACACATTTCAACTTGTTACCAGCATAATTGCCTGAAGGAAGCACTTTGACGACAGGGAGGGCAGAGAGCTCTTTATTTGTTAGAAAGGGGTGATCTACAAAGAAAGATGAAGGGGACTCGTATGTACAGACATGTTTATAGTAATTTTGCCTGTGGGGACAAAGGACTGGAAACTGATGAGGTGTCCATCAGTTTAGAAATGACTAAAGAAGTTATGGTATATGAATACGAAGGACTATTACTGTGATGTAAGAAATAATGAAGGAGATGGTTTCAGAAAAACCTGAGAAGACTTGTATGAACTAATGCAGAATGAAGTAAGCAGAACCAGGAGAACAATTATACAGTTAACAACAATACTGTAAAGACTTAGGAACTCTGGTCAATGTAATGACCAATCACGATTCTAGAGGACTCATGATGAAACTATCTACTCACCTCCTACTAAGGCTATTAAGATGTACTATTGGACATATCAAGGGTGGGAATTTGTTTTACTTTACTACACATAATTGTAACAGGGGTTTTGTTTTTCTTGCTCTCTCTATGGGGAGGAGGAAGGTCGTGGGAGGGAGAGAAGGCAGATTACTTAAAAAATTAACTTGAAGGAGATGATATTTACCAGGAAAAGATTCTATCTCTCTCTCTATCTATCTATCTATCTATCTATCTATCTATCTATCAATCAACCCCTATTTCTCCTTATTGGGACAACTATTTTTGCCACAATTACCATGATTTTACTGTATAAATTGCTTAGCCAGGTGGGTTTTGGAGGGTGACTAAAAATTTTAGGTAGTTCTATGAAACCAATGAATTAGATAAGGTAATTCTTAACTCAAGAACCATTTATTAAGCATCTTAAAGAGATCACAGTCTAACGGGGAAGAGGAGATGCAAACAACTACGTATAAAGTAGTGTCAGAGGGAAAACACCAAGATTAAACAGGACAAGAAAGGCTTCTTGCAGAAAGCTGAACGTTAGCTGGGATGTGAAGGAAGCCAGGGAAACTGGAAGGCAGAGGTGAGTAGAGAGAGAGTTCTAGGTATGGAGGACAGCCAGTGAAAATCCTCAGAGTTGGGAGATGGAATATTGTGTGTCAGGCATAGCAAGGAGGCCAGGGAGATGGCATTTCTGAGCAGATTGTGGGGGAGGAGGGAAATATGGTTCCAGAAAATTAGAAAGGTAGGAGAGGGCCAGGTTATGAAGGGGCTTAAATTCCAAACAAAGGATTTCATATTTAATCTTGGTCGGGGGATGGCATGATCAGATCCATGTATAAGGAATGTCAATTTAATGGCTGAGTAGAACATGTGCTGGAGCAGGGAGAAAGTTGAGGCAGGCAAGGTGGAGGTGGTCTAAAAAGAGAAAAAGGGGAGCATGTAAAGAGGTGACAAAAGTAAAATGGACAGGTCTTGGCAACAGATCGGATGGGGTTGGGGAGAGCAGTGAGACACAGTGAGGAGTCTATTGCAGACTGAGTGACTGGTGGGATGGTGGTACCATATAGAGTAAAAAGGAAATTCAGAAGAGGAGAGAGTTTGGACATGTTGAGTTTAAGATGTCTATGGGATACACAGTTTGAGATGTTCAATATGGTAGATGGAGAGAGGTTAGGGTTGGGTAAAAACATTTAAGAATTAACTGCAAAGAGATGACAATTGGATCTATGGGACTGGATGGCATCATCAAGTAAAATGGTACAGAAAGAGAAGAATCCAAGACAGAGCCTTAGAGGGACATCCACTGTTAGCAGAGGTGACCTGGAGGACACTGAAAAAGGGTGGTTTGACAAGCAGAGAAAGAACCAAGAATATTGTCACAAAAACCTAGAGAGAAGGGGAAAAGAGAGCCATCAACAGTGTGAAAGGCTGCAGAGAGGTTAAGAATAATGAGAATTGAGAAAAGGCTATTAAATTGGCAAATAAACTGGTAACTTTGGAGAGAATAGTGTTAGTTGAATGATAACTTTAGAAACCAGATGACAGAGGGTTAAGATGGGAGTGAGAGGAAAGGACATGTAGGCACTGATTGTAGACGCCCTTCTCTAAGGGCTTAGCTACAAAAGGGAGGAGAGATAATAGGGTGAAAAGCCAGCAGGGGTGAATGGGATGGTTTTGAGGATGGGGGAGATAGAGGCATGCTTTCAGGCAGTTGGGCAGCCGTGTGTAGATGGGGAGAGATTGGAGAAAAGTGAAACAGTGGAGATAAAAGTGGGAGCAATCTATTGGGGGAGACAGGATGGTATGAGATCACATGGGCAAGGAGAAGAGTCACCTCTCAGGGTGAAGGGGATAATGCAGAAGAAATATCAGTGACATGAAATAGGAAGCAGAGGATGAGGGAGGGAGCTTTTGGCTAATGGCTAACATGCAAAGACACACATGTATGTATGCAAACATGGAAACACACACACATACACACACACACACACACACACAAAGACCCTGGCTACATTTCTGCAATATTCAGATTTAGTGAACCACCTGTTAAGCACAACTTACCTTTTGTAGGATCTTCCTGGTTTATTGCTTCACTTGACAACTTGTCACTCCCCCACATTATTTCGCCTTCATCATCTTTCCTCTCTTCAAGCTTTTGAGTTAAGCTGTAAAAAGCAAAGACATTTGTGACATTTTAGTTTCATTAAAAAAAAAAACCCAAAACATTTAAACTCAGGCTATTTATTTTTTCTTCCTGGTAATTTTTTAGGAAGCTCCATGACAACCCTATGAAACCAAGGAAAGCCCCTGTTCCTTGAGTGTGAAACAGCATTAAATGTGCCACCAGGTAATTTCCTTTCTGGATCTCCCTTGCCTTCTGTACTTCACGTGGAAGGATCCCTTTCTAGGGGGAGAAGGTGCATCAGTTTCTATGCTTTCTCTTTCAGATAAGGTCATGACAAGTAAATCTTGAAATGCAAATTCCTGCCATAGCCTCTGGGGCCCTGGCCCTATCTTTGCACCATGTAACTAAGTATTTATTCAAAGTTTAGGAGAATCAGGAAGGATTAAGGAATCACAAAATTGGAGAGTTGGAAGGAGCAGTGACCATTTGGTCTGATGTACACACCAAAGGATTCCCACTGACAAGCACTTGTCCACTTGAAGGAGGTGGCCCTCACTCCCTCACACCCATTCCATGTTGATACATAGCTGTCTAAATAAATTGACCTCTTGACAGTTCCCACCCACTGCTTCTGGTTCTGCCCTCTTGGGCTAGACAGAGTAAGTCTCCACATGATAATATTTCAAATACATGAATATATTTCTCATATGTCCTCCAGAGTCTTCTTCAATAAAGCCTCCTGACACAGACTCCAGGTCCTTTACCGTCCTTTATCCAAGTCACTAATAAATGTTAAAATATACATACATGTACCAAAACAAACAATGTTAACCACCCCAGGGCCAAGAACAGATAGATCCCTGGGGATGCTACGCTTAACTGGAGACCTTTCACCACGTTGATATGGAACCATCACCGTTCTTGGAGTCTGGCCACCAACCACTTGCCAGCTTCTCTATTAAAAAAAAAAACTATGAGATGCTTTACTGTAAGTTTTTTTTATTAGAAAAGATGACTGGGAGAAAATCATTGACCAGAGCTCCAACAAGTGTGTATTCCAGAAAGGTTATCTTAGATGACATAGGTGAATGTGAAAAAGCACAAGAGTGGAAGGAATACAAAATATGTCTACTGGCCTGTTATAATTTTTTTCATGTTAATCAGTATGTGGGACATTATTTTTCCTCTCTGAGTTCTTCATGTGATAATGTGACATTATGCTTGTCATTTAAAAGTCCAGCACTCCACAGATTATTTCTTCTGCAGTATGAGAGTCTGCACTTGGGACAAGCTGATTCCAGATTATTGGGAACATATAGGTTATGTGGTTTGTGGTCCAAAACAGACACTGAAAACCAAGAAATGACCCTCCTGTCTAGACCTTTTAATTAAAAGAGGACACCAAAGATAAAAGACACCAAAGAAAAAAGAACAATCAATCAATGAGTATTTCTTAAGACTTAAGAGAAAAAAGCACCCAGATACAACCCATAACTATTATGGGGTTCATTTTTCCCTGCTTTTTTTTCCCTTTCTGGTTTCAAAATAATAAATGCCTTCCTTTTTCCTCTCATCTATGTGATTCAATGTTGTACCTGAAGTTCTACTGACAGTTCAGATCCTTCTGTAGCAGGCATCAGAGAGCTAGAAGTATAAGGGACCTCAGATGGAAAAAAGGCCAATTGTCTATTTCATAGATCAGGAATCTGAGGCCTGTCCCAGGTCATCAAGACAGCAAAGGCCAGAGGTGGAGGTGGACCAAGATTTTCTGACTCCTGACTCAGTTCTCTTCTTGTTGTACCATATGTTTCTTAAGTATTGCTATGAGTTCCCTCGGCTGGGGCCTGACATGGACTTTATCACTGCTTTATCTAACTTCCTGGTCATAGCTAGTATGTGTAAGAAACAGGGCAAGAAGGAAAGGCAAAATTTCCTTTCTGATTACCTGCTTTAAGATGTTAAATACAGCTAAAATACTGCGGTGAGAAATTATATTTCTATGGTGTATCTCTACATCATTAGGATGAGCCCCTGGAAGGGAATTTTCCCATTAGAAATTTGTCTTTATAGAAGAATGTAATGAACTCTGCTTCTTTTTTTCCCCAGCTACAATTCTGTGTTAACTGAAATTTAAATACAATTATTCTCAAGGCAATCAAAACTAATAAACCAAATTCTAACAACTTGGAGGTAGAACAACATTAGTCTCTGCCAGAATCTAGTTTTCAAAAGGAAAAAGAACAAGTGATGTTAAATCAACATTTCAACAAACAAACAAAAAACTTCCAACTGATTTTGAATAGGGAAACAGAATGCTTTCATCGCAGATATATTTTAGACTTGTCTTAGGATTCTCACCTTTCATTTAGTACTTTTTCTTCACAACAGTCTTCACTGGCATCTGCCTTTGTGGACTAAGAAGAAGGAAATATATAAGTTAAGTAATGGTTGCATCAAAGATCAATCAAACTCCAACTTACATTAGAATGTACTTCAACCTTAGTCATGTTCTTTGAGTGATCTACATATTCTTGCAATAATCCAAAGATCAGGGAATTCTCTAAGGAGGTTGCCCACCAGTCCTTTGCATCCTCACTAGAGCATGTCATGGTCCCCACCCTCCTCAACCATGCCTCTATGTTTCTCCCATAAAGGAAGATAGAAAAGATCTTTGAGGTATCTTTTATCTATAAATTTGTGATATATGGGGAGAAACTGAGAATGGAAAAAGGGACCTGAGAACCCTTAGGATACTTTAAAACAAAGCAGAAAAACTTTCACATTGCCCCTGAATGGATTATAACTCCATATGTGACAAGGGATTGGAGCTGTGACTTTATTAGTATCAGGAACTTCCAGATGAGAAAACACCCTTTACCAATGCAGGTCATACTTTGTTTGCAATTTAAAGTAGAGATGCTTAGATAGATCAAAAGGAGAGTAAGTGACTTGCCCAGAAGGACTCAGGTGTTCCTTGGCTCTAAGGTCAACTCTCTATCTCCTATACTTTTGTGACTTTAGCACAGAACTGAGTGAATAGATCTTTGCACAAATGCATATACTTTGTTATTTTCCCAACTCCATCTATGTCTCTTAAAAATATTACTTGGTATCTTTATTGTTACAGTGAGAGTTAGACAGAGGAAATAAAAAGGAATGCTGGCCAATCATCTGAAAATTGAGCTGGCTACAGTTGCCTGAAAGGCTGAAATCTTGTGATAAAGACAGGCTAGCTGAGAAAGAGGAGAATAAGGGGATCTGCATTTCTAAGTAATTTTCTGTCAAGAAGATGCAATGCTTTATGGTATTCTAGCCAATGAGAAAGTCGTTTAATCTTCTTACTTACATGATGAAAATGATATGATTTGTATGTTCATTTAGTGATGGATCTTTACAGTGGAGGAGTAAAATAGATAGTTGGGTCAAAGCTTCAAATACCATGGGTTGTTCATTGAAAAAAAATCAGCTGGTGACCTGGCTATTCTGCAAATAAAACCCTTATTCATCTGAGGTAAAGGAATTCCAATTCTTTTAGCCCTATGTCAACAAAAAGAGAAATTTCCTGGATCTGATCTCTTTTCAGATTCAGTCCATTTCAAGTTCTGTGTAAACTTATTTTTTTTGCCACAATTTTAGGCTGCTACAAGAAATGTGGGTAATTACCTAGATAATTCTTATATAATACATAGTTTAAATAATTTAATTTCTATTATTTATTTTTATTCATTTTAGATGTCATTTTTCCGGAATCAAATTAGGAGAAAGTGATCATTTTAATTCATGAGATGATTTTTACCAATTAGTCTAATTTTGATTTGGGCAGTTAATTCTCTAAGGCAGTAAAGTACGCATCTTTGGCAAATGTCTTTGACATTTTGCAACATCTCTTACTTCTGGAAAATCTTCAGGTAGAGAAGAGCCATCACAATCTGTGTCTTCTGCTTTTTCTTCCGTCAGATTCCTAAAGGTCTCCAGCATGCCTGTAGGGTACACATATTAGAATACCAAAAGTAAAACCAGCTGAACCAGAGAGGCAAGAAAATATTGTCATTCACATAGTAAAAGGATCCATCCAAAGTCAAAATACACGACTGAGTGTTAAAGTTCTTATCTGAAGTAAAAATAAAAATGAAATAAAATGAAAATATATTTATTGAATCATTATCCCCCTCCATAATCCACCAGCTGGAACTATATAACTCAAGAAGGACACCTGAAATTGAACTGAAACAAAACTGTGTTTTGACTGGAGACAACATTTGGGCAAAATATTTTTTCAAAGAAAATAATAATGATGATATTAATAAAACATACTTGGATTTTAAGGAAAAATTGTCCTCGATTTAATGGAGAAGATTGAGAAGATAGTCATTTAAATCTTTTGCTAGGCATAGCTCAACGATGGAGTGAAAATTCAGGGGGCCTCAAATTAACTTAAATTTATTCTCTTGAAATAAGGCAGTTGTGCACCAGTCCTGGCACCCATCTGTGTACAATGGCTTTGTCTATGCAGTGCACAGTCACCTGCTATCGTGTGATTGCAGTTCAACAGGTTCTGGGCTTCTTCATCCACAACGTCCAACAAGGACTGGATGACTTCATCTTCCTGGGGATCATCATCACAGGTGACATCTTCTTGCCCTTCAATTTCTTGAAAAACAAATTCATAGGAAGCATTAGTGAAGGAAACTGAGTAGAGATGTAGATGAAAGGTACTGTATTCACTGCACCTCCTTATACATTTATTTAATACTGTGAAACTAACTACAGTTTTCAAGGTACTTTATAGAGGTTTTCAGTCTTCATGTAGGGCTGTGGCTGTACTTTCACCCCAATTCATCAATTAATCAAAGTTTAAACCAGGTTTTAAGGAATTGTTTTTTTCAAATCTTATCAAAATGAGCCCTTAATTCATTTGAAACAATTGTAGGGCTTTGGGGCACTGGATGAGAGGCAGATAAAAATTGCTGAAATAATCAGATACACCTCTGAGCCTCTGGCATTAAATAAAACAGAAAGTCAGTTCAGAGTTATTGGCCAAGTGATAAGTCTGAGAGACAAAGTCAAGCCTCTGAGACGTAATCACCCTAAGGGGGAGGACACTGTTTTTTTTCTCTGTCTCATCCACCCTCTCTCTCTGGACCATATCATCAGAGAGACTAAGCCAGTAGGAAACAACACAGCTAACCAGAATCCAGGACATATTAAGGCTATACTGATGTTGAACACAGACATACAGGTACATAGAATAACAACCATTCCATGGAGAAAGCAGCATCTGGAAGTGAGACCCTTCATGGTAGAGAGAATACTGGTGTGAATTCTCCAAAAGCACTGACATTTGGAACTTAGCAGACCTACGTGGAACTTCATGAAGAGTCTATGGAAATGACTTCCAGTAAACAGGAGTTGTGAGTTTTCTATACATATGTGCCACTACCATTGTAGTTTAAGTTCAAGCTGATGCTTTCCCTGACTCTGCATGTATTTATGTAAGAGTTTGCCTTGGGTCTTTTTTTAGGAGATGGGGTAGGTTTTGTAACAACTGTTCTTGCTGTACCTTCTTAGTAAATTCCCTTTCTAAAAGTTAATGGAGTTCAACTGGTTGACTGATAATGAGAAGCACACTGTTGGGGGCTCATTAGCAACAGCAGCAGAAAATCCATCTACCACTTGGGGACTTAGCTAATCCAAGTGAGAGTTGGGGGTTTCTTGTGGGAGGATTTTGGATTTGAAAGGATCCAATGGATCCATGATGCAGGATCCTGGATTCTGTATCTAAGCCTCTTGTTCTTGGATACCATGGCTTGCAGAAATGGGCAGTCTTCTCCGCCCCCTCTCTCTTAGGCTGTGATTAGTTTATTTTCTGAGATATTTCTTTAAAATCAGTTATTTTCTTTAAGATAATGTTCGCTTGTTTAAGTATTCAAACACTGATAATCTATTGTATTACTAACGCATTTGTTCAAGATAATGTTACTATTTAGTCAAATGTGGGTCATATGTATATTTTTATTTTAGATGGCTGGACACAAGTCCAGACAGCTTGTATGAGGTCATCATGGATTGCAGGATCATATGATAACATATGCCTGCTGCTCTGGGAATGTTGACTAATCGACCTCAAGTCCTCAGTCCCTTTGGGGAGTCCCACAACTATTCAGGGCTTGGATTTATTTCCTTTTAAGTTATGTTTTAGTGAAGGGTAGGTTACAAAAACCATTTAGGTTGCCCTGTGCATCGAGAGAGATCCTTTGGAAAAATTTTAGGAGTTCCAAATTACCCACACATCATTTTTATGTGGACTTTTAGCAGCAGCATCTTGTGTGTGAAAGTGATTCCTTGAGACATTGGCTGTGCCTTGAAAGAATGACTGAAAAAGGAATTATTAAGCACTTCCTAATTTATAAGGCAGTGAGATAGTATTGTGGGTAGAGCATGGGCTCTAGAGTCAGGAGACCTGAGTTCAAATCTGACCTGAGATACTTATTGGCTGTGTGATCCTGAGTAAGTCATTTAACCTCTGTCTGCCTTAGTTTCTTCCACTGTAAAATGGGGATAATAATAGCACTTACTTCTCAGAGTTCTCATGAGTATTCAATGAGATAATATTTGTAAAGCACTTAGTATAGTTCCAGGTACACAGTAGGTACTTAACAACTTCTCATCACTTTCTCTTCTTCTACTATGTGCAAAGCATTATACTAAGCACTGGGGATAAAAAGAGGAATGGTGAGATTGTCCCTATTCTCAAGGAACTCACATTCTAATTCAGAGATAAAAACAGTAAAGCTTAGCCACAGGGTGAATGGAAAAGTCTAGAATTCCTAAGAGAGCATCTGAGGTGTAAATGGAAATGCCCAGGGGTCCTTAGGCTATGCCATTGGATCCCATGACCATGTCGGGGGTCTGTAAGGCCAATGGCTAGTTTTAGGGAGACCTTAGGAGGCAGTGGCTCAGCAAACAGTAAGGTCTGGTAGTCTTCCATCTCATTAGAGGGAACAGAGTTGGCTGTTATCTAATACCACATATCTGGAAGCACAGAATAATGAGAATTTCCCATTTGTTTATACACTATGCCACACGTGCTTTCTGAGGCTTTTCAGTACATGTACATTGTACGTTCAGTGCCTGAATCTCCCTAAGTCCCCAGAGAACTCAGTATCTGGGACAATAAACTTTGCAAAAAACAGCGCAGCTGATTTGCTAAGGCCAGCCACAAAGTCTAATTATGATTCCTACCCTACCTACCCTAATTAAATAATCAATAATAAACAGACTAAATGAGGCATTAAGTAATTTTCCTATAATATCACACTCTGTGGATGTGTCTTTAACAAATTTTAAGTGATCACAGGTCTCTGAGCCATGAGATGGAAGGCAGATGACACCACACAGGAAACATCTTGTGACTGACTGAGGTCAAGTCATACTTCTTGAGCTACAAGCCAGTTTGGAGTTGTGTGGTCTGATGGCTGAGGAGCTCTATCCAAGTCCTGAGAGACAATGACTCAGAGGGAAAAGAGATTTTTCCCTTCTCTATTTTCCCCCTCTTCCTCAAGTGACTATAACTTCAGGAGATACAGTAGCAAACACAGCCTGTGGCAGAGACATCTTATGGTTCTATGTCCTCTACAAATATTTCACCATCACTGAACTATTTGAGATCATTTTCCCCAGGGGCATCATGTATATGTAGGAGGAGAGGCCATCACTGGTTTGAAGAGAATATTTGTACAGAACTATCTTAGCAAGTGCAAGGATGCTTTTCTAAAGGCTTAATGATATTTCATCTCTCTTCCTCCCGCCTTCTCTCCCTCCTTCCTTCCCTCTCTTCCTCCCTTCCTTCCTTCTTTCCTTCCTTCCTAACACAGAAATGTTTTATCTGATTGAATATATATAAGATCTATATCAGATTGCTTACCATCCCAGGGAGGGAGAAAGAGAGGTAGGGATAGAATTTGGAACTCAAAACTTTCTTTAAAAAAAGTTAAAAACTGTTTCAACATGTAATTATTGATAAAAATATTATTTAAAAAAAGCCTAATGACTGATAATGGAGAACACTCTAGTGGGGACTTGGGAATGCTATTAGAAACCCAGCTAATCAAAGTTATACCTAGAACCCTAAGGGTAGTAGTAGCCACCCTCTGGGAACCTGGCCTTCCAGTTTAAGTGCTCAGTTGGGGAAATGCTTACAAATGGAATGCTACATTTAATTTCACATGTTATTTTTAATTTCAGAAAACTGTAGCTTTTCTCTTGAAGACAGAATAACACTTGTTAATATTAACTCCTATATATTTAGCATTAATAATTTAATTAAATTGAAAGAAATAACACCTACTATGTTCCAGCTACTATGTTTGATGCTTATGGATACATGATTCAATTTTTCTACCCTTTCCCAACTGCCATCACAAAACAAAGAAACAAAAAAGAGTTCATTAATTTTTGATGGGATGTCATTGAATCAGCTTTGAGTAATTCAACACAGAAACAGAATTTTAAAAGAATTTCATTTGACAAAGATTAATGCTATCAGACTATATCCTGATGGCACCATAGTGAGTTCTCTTGGTGATAATATCTATGACTCATTGTAGAAACATTGCTTCACAGAGCAAAAGAAACATGACCTCCACCCAAATAAATACTCATTTTTACAACTATTTCCTTTGATATACTAATGTCAAATGTAGGGTTAGATGCTTGGATGATACTGAACTAAACAGAGTCCATAAAAATCCTTGGACTTTACATTTTTTTTTCTTCCAAGCCTCATTCCTAAGATACACATCTAATTCAGCCAAATGTTTTGAGAACAAGTCATCAATTCTTCTTACCTGAGGTATTATTGTACTTGGAATAACTGGATGATTGATTAATAAAGGAACCTACAGGCATCTCTCTGGGCATGATCAAGTTCACTGAACTCTTGGTCTGAGAAATATAATTTGTTGCCTCAAGAAATGAATCTTCTGTCACTCTTTCCCCATTTGTCTAAAATGTTAAAGTAAAAACAAGTAAATTAATTTTCTCTTTTACAGATTTCTCAGGAACATTCTGCCTTTGAATGAATCAATTTAATTTAGGGGATCAGGACAAGAGAAACATAAGCATCTCTGTCTACTTACCTAGGGGTCCAGGACTAAACTTTTACATAGTAACATACAGAAGTTTGAAATGATCCCTCTATCACTGATAAAATGGAAATAAGTCACTGGAGACACTGAGATTTTCAAGTATTTTTAAAACATTTGGACATGCTAATCAATAGAACCCAGGTGAGATAGAATTTCCTGTGGGACAAAGTTGTATCCTGTCTCTTGAAGAGAGTAAAACATTAAATACAATCCAAAAAGCTACTATGTGCCATCACTGGGCTAGGTACTGAGGACAGAAAAGCACGAACAAAAGTTAGAGTCCTCCAGAATTGGTGAGAGTAAAAAAGCAGGCAAGGGGTATAGCACCAAAGTCTGAACATTCCTGATAAAGACTGGGGGGTCAAATCCAGTAAGAGGAATGAACCTGGTGAATCCCTCAGACTGGCATTTGTAAGAGTAGACAGTAGGTTCCAAACAAAACAAATTCCATTTAAATTCAAGAAATTTTCATCCAGGCCCTTCCTCTCCCTTCTCCAGACAGGGAGAACTACTGAAGATTCTCCTAGAGCTTTCTCGCAGATGCTCTGTCTCTTGAGTTCAGAAGCAAAGCAGAGTAAGGTGAATGAATACACAAACATGATGATAAAAAAAGTGGACAAGCCATGTCAAGGAGGGACTGGGAAAAACTATTTTAAAATGGTTGGGGAGAGGGGAGGAAGAAAGAAAAAAAGAGAATTACATGGGGGAGGTGGCTGAATTGGGCTCAAAAAGAAGGTGTCAGCTTCACCAAATGGGGATTAGGGGAGTAGGTTCCAGGCATTCCATGCATTCCAAACATGGTGACTGGACAGGGTGGTATGAAACAAGAATGTGTAAAGGGGTGGGGGGGGACCCTATGGAACAGGCTGAAAAGATGAGGCTTGGCCACACTGGGAAGGAAGTACTCTGGATATCAGGAATGAGAATATGTACTTTTATTGGTGGGTAATGGGAAATGACTGAAGGTTTTTCAGTAGAAAGGTAAGACCACAGAGATACAACATGAAACAATGACGGGCAGGCTGGACTGGAACACGGTCAGGCTAAAGACAGAAAGACTAGTGAGGAGGTTAACCCTCGACTGTCCATTTTTACCACCTGATTTTATCCTTCTTGGTTTAGAACCTAGAAAAGGATCAGAAGAAGGTAGCAAATGAAAATATCTAATTTGTAGTGAGATGGGATTTTCCTGAAGGCAGAGTACCAAAATTGTAGGATGAAAGATTTAGAGCAGCAAGGGGCAAACTAGTCCACCCTCTTTTTACAGAGGGAGAAAATGAGTCCAAGGCAGATAAATAACTTGTCCAGTTTCACATAAGTATTATATAGTAGAGGTGATATTTGAATTCTCTGACTCTCAGCATAGCATTCTTTCAATCAACTAAATGCGAAATGAATGAAAGTACAACACTATATATTTATAAATGACAGAGATAGAGTCTAATTGTTTCCCAATCTGAAACTCAATTAGATGATAGAACAGTTATTACTAAAAAATGGAGCCAACCCCCCCCCCCAAAAAAAAACCCAAAAAAGATTTGCAACCAAAATAAGGGTAGAAAGTTATCTCTGTGATATATCTCTTGAGAGTCCATTAGGTGTGCAAGATGAATACTTGTGTACCATGGTATGAATAAAAATATTGCTACATCTTCTGAAATAGCTCGAGTCTAAGAAAGGTGTGGTGGAGGTAACAGCTCCTTTCAGTGACAGTTTCACCAAGAATGAGATATCTTCCCAGTCTGCAGTATTGACTGGATGCTCTTTTGGCAAATAGATGCTTTGACAGACTCAGTGACAGCCCCTGTAATTTTACTAGAGAGGAAGCCCTGTTATACAAACTCCCTCTGTGGAATTTAACTGAGAACTTTTTACAGCTTACATTTGTAGCTGAGGAAATAACTTGAACCTGATCTCAATGACTCTAAGTGTGGTCCTCCATCTAGTACATATTATTTGACCTCTGACAGATGTTTAGGATGTTATAAAAGAAATAAGAGGAAGGCACAGTGACTACTTTATATCTACTTTACAATCTACTGGTATAGCTCCCATTATATTTCCCAGACTAATACTCTGTTTTTCTAATAACGTCATTGTAACATTTTAACTATATTGGACTGTGGAACCCTACTCACATCGCATCACATTCTATTGCATCGTATGGTATCACATCATTTCACACACACACACACACACACGCACACACACACACATACCACATGGTCAGCTTGTTTTGTGCAAATTTAAGACCTTTCTATTGCAGGTGTCTTATTCATATTCCTATGAATTCGATTCATATGCAGGTGCATATATGAATAAATGCATGCATATGCATGTAGAAATCTATCTATACATTTGCTGTAATACTGTCACTTTTCAGTTGACTGCCTATGACCCCTTTTGGGGTGTTCTTGGCAAAGACACTGCAATTGCCATTTCCTTTGCCAGCTCATTTTATAGATGAGGAAACTTAGGCAAAAAGGGTTACATGACTTGCTCAGGGTCACATAGATAGGAAATATCTGAGGCCAGATTTGAACTCCCAAAGATGAGACTGACTCTATACCCTGGGCCACCTAGGTGTTTCTATGTTTCTTTCCTTTCTTCCTTCCTTCTTTCTTCCTACCTACCCACCTAGTTTGTTACAGTATATCATTTCTACCATGATTTCATATTCAGAACCATTCAGCCTCACCCATATTTCTATTTTCTTTCATACTAGCACATGTATACATTTTCCCATTTTCCCAAGCTCAACTCCCCTCAAAGATCTTCTTGTACATACCCTCATCTTTGATACCTGTTTCCCTTGTATCTGCTTCTTGTCCTGAACTAAAAATCTAGAAAAACTTATCATCCAAATCATAAACATTGCTCTAACAGAACATCATAAAATTGCTATTAAAAATGGGAATGATTATCCTTGTCAATTCTGAATGAAGAAACAAACTCATTGACTAGCTTTCATTATTAATGAAGAGAGTACTGACTAGAAAAGCTCTCTCCTGCCATCTAGGGCATTAATTTGGTGCTTCATGGCACCTATAGATCTCTTGAACTACTAAAAATATCAAAGTTGTAGAGAAAGCAAACCAAGGAAGGGGAGATCAAAGAAAGAATCCACATTTTATACGAAATGTTGAAAGTAAAGAAAGCAAAACCAGGCAGAGACAGAATGACAACAACAATGAATGTGGAAATAGCAACAATAGTAACAACTGCACAACAAACCTGGACCAGAATGGTTCATAATTAGGTTTAAACTTGTCATAAAAAATGTCCTCCCTCTCTTTGCAGAGGTGGGGACTATAGGTATGGAATACTGCAGATACTGTCAGACTCAGTTTATATATGGGTTAGTTTTGCTGAACTACTTTTATTCTTTGTTACAAGGGATAGCCTTCTATGTCGGGGACAAGGTAAGGAATATATTTGGTAAAGTAAGAACAAAAGATGTGGATGAAATTTTAAAAAGTATTTTGAAGCTGCTGACTAAACACAGTTATAACTCACTGACACCTTGCTCAGTCAACTACAATTCTGTTTTCTGGGGATGGTTTTTTTTTAGAGTTGAATACAACCTTCATTTCAATTTAGGGATCAATCAACAGCAATGACTTTGTAACAAATCTTGAATAAAATCTTGACTATTGCTTAATTTTTCAGTTTAATTATAAATTGCTGCAATAACTTCAAAGGATAGGATAGTTTGTAAAAGAAAAATGATTATGTCAAAAATCCAAAGTTAAACTACCACTGTGAAGTTGTAAATGTTCTGAGGATGTCATCATTTTCATTAAGATGAAAATAAATTTGGTAGGTGGCATAAGCCAGTCATGCCAAAAAGTTTTATTCCGTTGTAAGATCCCACTTCTCAGGAAGTCATGATATAATCATTGGCATTCAAAGATAAAACAGAGTTGAGAGTTGCTCCCGGAAGACCATGATTACATTAAAATATGTGGGCAGCTTTGGATGGGAAAAAAGTCTCATGAGAGTTGTGTTAACCGAAAAGAAATTCCCCATTTCTCCCTCACAGCAGGGTGCTGACATTTACAAAGAAACAGACTCTGCTCAGCAGGAATAAACCCTGAACTCATGAAAGTTTATTTGCTTGAACTCTGTGAGAGCGGAGAACTGCTGAGTAGGCAGAAGAAAGTGAATGTTCTCGCCACTTCTCAAGATGCAAGACAAGAAGCAGTTTCTGAGTGGGAGCCTGAGGTATTTGTGGCTTATTATATCTAGACTTCATTAACGGCCTGTGTTTAACTTGGTCTAAGGGAGTGAGTGACCCACCTGAGATACCATGGCACATTTTTGTCATCAAGTTCATACCTGTCTCCCATGGAAATCATAACCATTTTTTTTTAAAGCAGGAAGGGATTTTAGAGGTCACTTTATAAAGGAAGAAATAAGAGTGGGCAGTTAAGTGAGAGGCTAAGAGTCACAGGACTAAGGCAGTGGAGTGTGGTAGAAAGGGGACTAAGATGGGAATCCAAAGTCCTAGACTATTCTCCTAAACTATCTCAGAATCAATTATCTGAACTGAAAAATGGTTCGAATTATACTCATGCTCCTTTTCTTACAGAGTGGTTATGATGAACAAATGAGCATGCTCTACAAAGTACAGGAACATATAAAAGCTCTACTGTTCATGGTACGGATTTGGGATAGACCCCAGACTGCCTTGTTCAGATCATGTCTGCAGATGGCTGCAAGGGAGGGCAACTCTCTGTGCATTGTACAGGCCAAAAACACTTAATCTGTGAGCTTCAAAATGACATTAATAAAGTGCATACGACATGATGGAAGCTTTCCTCTAAAATATAGCAAAGAGTTCAAACTGTAAACAGATACAGCTGTTACCATTTAAGAAAAGCTCATCACATGCTCTAATCATGTAAAACTCTATTAGGAACTATTTATATAGATTTAAAAATCAGAAATGGGCAGAAAGAATGAAAATAGGATTTAGGGATATGTTTAAAATCTTCTTTGCAAAATCTGCCCTCGTTTCTCCATCGCTCACCAAAACAATTCTTTTTTTTCTCCATGTGTATATTTTATTTTTTTTAAATAAATTTTGAAAAAAATTGTTAAAAATCTGCTTTTCCTTTTTCCTATCTACTCCCTTCCCACTGGAAAAGAAAAAGAATAAAAATCCTTTGTAACACACAAACTTAGTCAAGTAAGACAAATTCTCACATTGGCTAAGTTTAAAAAAATTGTCTCAATGCACACTCCATCAGAAAGTAGGTAGCATGCAAAACAATTCTTAAGCTTGGTTTTTTAAAAAAAAACCATCATTCCTTAGTGATGAAATTTCTGAGCCTTTGGGGAGTATATTAGACTTTTGCCACAAGTGATCTCTTGGAAGCGAAGTTTGACATTTGAAGGTCAGGGCTGGTGAACACAAAGCTGATACAGCAATTCTGCTAACCACATCCTTTTCTGGTGTTCCACACTGGTGCCAACTACACACAATTCTGTATGTGAGCCAATTACTCCCAGAAACAAAATGATCTATTTAAGTAATTCAGCTCAGTCAATAACAGCTAAGCATCTGCCTAAAGCTTAGAGTCTTTGAATGTGGTATTTTCCCTTAGTGATCCATTAAACAATGTAAAATTATATGCCTAAAAAGGCCAAAACAAATCCTTAACTTATTGGAATAAAATACAAAATCTGAATATTTCACTTAGCTTGAGTATGACAGGAATGAGTAAACAGGGATTTCTATTTACCTTAGGGTAACAATTTTCTTGGGTTGTAGCTGGTTGGCTACCTGGACCTCCATGGTGATGACCTACAAGGAATGGAGAAAAGTGATGACAATGTAGCACAAAAACATCATATCCAGATGAATTCCAAATAAGCCAATGCTATTATATATTCCAGTCCCATAATATCAAAAGACTTGCACCAAAAATTTAGATTCAATTGAATAGTAGAGAAAAGATCACAGAGTCATGGAGTATTGGATTTGGAAGAAACTTCAGAGATTATCTACCCAAATCCTGTTATTCTACAGGCATCCCCCCAAAAGCTTTATGCATTATCCTGTTCCTTTTTCTTTTTAGAAGTCATTTTTTAGATACTCTCAATTAACGGCTCAGTGTAGGATGCTGTATTTGTATCATGTCTGTTGTCAGTGTGAATATTGCTGAAGAATTTCACATCGTTAGAATGCAATGAAATGTTAACGATACTAGGAAATGGCTATACAATGATACATGAATGTAAGAAAGGCAAAGACAAAGAGTTCAGAGGAGCATGGGAAGATGTAAATGAACTGATGCAGTGAAGTAATAGGAAGCAGGAAAACAAGATACACAAAAACTACAGTTGTGAAAATGGAAAGAACAAAAGCCGCTGACCTGAATGCCAAGCAATTCTGAAGACTAAGGTTGGCCCCAGAGAAAAGATGATAAAGACAGCTCCCTCCATCTTTGTGGGTACAGATCTATGCATGTGGACACCGCCTAGAGTGTCAGACTTGGCAGTGGTGTTGGTTAATTTTGTTGAATGATTTTGTTTGTAATATATTCAAAAATTGATGTGATCTGAAATAGACTGGTAGTACACAGATGGAATCTGGTCTATTCAAATTCATTTTACAGCTAAAGAAACTTAGGCCCAGCATTGACCACCTTTGGCTTAGTTACAGAAGAATGAGCAACTGGTTATATAGTCATCCCTTCCACATCACAGAGGTTAGGGGTGCGGGAATCTAACCTAGACAAAAGAAAACTCGACCATGATTTTCCAAGATCGGAGGGGAGATCAATGCTTTGCTCAGACCTAAAAACAATTGTAATTGTGTGTGTGTGTGTGTGTGTGTGTGTGTGCGCGCGCGTGTGAAAGCTTCAGAAAGGCAGATTGTGGCTCAATATAAGGAAAAACTTCCTAAATAATTAAAGTTGGCTCAAAGTAGGTTGTCTTGTGTCATTCTCTTCATCCTCCATTCCCCACCTCCTTCAGTTTCCTATTAGAATATAAGTTGCTTGAGGGCAGGGAATACATTCCTTTTTACTTATATTTACAGATCCAGGGCTTAGCATAGTGCCCAGAACACAGAATGTGCTTAGGAAATACTTGTTGACTGACTGGAAGATCTTCCTGATTACTACTTGGTGAGAAGGAGATTCTTCTGTGTCCACTCGTTAGGTTAGAAGAGAGCCAGAATAATGTAGTGGATAAAATATTGAACTTAGAGTCAGAAGATCTAGGTTTGAATTCTGCCTCAGATATCAGTTATGTGATTACAAGTAATTTTTAATTTTTTAAAGCCTTTGCTTCTCATCTTTTAAATGGGGGTAATATATATACAACATGAACTTGTGAGGAAAGTGATTTGCAAAACTTTAAGTGCAGATTATTGATATGCTATAATGATCTCTATGATCCCTTCCATCAAAGATATTCTGTGACTGTATGAATCCTTATTTTCTTTTTCTTTTTAAATTTTTTATTTAACTTTTAACATTCATTTTCACAAAATTTTGGGTTCCAAATTTTCTCCCCTTTTGTCCCCTCCCCCCACCCCAAAACACTGAGCATTCTAAGTGCCCTTATCACCAATCTGCCCTCTCTTCTATCATCCCTCTCTATCCCTCTCTGCCCTTGTCTCCATCTTCTCTTTTGTCCTGTAGGGCCAAATAACTTTCTATACCCCTTTACCTGTATTTCTTGTTTCCTAGTAGCAAGAACAGTACTCGACAGTTGTTCCTAAAACTTTGAGTTCCAACTTCTCTTCATCCCTCCCTCCCTACCCCTTCCCTTTGGAAGGCAAGCAATTCAATACAGGCCATATCTGTGTAGTTTTGCAAATGACTTCCATAATAGTCGTGTTGTATAAGACTAACTATATTTCCCTCCATCCTATCCTGTCCCCCATTACTTCCATTCTCTCTTTTGATCCTGTCCCTCCCCATGAGTGTTGACCTCAAATTTCTCCCTCCTCCCCATGCCCTCTCTTCCATCATCCCCCCCATCCTGCTTATCCCCTTATCCCCCACTTTCCTGTATTGTAAGATAGGTTTTCATACCAAAATGAGTGTGCATTTTATTCCTTCCTTTAGTGGAATGTGATGAGAGTAAACTTCATGATTTTCTCTCACCTCCCCTCTTTATCCCTCCACTAATAAGTCTTTTGCTTGCCTCTTTTATGAGAGATAATTTGCCCCATTCCATTTCTCCCTTTCTCCTCCCAATATATTTCTCTCTCACTGCTTGATTTCACATTTTTAAGATATGATCCCATCCTCTTCAATTCACTCTGTGCACTCTGTCTCTATGTGTGTGTGCGTGTGCGTGTGCATGTGTGTGTGTATAATCCCACCCAGTACCCAGATACTGAAAAGCTTCAAGAGTTACAAATATTGTCTTTCCATGTAGGAATGTAAAAAGTTCAACTTTAGTAAGTCCCTTCTGACTTCTCTTTGCTGTTCACCTTTTCATGCTTCTCTTCATTCTTGTGTTTGAAAGTCAAATTTTCTTTTCAGCTCTGGTCTTTTCATCAAGAATGCTTGAAAGTCTTCTATTTCATTGAAAGACCAATTTTTCCCCTGAAGTATTATACTCAGTTTTGCTGGGTAGGTGATTCTTGGTTTTAGTCCTAGTTCCTTTGACTTCTGGAATATCCTATTCCATGCCCTTCGATCCCTTAATGTAGAAGCTACTAGATCTTGTGTTATCCTGATTGTATTTCCACAATACTTGAATTGTTTCTTTCTAGCTGCTTGCAATATTTTCTCCTTGACCTGGGAACTCTGGAATTTGGCCACAATGTTCCTAGGAGTTTCTCTTTTTGGATCTCTTTCAGGCAGTGTTCTGTGGATTCCTTGAATACTTATTTTGCCCTCTGGTTCTAGAATCTCAGGGCAGTTTTCTTTGATAATTTCATGAAAGATGATGTCTAGGCTCTTTTTTTGATCATGGCTTTCAGGTAGTCCCATAATTTTTAAATTGTCTCTCCTGGATCTATTTTCCAGGTCAGTTGTTTTTCCAATGAGATATTTCATATTATCTTCCATTTTTTCATTCCTTTGGTTTTGTTTTGTGATTTCTTGGTTTCTCATAAAGTCATTGGCCCCCATCTGTTCCATTCTAATTTTGAAAGAACTATTTTCTTCAGTGAGCTTTTGAACCTCCTTTTCCATTTGGCTAATTCTGCTTTTTAAAGCATTCTTCTCCTCATTGGCTTTTTGAACCTCTTTTGCCAGTTGAGTTAGCCTATTTTTCAAGGTGTTATTTTCTTCAGCATTTTTTTGGGTCTCCTTTAGCAGGGTGTTGACAAGTTTTTCATGCTTTACTTGCATCTCACTCATTTCTCTTCCCAGTTTTTCCTCCACCTCTCTAACTTGATTTTCAAAATCCTTTTTTTGCTCTTCCATGGCCTGAGCCCATTGGGTGGGCTGGGATCAGAAGCCTTGACTTCTGTGTCTTTCCCTGATGGTAAGCACTGTTCTTCCTCATCAGAAAGGAAGGGAGGAAATACCTGTTCACCAAGAAAGTAACCTTCTATAGTCTTATTTTTTTTCCCTTTTCTGGGCATTTTCCCAGCCAGTGACTTGACTTCTGAGTATTCTCTTCACCCCCACCTCGCCTCCAGATCCTCCCAGCCAATGCTTGGGGTCTGAGATTCAAATGCTGCTTCCCAGCTTCAGGGCTTTGGGTGGGGGCGGGTCTGCTATTCAGTGTGAGATCAAGTTCAGGTGCTCAGGTGGGGGCAGGGCTGCCTCACAGGCTCAGTTCCCTCAGGGGGTTTATGCAGAGACCTTCAACAATGGATCCGGGCCCTGTTTGCTCCCGCCTCTGCTGCTGCCTTCCGAGGGGGCCTGAGTTATGGGGGCACCCCACTCCCCTCTCGGCAAGCCTAGAAGACCCTCTCACCAACCTTTGGGGCCTGTGGGTGGAAGGACCAGCATGGCTGCTGGAGATTCCATCCCTGAAGCCCGCTCGGATCTGCTCCTCTCAGTGCTGCGCAGCCAAGGCAGGGCTGGGCTCGGCTCTGGGTCCGGGGTGCGACGGACCTTTTGCGAGAGATTTTCAGGGCTCTCTGAAACAGAAATCTCCTCTGCTCCATTGTTCTGTGGCTTCTGCTGCTCCAGAATTTGTTGGGAGTTCTTTTTTACAGATATTTTATGGGCTGTGGGTTCGGAGCTAGCGTATGTGTGTCTTTCTACTCTGCCATCTTGGCTCCCCACATGAATCCTTATTTTCAAAAGGCATGTCAGTCATTCACTTCAATATCTAAATTGTTCAAGTATTATAATCTCTACTGAATCCTGGTCACATCTATATTTGAATTTGTTTTGTCCCCTATAGGAATTCAACAAATATTTTTGAAGATGAAAAAACTGTAGTGACATTATTTTAATGAAGAGATAACATAAACAATTTATTTTCTAAAATATTATCCTTACCATTATCATTAGTTGACCTTGAGTTTGAAACAGTATGACTCTTTGACTTGGGAACTACTGGATGGCCATCTCTGTAATACCAAGAAAAAGACATTTGTAAAATATTTGGGCAATCCATTGTTGAAACATTTCAAAATATTAGCTGTTCACTGTGGTACTTAGCCTTTCTTAATACAATTTTGCCTTAGACTCCATTTAAATACAAGATAATATATTCCTCTCCTCCCTCCCTGCAAGACACTCAGTGCTCAGAAGTCCTCTGTTACATTGAAGCCTGGATAATTTTTGGCTTAGCAGTAATAGGTCTCTGAGTAAATTTTTAATATGAAGATATTCAACCACGTTCTCTTTCACCAATATGTAAGTATAAAGAGGTCACAATGATGACTTTCACTGGCTGGGAGTAGTGGTGGTAGAATGGAGGGGAAGGTCCCAGAAATAAAGTCAGAATTTAGCAATAATTGTTGCTTTGGGCATAATCCTGAGTTGTGTTGCTAGGCACTATTTCAATGTTATTAAGACACCAAGAGGAAAGGTACAGAATAAGATGGTATCAGTCACTACTACTGATATATCTTACTTGCGCATGCAACCAGGATCAGCACTGGTAACAACCAGTGTTCATTCCCATGCCACTAATGGGTACTAGGTGTACAAAACCATGGTAAGGAAAAGGTTTCAGTTATTGCTGCTATCAACACAAATCCCCCCATTTTCTATTTTTTATAAAGGTGGTAAGGGATTCCTGGGATATAAAGACAATTCACAGGAACTGGAAAAGATATTGATTTCCACAAAAATATTTTTCAGGTTGTTCGACCAATTATTGAAAGCCTCACTGGGCAAATGCTTCTTTGCCCATGTAATCCTTAAGAAGACATGACAAAGCAGGTCAATAATTCCCCACTGGGGAAAAGGGAAAGGATACACAGTGCTAAAGGAATTAATACTATTAGCAAAAGAGCTAACAAATGGACTAAAAGTGTAACAAAATCTCACATTTGAAAGAGAAACTATGCAACCCTGACAGATAGATAATGTAATATGATATAACATGCAATATAATAGGTTTATCTGGCATTTATTTGTCCTTGATCTACCATATCTATAAACTGGATAGACCACTTTCATGTTTATTTTCATAACCTATTTCCATAGCATATGATAGAAAAAATCCTCTATTCACTGTTTTCCTTAAGCTCATGTAATTGTCAGGATGTAATTAATTATGTCAACAGTTACCTAATCCCTTCTCAGAATCCTTTGCTTGTTCAACAATCTACCCTTAGGGGAGCTAAGTGGTGCTGTGGATAGAGTACCTGCCCTGGAGTCAGGAAGACCCTGAGTTCAAATCCAGCCTCAGACACTTGACATTTACTAGCTGGGCAAATGACTTAAATCTAATTCCCTTCCCAAAACAAAATGAACAATCTAGCCTTACTGTAGGGTGTCAGCCTGATCCACCTTTATTCCCCTCTGGCCTATGCTTCTAAAAGGGGTGCCTTCACTTTCTTATCCTGTGTCCCCTTTGATCCCCCAGCCCCCCATTTTTTCATCTCCCTTTTGTGTCGTCCTTTAGAATGCGACCTCCCTGAAGGTAGACAATGTCTTTCCTTTTGCTTGTATTTATATTCCCAGCACTAATAATCGTGCTAAATAAATACTTACTGTCTTAATTTTATGACTGAATTTAAAAATGTTTAAGGGATGTGAGTGTAATACATGCTAACAAATCAGCAAATACCTTGTTGCTTTCAGCACCACTGAGGGAAAGGACATTTCCAATATTCTTTGAGCCTCCTTCAGAGTCATCCCATGTGTACTGATTCCATTCACATAATGGATTATGTCTAATGGTTGGAGATCACCCTCAATGGCGGCAATTGATTTTGGATTGACATCACTAATATAAATCACCTGGTAAATGCTGTCATGGCCTCCAGATAAAGACAGACCTTCGAAGGAAAGAAAAATGCACTCAGTAAATTTTTTTTTCTTTTGGTTTGGTAATAAAAGGAAAATATTTTATTGTGACCAATAAAACATTCCAGGAAAACAATTTTAATTTTGCATTACCCAATTCCTTTTTGAGGCACATTAGTGTGATATCAGGTAGCAGATGAGGTAAAACTGGGATCTTAGGTAACTCCAGAATCCGTCCAAGAACTAATTTGACTGTCTTTGGTGCAGCTCGAAGCAAGGTCACGGCATCTGTATGTGTCATATTAGTGACATCTGTGTCATTTACCTGAAAAGATGCAAAAGGAAGATGAGAATTTATGGCAATGGTGTCAAACTCAAAAAGAAACAGGCCACTCTGTCACTAAGGATCCCTGCAGATGGCATGGTGACTCACCTTTAAAATGTAATTATCGATGCTTTATTGTATTTTTATTTATTCTGTTAAATAGTTTTCAGTTACATTTTAATCTGGTACAGGACACATTTGGGGGTGCTGCCAACCACATATGTAGTCTGTGGGCTACATGTTTGGTACCTATGATTTATGGGACATGAGTCAAGGTTGCCAAGGAAATTATATTAATGCATCTAACCTGTTTAAAATATATCTTGGCCAACAACAGATGCATGATGAATAATGTTCTTTTTGATTAACTGAATATTCTATTTCTATTAACTTGTAAATAAAATGAAAATGGAAAATACATGGATAACATAAATGTAATACAACATATCCCACTAAATCCAACACTCAAAATCTACTGTCAAACTCTATAGCTTATTGAAAAGAGGAAGTTTACCTAGTCATTTCTTAAATGACTCAAAAGGCTGGTAGAAGTTTTAAAATTAGCCTTTTCAAAGAAGAAACATAGAAGCACACATATCTTACTACTTTGCTTCTACTGGCATTCTTTTAGCAGTGTTGTCTTTACCCCGTTTCTCCTCTCTGTCTCACCTTTATAAGTCGGTCCCCAGGTCTGAGCCTCCCATCACTTTTGGCTGGATCTTGAATGACATCATGGACATAACAGCCAACACTCTCAGCTCCTTTGGTAACTGTAAACCCTAGGCTGCCTTTGTCTGATTTTGTCAGGACAATATGGAGTTCTACTTCCTAAGGGAAGAAAATGGTGATTCAGCAAGGGGGCATGTTTTGCCAAGTAGTCAGAGAGAGAGTGGAAGGCAGGTTAAAACACAACCTTTTGTTTTTGCCTAGAAATAGCCAAAGAGCATTTCCTATGGGTATCACACCTATAATTTCACCGTGAACAGCAATATAGTAGATGAGTCTACCTTTAGAACTTAACAATGCTGAACAAAGAGATGTCTAAGATAATAATATAACTGCAAAGAAGTTAGGTCCCATAGAAAAATTTCCCGTAGAACCTATATGAAGTTTCTACGGACATCTGTATGAGCTTAAGGAAGCTACAGGAACAGCTTTGTTGGGGAGGGCAAATGAGGATGAAGTTAATATGAGTGTCCTCTCATCATGCTGCTCAAAGTCAGATCCTAAAAAGTGGGGGCACAAGAGCAGTGTCTATATAACAAGGCCATTTAGAAGAAACGTTATACAGAAGGGTTTGATTTTCAGGCCAGGTAGACATTACTATATATTTTAAAAGCTGTTTATAAAGTTAAGCAGATGACATGTGAAGAGTATCCTTTGTACATAAAAAATGACATCATGGAGTGAGGGAAAAAATACATTTTAGTTCAATTAAAAATTTTGTAAAAAATTTGTAATTAGCCAGAGATATTACATATTGGTACTACTTATTTACATTAATAAGCTATTCAAAAAACAAACCATACTCTTTGTTCTTAAGAAAAACATATTCTTTTAAACAGAGTTGAGAAGAGATTTTTTAATTTAGGGGATAGAGACTTTACAGGCTCAAAGTCTTCAAGTTGTTTTTCCAGGCTGTTCTCCAGACACGTCATGTCTTCTTGGGTAGTGAGCTCCGAAGTATGATGCATATAATTGTTATCCACTGAACTGGAGGAGACATTCTCCAGCTGTAGTCTGCTACCCTGAAGAGGAGTAACGTCCACTGGCAAAGGAGAAGGGGGGTTGCTAAACAGAGAGGACACAAACAGAAATCTTTTCAAACACCTTACTCCAACCCAAGGTGTGAATCCAATGAAATAGGAGAGTGTGCCCCAGAACCCATGAGCAGAAAGGTGTTCAATCAATTCAAGTATCTGATGGATTGTTAAGTAGAAAAGAGCTAGACTAAAATTGATTTGTTTTCCTCCTAAAGAACTAAACTAGTGCAGCTTATAAAATATGTAGATGGATTCTGAATCGATATAATTCAAACATTTATGATGGATTCCTTCCTGACCGCTGTAGATCTTAAAGCAGAGTTCACACAAAGAACTTTCTGGTCAAGAATACTGGAATGGGGACATCTTCTTCAGGTACCAGTTGGATGTAATAAGCTCGGAAGCCTCATCCAAATCTGGGATTCTATGAAATACTTGGGATTAATTTTTGATGGAGAAGATGCTTGCCTCTGTTGTACCTAACTCCTGTCCTAACTTGAGGGTTTCAACATACATTTAGAGGGCCGGTCCTAGAGTTGGGAAGACTTGAGCTCAAATTTAGCCTCACAGGCTATGTGACCTTGGCATTGATATGGCACCTTAAGATATGCAAAGCACTTCATTTTACCCTCTGGAAAATAGCTACTACTATTTTCTCAATTTACAGATGAGGAAACTGAGGAACACAGTAGTTAAGGGTCCTGCGTGTGATTACACACAGCTAAGTGCCTTAGGCCAGATTTCAACTCACATCACCCTTTCTCTCATTCTAGCTATCTACTATACCACTATATCCACTACACTACCTAGCTACTCACATGAAAAAGTCGCCTTTCCCCTTGCCAAGAGAAATCCTCCTACAAGTAATCTAAGTATCCTACTCCTTGACCGAAGGGCATTCCCTCTGAGACTGCTTCCAATTTATCTTGTATGCAGTTTGCTTATACCAAGTTATTTTCATGATGTCTCCCCCAATACACTGAGAGCTCTTTGGGACAGGGACTGTATCCCCAGAGTGTAAGATAGTGCCTGGCATGCATTAGAAACTTAAATGCTTGTTGACTCAATTATTTACATTTTTAAAATGTTTTTTCTTGTGTAAATCCTCTAAAGGTTATTTGTAGCTAACTGAGACTAATGTTGGCCATATACATATTTATATTTATATGTATATATATATAAACTTTTCAACGTATATACTTTTGCTTTGTGATAATAATAAAATTGTAGACATTTCCAAAGAGCCAAAGGTCCAGTTCATACTAGAGCGTGAAAAGAAAGATAAGAGGTAAAGGAAGAAAAAACAGAGTCCATGATAGAGTTTTTATGTAGTGTTTCATGCTAGGGCTGGAAAAATGAAAGTTTTGTTATTTCGTGTCTACATGAACACATTCTGATTCTATGGGTTGAGCTGGGAAGAACATACTAAACAGGAAATTCATCCACGTGGGGGATAGGACTTCAGATAAGAGTGGCTTAAAGACCAGCAAGACAGGTGGTAACCAACCATGAAGTAGAAAGATACATTTCATTCTTAGAAACACTAAGGGAGTATTTCTGGTTGTTAACAAGCAATGGGGATAAAATGCTCTGAGCATTTTACAAAAATGTCCATCATACCTGTCCTCATAGTTTGGCCTATCGGGTGGTTCCTGAGGGTAATAAAACATGGTAGAGCTGACTTCTTCCTGCCCACTCGTTTCATATCGACTGTTCCCTGGTGATACTACACCACTCAGAGTCTGATGAAAGGTTGAGTTCCAGTTAGCGTTTGTTATCTGGGTGGGAGTGATTACTAAGTCATCCTCCCCACTTCCACTGCTGTAACCGTAGCTATCCCTCCTGGAAAGGGAGTGAAATAGCTTTTTGCTTTTGTCAGACATTTCGTTTTCATCTGAGCTGGTGCCATGATCCCCATGTGATGGTTGATGGGCTTCTTTCTTGCTGTCTGGAAATATCTGCACTGGAGAGTGGAGTGGAGTCTGCCATAGAGAAAGAAGATTGTCATCTATTACAATGAGCACTTATTTATCCAATGAATTGCTGGGAAGTTTATTCAACACTTTGCCCAGTGGCACTGACTGCCAAATCATACTCCCTTAAAATGTTATCTATGACATTATTTATCATAGACATATCCCAAGTGGCATTCCTGGAATAAGCAAAAACATTGTCATATCATACTAGAAGTTTTGATTATTTAAGAATTGAAGTTCTAAGTATCATATTTGGTTGGATATCCTTGTCTCATCTTACGGCTTTATTTCAACGTGACAAGAATATTGGATTTAAATTGAGAACAGGGACAAGTGCCAGCTTATACTGACTTAGGTAGTTACAATCTCTCTGAGTCTGAGTTCCTCATCTATAAAACAAGTAATAATAATACTTGACTACATACCTCACCTTAGTTAATATTTCAAAGACCTAAAAATTTTATTTCTAAAGACTTTTGATAATAGTATTTCTAAGGTCTGGCAATGCATTTTTCTATACAAAAATATCCACTAGCTTTCTATTATCTCTAGGTAAATAAAAACTTCTGAGCTGGACATTTAACGAAAATCACTTCCTATTCTTAACATCAACAAAAGGAACATAGTAAAACAGCTATAGTCAGCCAGGTGGTGCAGTGGATAGAGTGTTGGGCCAGGGGATCAGAAGACTCATCTTCCTGAGTTCAAATCTGGCCTCAGATACTTATTAACTATATGACCCTGTGCAAGCCACTGAACCTTCTTTGCCTCAGTTTCCTTGTCAGTAAAATGAGTTGGAGAAGGAAATGGCAAACCACTCCATTGTCTTTGCCAAGAAAACCCCAAATGAACTCATGAAGAGTTGGCCATGACTGAAACGACTGAACAACCAGAAAACAACAGAACACAAAAAAAAGACTGTATATGGAACTGTGAATGTACTTCATTATTACTTTCCTCCCCAAAATAAATAACTAATTACACATATTACTTTGAAAACTGTCCGACTTGTACTTTTCCCTCTTCTTTTCTGTGTATAAATGACCTTTTCAAAGATTTTTTTCCTTGTATTTGTACGGTTGACCCCTCTGCAATTTTTAGCCCTTCTCCCCTGCCATCCTTTAAAAACTGAAAGAAAAATATTTGTAACAAAAAAATCAAAGAAATTGAGTCTTTTAAGGAAATCATTGCTAGATTTTTCTAACTCTGCTTTGCCCTCTGGTTCCAATATGTCTTTGAAGTTTTCATTTAAAATTTCTTAACATAGTGTACATTGTAGCTTTCTTTTGTGTGTTTTTGTGTGTGTCAAGCATGCTTTTTAGGGAATTTAATAATTCTCAGATTGTTTCTCTGTGACATTTTCTAGATGAGTTAAAAAAAATCAGGTACCTTACATTTTCTTCTACTTTTCTAATCTTTTGATTTTGATCCATTTTTTCTTTTTTTGTTATCTCATCAAGTCAATGATTTTTGTTTGGTCTCTCCCAAAGCTTGGGTGCAGTTTATTACTTTCTCTTGTTAGAGACTTCTTACAAGAATTCTTTCCTCCAGATCTTTTATCTCATTTTTTAATCTTTTGCTTAATTTCTTCTGGCAGTTGTGGAAAATCCATCTTTTCTTTTGAACTTTTGATTATAGTTTTTATGAGACTACCCTCCTTTTTGAGGGATCTTTAGATCCCAACATTTTATACTAGATGGTAGTTTTGGTTCATTCAATCTCTCCTGTGCCAACACACCCTGTGCTGTTCTTTGGGGGTGGTGGGCTTTGTTTAGCCTTTTCTTTTATCTCTTGAACTTACTATCCCTTCTTTGACTTAGGCTCCCCCTGGATTCTGGGGGTTCAGAGCGCTGGATTTTAAGGGCTCTCTATAGTGTCTCAGGATGAGATGCTAGACTTCAGAGCCCTGGGGAATCCTGGTCCAAGCAGGCCTTGCATTGGTCTCAGTGGCTCCCCAGGGCTTCCAACATTCCTATTGTGGGTTTATAATCACCTTGGAGTTGTGTTTCTTGGAGGAGCCCTCCATTCCTGCTACCTCAAGATAAAAAGTCCTACAAGCTAGACATTTCTGTTTTTTCTTACAGTCAGAAGCTACCTTTGCTGGTGAGCCCTCTTCCTGTTGCCAGTGTATTATTAACCTAAACTCTTTTGTAGTTCTGGGGTAGAAGAAGTCACTCCCTGTGGGGAAGTGGAGTGGTCTGCCTCTGCTCAGGTATCTCCCTTGGCTGGAATGTAGCTAGGCATTTCAAGCCTTTCCCAATTTGGCTCCCACCTGCTTTCCCAAAATTAATTCCTATCATTTCTCTTTACATACTATTTTCCAGATGAATGAGTTCACTCAGTGCTCCCCAAACCTGGCCCAACATTTTTTGGCTCTGATTTTGTTCAGGTTGTTACACATGCCTGAAACACTCTGTCTCCTCCCTTGCTCTCTCGCTCTCTCTTAGAAGCCCTTGTTCTCTTTCAGGCTCATCTCAGGGGCCAGGTGCTATGGAAAATTTTTTCTCTTGCTTATATAACCTCCCCACCACCCTAGAGCTGTTAGATCTCTCTCCTTCTTGAAGTTCCAGGCTGTATTTCCCTTAGCCCACAAGATCCTTGAAGGCAGGGATTCTCATTTTTTTCTTTCCTTCTATCCCTAACCTAAGTACAGAACCTTGCACGCACTATAGACTTGAATGTTATTTGAATCAAACCCATGTTTGAACAAATGAGCCAAAGTCAGGCTTCTGATAACTCATTTATGGCTATGCGAATTAACAGCAAATGAATGCCAAATTTACAATTCTGTTTCCAGAGACCTTTAAAAATATAAATTGTAACAATAAACATGTGTAATGCCTAGAGGCAAAAAACAGGATGAGATGATGTTTGCCATTTCTAGTTCTGAGATTCTTACTGATAAGACAGAACCAAACAAATACTCTTTGGTAATAAATAATACTGAGAAACAATTAGCCAACAAATTCTTTTTCCCTGGCTAATGCACTGATAAAATAGAGCTTTAAGTTTTTGATAATGGAATTTCATGCCTATCTTATATATTCCTAGGACCTCAAAGCTCGTTCAGTAGAACCCCCAATTTTTTAGTGATGAAGAAACTCAAAGCCACAGGTTGGCTCAAGGTAGAACCACAACATGGATCAATGATAAAACCAAGCCACCTGAACTATAGTTAATAACTACATTTTAATTTCTTTAAAAATGAAAAATACCATCTCACAGGCCTTACCAAAACAGATGCATCAATTTCTGGCAGTACACCAGGTGGAGGTCGGCAAAGGAGTAAAGAGACTTCTGGGGATGTTCCCCTGAGTACAGAGATGACGTCCTAAAGATAACATTGATCAAAAATCAAAATATGGTTCAACTAGCATTGTGGTGCCATTCTGAAATGCCAATCTTTCTTCCCTTTAATGTATATAAAGGCTATGTATTCACATTTACCTGTTGGGAAAGTCCCTTTAGAGAAGCCCCGTTCACTTTCATGATGACATCTCCAACATCAATTTTTCCACTTTCTGCTGCTGGCTGGCCAGGAAACAGCTTTTTAACCCTTACGATGCTGGCATTCATTTGCTCTGGAATGAGGTTTTCTTCACGGGAAAAACTAAAACCTAGCCCTGAGCTATTTTTCAGTAATTTTACCTCAAATGTGTTTTCTGTAAGAGAAAAGAATAAAGAAGCTACTTTTCATGTATTTGATAAATTAAAAAAAACTCCAAGCGTATTGGTATTCTACTAGTCTATCCCCCCTTCACAGAGGTATTGTCCATCCCTATCGAGTATGGGACAAATGCTCCCCCAAATTCTAATTCTATCCCTATGTTAAGAGAAACAAGGGGATATTTATTTATACACTTCCAAAGGTCATCTGGAAATTCAGTGACTATGGAGGTCCAAAAAACAGTTAGGAAAAAATTCTGGAAAAAAAGACAGAAAAGATGAGGTATTTTTCAAAACAGTAGATTTTATGTCATCAACAAACATGTCTTCATTGCCTTCTATGTGTTAAGCCCTGAGCTAAGTCCTTTGAAGGAAAAGGTTTTGGAAGGGAAAAAAGGAGAAGAGAAAACCAGTTAAGGGAAGAAAAAGGCAGAGGATGGTGAAAAGAACATGAACCAGTTATGGAATAAGGATGAAGAAATGTAAGTTTCTATTTTAGAATTCCATTCTGATAAAATTAAGTAAGTAAAGTGCTATTGGTAAAATAAGTGAAACTAATGAATAATAAAATAGCCAGGAAAACCACCTTTAGAGTATTCTTAAAGAGTGAATGAGAAAAGAAATGCTAGGGAAGGTGGCCTAGCCATGCCAGATGTCAAACTGTATTATAAAGCAGCAATCGTCAAAACCACTTGCACTGGCTAAGAAACAGAAGGGTAGATCAGTGGAACATACTAGGTACATAAGACACAGGAGGTCAATGACTATAGCATTCTACTGTTTGATAAACCCATGGAGCCCAGCTTCTGAGATAAGAACTCACTGTTTGACAAAAACTGCTGGGAAAACTGGAAAATAGCATGGCAGAAACTGGGTGTAGGCTAATGTCTGACACTGTATACCAGAATAAAATCCAAATGAGTACACAATCTGGGCATAAAGGCTGATACTATAAACAAACTAGGGGAGCAAAGAATAGTTTATTTGTAAGATTTATGGAGAATGGAGGAATTTATGACCAAACAAGAGAGAGAGAACATTATGAAATGCAAAATGGATAACTTTGATTACATCAAATTGGAAAGTTTTTGCACAAACAAAGTCAATGCAACCAAGTTTAGGAGGGAAACAGAAAACTGGATAAGAATTAGTGTCTGTGATAAAGACCTCATTTCTAAAATACATAGAGAACTGAGTCAAATTTACAAGAATACAAGTCATTATCCAATTGATAAATTGTCAAAAGATGTGAACAGGCAGTTTTCAGAGGAAAAAATTAAAGCTATCTAGTCATATGAAAAAATGCTCTAAATCACTATTGATTAGAGAGATGCAAATCAAAACAGCTCTGAGGTACCACATCACACCTATCAAACTGGCTAATATTAAAAAAGAAAAGGGAAGATGATAAATGTTGGAGAAGATGTAGGAAAGTTGAAACACTAATTCATTATTGGTGGAGCTGTGGGCTGATCCAACCATTCTGGAGAGCAATTTGGAAGTATGCCCAAAAGGCAATAAAAATGTGCAAATCCTTTGACCCAGCAATCTCACTTCTAGGGCTGTATACCAAAGAGATCATAAAAATGCGAAAAGGATCCACATGTACAAAAATATTTTTAGCGGTTCTTTTTGTTGTGGCCAAGAAATGGAAATTGAGGGGATACCCATCAACTGGAGAATGACTGAACAAGTTGTGGTATATGTATGTAATGGAATACTATTGCATTATAAGAAATGATGAACAGGTAGATTTCAGAAAAACCTGTAATGACTTATATGAACTGATGCTGAGTGAAATGAGCAAAACCAGGAGAGCAGTATACATAATAACAGCCCCAGTATGACAGGACTGTTTTTGATAGACTTAGCCCTTCATAGCAAAGCAAGGACCTAAAACATTTCCAAAGGACTCATGATGTAAAATGCCATCTACATCCAGAGTATTTTCTATCATGAGTCTTTTGGAATTGTCTTAGATCATTGTATTGTCAAAGAGAGCCAAGTCTATCAAAGTAGATCATCACCCAATGTTGTTGTTATTGTGTACAATGTTCTCCTGGTTTTGCTCATTTCACTCAGCATCTCACTGAACTATTTTCTTTGTTAGAAGGAAGATTTGGCGGGGAGAGGGGTACTGAGCGAGGGATTCACTGAGGAACGATAGTGATGTGAAAATGTATCAATAAAACATTGAAAAAAGAATGAGATGGTGAAGCATCTGGCAAAGTCTTATATTCCTAACCAATAAGATGTTAAAATAAGAAAAAGTTAGTACTTTCTTCTAAGTCTAGATTTCATGAAATTTAAGGCAATGGAAAATCCAAGAGCTAAATGTCCAGGTTGGAGAGACAAGTGGAAATAAAATGAAAAGAATACTGTATTGAAAGCAAGAAGATATGAGCTCAAATCCAAAGTCTGCCACTAAACAGATGATGCTATGAATCCATTCTCACTCCCCACAATGAATCCCACCCATGACTTTTTCTTCACCAAATCTCAATGAGAATCTAAAACTACATGAGTCAATGCTTTAAATACATTAGCTATGTAAATTTAATTTATAACTCCATATAATTGCCTCATCAGGGAACTGGTCGAACACTCCAATTTGTACAGAGGCTCATTTTTTGGGGGCACTAAACTTAGGATTTCATCAGTGTAGGATATGTCCAGTGCGGAAACTATCTTTCCCAAAAGAGAAAGGTTTTTTGACCTACAATATTGGAGGGTTAGATGCCTGGGCCACTGAGAGGTTAGTCCTTTGAATAGCATGGGGCAGAGGCAGTCAGGCCCTCTGATCACTCCACGGTGCCCCTTTCCCAAACTATAATTATGGGTGATGAAGTGAAAATGACAAGAGATGTACTTATACATATATACATATGTGTGTGTATGTCTATATTTATGTGTAGATATGTGTGTATGTATATATTTATATGTAACACACATATTATTTATATATATACATACACACGCACACACACACACACACACATAGTGTATATATATACACACACACACACACACAAATAACAGAAGCCAAAACCAATGTAAAGGGAAGAATGAGATCATAACTCTTCTAGGCCTGACCTTCAGTAACAAAATTGTAGTCTTTGGCTTTCATGGGTTTTTCCAGGGCATCCTGTTCTAGAAGAGTTCCCTGTGGAGTCACCGGTGCATGTACTTTGGCTGTGGGAGGCTGTCCTTTTTCTAACAACAGATGGACCACCTAGGAAAAAATGTAGTATTTTGGTGAATCAAGACCAAGGAGAAGAAAATATATTTTTTCCAACGACTTTTTGGGAATAACAGTTTAAAAGTCACTTGTTATTACTCAGTTACTTCTTGAAACTTTAAATATCTACAAATCAAACAACCTGGATACTCTTTTCACCCTCCAATGATTAGGCTGAAATTCTCTTATGACTTGGAAAATTGTTTCTTTGAAATGCTGTGGTTAAAAATTTGATCACTCTGTGGTCAACCTAGTAATGAGTCTGTTCAAACTGGACTTCAGACAGCAGACATGCAATGTCACTGGGTTTATGTTAAAATCCTTTCCAACTTAGCAAGGGCTGGAAGAGGTTGTAAGTTACAGGCATAGCCTTGGAAAACCAGTGTGATTTTCATTACATGGCCCTTTAATTGAGTACCAAAAAATATGGAGGCAGAAAACAAACAATAAGGAAGGCAATATATATGGACTTTTTAAAGACTAGTGTCTCATTCTGCTTTTTATGATGACTTGCTATAAAGCCTCAGACAAGCAGTTCATTTTCTCTGTCTAATATATTTCATCAAAATGTATCTGCATAAAATACAGATGCTGCAAAAGCATAGAAATACTTAATGTTACAACAGTCCAAGCTTCCTAATAGCTGCTTTTTAATATAATATCTCTAAATTTCTGTCCATGCTAAATATAACTGAAAACTGAGGTCGGATATTTATATTTTAAATTTCTTCCTGAAGCTCTTAGCTTTGTGTGAAGGTAAAAATTAGAAAGGTAGCACGTCACTCCACAGTTCAAAACCTCTGGTCACCATGTTTGACCACAAGCTAGAAGAAGAAATAAATGGAAAAAATGAGAATGAATGTCTGCCAGATTTGCTGACAAATGATACAATCTCAAAGAGCTTGGTGCTCCTTGATTGTACCTTACCGGTGAATTAGTAAACAGAAAAAAGCATCCATTACCTGCCCTGTATTTCTTAATGTTTCCACAGCCTGTTTATGTGTAGTTCCTTCCAAACTAACTCCATTAACAGACAGGACACGGTCACCTTAAAATAAGAAAGTATTTGGTAAAAAGATTTGGTAAAAATTGAGAACATCTGTTATCTTTTATATCTGGTAGCCTTTCAAAAGTATTGCAAGAATTATTTTTCAACAAAACTACAATTAAAAAAGAAAAAGAGTACTGTAACTACAAGATCACTCAGCTTATTGTCATTAAAATATTTTTAAACCAATTAGCTGCATGTTTTCCATAATTAGGGCAGGTAGGTGGTGCAGTAGAGAGAGTACTGGACTTGAAATCAGTATGACTTGGCTTCATAAATTCAAATCAGGCATCAGACACTTAGTAGGTATGTAACCCTGGGCAAGTCAATTAACCCTGTTTGCCTTAGTTTTCTCATCTATAAAATGACCTGGAGAAGGAAATAGCAAACCATTTCCATATCCTTGCCAAGAAAACCCCAAATGGGGTCATACAGAGTCAGACACAACCTGAAAAACAATTGAACAACCAAAAAACTCACATAACCATGTTGGTGGGAAACATGGCTATAGCTGGTCCCTGACATACAGTTACAGAAGCATTGGTCTGAACCATGAGGAGAGATCGCATACAGCTGAAACACGGTAGTTATTAGGAGAGGAGTTGGAAATGTTTCCTAGTGAAAACATCCTTGATACGTGGCCGCGGTTGGTACAAAGTTACTGTCTCTATGTTCTATGAAACCGGATCAGAGCAATTGACTGCATGAAAAATTCACAACTTCAAATCAAATGTTCTGCAATTAGACTTCAAGCTGGAACTGAGATTTCCAGAATGGCAACAAGATTGTTTCTGATTCTCCTCTTACCTTTTAACATACTTTCTCTCCTCTACATTATAGTGAATTAAAAGATTTATGTAGATTTTATTATTTCATTTCTTACATTATGTGATAGACAGAAAAAAACCAATATAACTCACCTTTGTGAATTCTACCATCAGACTCAGCTGCTCCCTTGGGAATCACAGCTTTCACGTAAATGCCACCGTGTCTGACGCTAGTATTTACTCCTCCCTAAATGGAAAGAATCATGAAAATAAGAAAGGGCACAACTGCATTCAAACCTTCCTAAGATTCAAAAACCAAAGGAACAGCCTTGAATTCAGCACAAATAGTGACTTCCTGACCAACGAAAATAAGCCCAAATCCTCTAACATGTGGCGTTTCTAATTAGGCAAAATTCTATATTCAAACCAGAATACTCTAAGCCTCCTGTCACATATTTCTGCATGGAGATTGCTTCTTTGGAGGTTTATATCATGCATTAAGAACCAGATGACAGAGGAATGCAGTTGGAAACACGTTCATGCAAGATTAGTTTCTGCCTATGACTATTTGAAGTACTCTCAAAAACAATGTACTTTTTTCCATCATAAGGGATTGGATTAAATGTATGATTTCACTGGCACAGGAACTTCTGATGAAGAAACTGCACTCTTGCTAAAAACTTACAGACTTAGAGTAGCCTTAAAAAGAAGTTAAGTGACTTACCCAGGGTCACACAGCCAATACATGGCTAGCTCTTTCTGCCATGTTGTCACTCTAGTTGCATGTGGTGAATGAAGTGCTGGACCTAGAAGCAGGAAGACCTGCCTCAGACATTTATTAGTTGTGTGACCTTGGGCAAGACACTAGACCTCTGTCTGTCTTAGTTTCCTCATCTGTAAAATGTAAAATAATAGTAACAATAACTGTTCCAGGGTTATAGTGAGGATAAGATGAATAACATTTGAAAGCACCTTGCAAACCTTGAAGTGCCAAATAAATGCTATTATTATTTGATTTATTACTGTTGCCACCACATTCAGGTCAAACATCCTAACTTGAAAAGAAACATTGAGTCTTTCATTTTAAATGGCTACGATTGAGAAGTTTTCATGGACTGCAAGTGAAATTAATCAAACTCGTTCATTTCACTTTGATAAAAGGTGTGGCTTATTCTTTCACAACACACGTAGATAATCCAATATAAAGGAAAGGGGAATGTAAATGGACATAGTAAGCTTAAATATGGCTAAACATGCTATTAAGGTAGTTTCTTCTTCTGATAAAAATGTTTTACTCTTTTTTACTATTACTTTTACTATTTAAGATTAGCATAAAAATATCTTTCTATTTGCTTGCCAGTATCCCTTATGCAATGTTTTCAAATTGTTTTCAAATTAATTTTGATGTATTTGGAGCTGTATTAAACAATCTATAAATCTAATATATATATACTCTACATACTCTATAAATATAATATATATATAATTTAATCTATAAATATTAAAACTACCCATATTTTATTATTCCTATGGAGCTTTAAAATAATATTGTGTCAAATAGTTTAGATACAAATATAAATTACTTATTTGGAAATTAAATATTTATTATAGGAAATCTCCCTTACATTCTAAGGCTGTGAGCATACATTTGCAGGATCATTTTTGCACACATAAGATTTATACAATATATATTCTGGTTTGCTTCATAGAAAATCCTGAGCATGCACAGAAGCAAGTATACATGGAAATTAATTATTTATGATTTGTGGCATAAAGAAAAGAATGTTTTCTGTAATACTTTGCTTTTGCAAGAAATGGTTCAACTCCAGGAGTGGCTATCATCAATCAGTGATTTGGGGGCATCATTTGACTAAGCGAATCTGAATTTAAATCCTATAAAACCTTGGGGAAAAAAGGAGTGTTTTTCCAAATTTGTCCTTGGGGTTATGGAGAACAAAAAAGGGACCATAGAAAATAGGAGGCTCTCCCCCTCCTGCCCCACCAGGAGTTTTAAGTACGCCTCAGTTTACTAGAACTGGGGAGACTCAACAGGTGGGTGAGAATAATTGTGGCCCCACTGCAAGTTAGCCTACTGCTAGAAATGGAAAACAAAAGAAATCATGTGAAAACCTTTTCAAACAGTACCGTGACACTTATTCCCAAGCTGTTATCATTTTTAGACAGTTCAACTTCAAAGATATCTCCAGGCTTAGGAGGTGCTGAAGAAATTTTTTTTAAATTCATTTTGGTGGATGAAGAAGAACTCATTGAAGATGGCTCCTTAATAAAGAAAAAACAAACAAAAAACAAGGGATTTTCTGTGTCAAAATGAATGATTTATTGGAGGAGTCCAGTGTTGTTATTTTTTTTGGGGGGTGGGGGGACAATTAGCCAAAATGAGGTATAAAGGGATACAGTAGATGCACAGAACATCAACACTGGTCATACAGTCCCATCATCTAACAGATGAGGAAACGGAGGTGTGCAGTGACTTGGTTCAAGCAAACAGTGAGACTGGCACCTGAATACAGGTCTTTGACCTCAAGCCAGGGCCCGTTCCGCTATTATTATGTTCTTCTCAGTTTGGAAAATGTTTTCAAAATGTTTTAAATGACTTTAAAATTTGTCAGACCCTAGTTTTTATTTGTCCTTATGTCTGAACTCTGATTGTGTTATTAATATCTGGATTTTATGTACTCCATATAAAATACACAGGAAGATGTTATTACATATGTTGCTTAAAAACATTCTTTTCATTTGGACACATGCTATTATTTTTTCAGTAAAATTTTGTCCCATCTAACTTCTGCAAATTGAATTGCCAAACAAAATGATAAAACTGAATTTTATCCTTTCAGTCTTCCTTAGCTTCCTCATCCATTGACATAAGCATGCAGCTCATTGCAAGCCTTTTAGGATAAGGGAGGCTCTAGGGTTAGTGCTCAAAGCCTACTTCTCTCCGTTAGCAAACAACACAGTAGCAATTAGTGGGGAAAGATCTAAGGGTTACAGATAGAGCTGTAAGTGTCAGCACAGGTCAGTGACAAACCCCCCTTGTTTGGCAGATGTGGAAACTGAAGTTGAAGGGGGTTAAGGGACTTGTCCATGGTCACCATAAATCAATTCAAATTCAAGTTCTCTCCTTCCAAGTCTCATTCCTTCCCCCTCCCCCCATGCCTGCACCACAATAACTTCCTAGTAGAAATGCACATAAACCTCCAGTTCCAGACCACAGAAGTAGCTAACATGAGATAGCTCTGCTAGAAGCAGCAAGTGGTCCCTGACCAAACCACAGGGCACTGGATTTAGGAGCTGCAAGGGATATTGGAGGAGGGGGGAGGGAGAAGGGAGAAGGCTGTGGTTAATAGAAAGTAGGCTGGGAAAAAGCTGATACCTTTTTACTTTGATGATCCTGACTGCTTGAATAAGTGGCTTCATCCATGTCTGAATCCCCACGGTCAGAATAATCCATGGTTTCTGAAATGCCTAACTTTTTAGTTTTGCAGTGGTTGTGGTCATTTGAGGTCTGTTTTTTCTCTGCTGCTTTAGCCAAGGAAGAAGGGCTGGAATGTTGGAATTCAGGGGCACCCAAATGATTTACCAAGAAGCCATTTAAATGGCTCTGGGACAGGCTGGCGCTCTCAGTCCTAGAATCTTGAGAACTCAGGCTTCCTTCCTTTTGGCCCCCTGACAGTGCAGAGGAACAAAGTGAGATCCGCCGCTGATAATGTGTCTGATGGTGGTCCTCTAACGAAGGTTCTAGGTCATTGTCTTTAATGGAGGAAGGCCTGGGAACATCATTTTTCACCTTATTGGAAAGATAGGTAGGTGGAGAAGGTGCTGAAAATAAAATATGAGGAAGTGAGAATGACATTTATTCACAGAACAAAAATTTCATTTAATCAGGAGATAAGTAAACAACATTGTAAATTAAAAGTTGAATGTTATTTATTTGGTTCCTTTTTAAAATAAGAAATAGAAAAATGAGAAGGAAACAAGCTAATATCAGAATTTTTTTTTTAAATTCCAGACAACCCAAAGTAAACCTTACATGGTATGTTTTAGTTTTGTCCAATAAGAACTAGTGATTATAAACATGGTTCAAAATGTGGGGTCATTATTAAATAACCCAAATAACAAAAATCAAATTCTATCTATAATGCCATATTCATTATGAATGCAAAGGTTTCTAATATATTTTGGAAATAACAGTACTTTTTAAAACAAAAAAAAAAGGTTTTCTGACTTGGGAAGCTTTATTTCAAATGATGCAGTAAAAAAAATAAATAGACCCAGTAGGACATTATGCACAAAGATGATAATAATGTAAGGGAAAACAATGCTCAAAGGCATGTGAGCTTGGAGATCAGAAGTCAATGACCAATCTTGACACCAGATGATGAAACACACTTGCATTCTCTCACTAGAGATGTGTCAGAATATAGTGCAAAATGAAGCATTTGCTAACAGATGTAGTCAATGTAGAAATCTGTTTTGCATAGCTATGTCTTTCTTATAAGGGAGAGTTCAGTTAGGGATAAGGTGTTATTGGGAAGTCATTAAAATCAACAAAACATCAAAAAATGTAAGAGAATGAAAAAAACTCCTAGTTTTTTTGGGTAAAGTACCAATATTTCCATTCCACTAAGTAAACAACTATTTGAGATCCTATAGATGTTTTTTGATGTCTTGTTATGCAGTGACACCAAAAAACAGTGGATATAGTTGCTGTTCTTAAAGAAATTACAATCTAGTTTCAGAATCCAGTGTTAAAGTGATTAGGGGTAGGGGGGAGCGTCTTGGCACAGTTATGGTTACAGAAACCTCTCCTTCTATGGAGGATAATATTCGAAATCCACAAAGAGACCGAGATTGCTGTAAAGTCCCCCAACTAATGGATCTTCACAGAATTATGTCTAAGAGGTATACGATACCTTTCCTGTGGGTCAATCTAACCCCAAACACCATCACATGGTATAAAATTTAAAAACATAATACAAAATAAACAGCAATAAAATAACATAAATTTTACATTTACATAGCAGTTTGCAGAGATTATTTCACTTTTCACAAAAATGCTGTGACATGGGTGGTAATTTTTTTTTAATTCACTTCAATCCATCCACCATTCAAATGCCTAAGTGATCTTCCTAAAACACAGGTCTGACTATGTCTTCCCTTCTCTTCCCTGTCCCCCTACCTCACCCCTAACTCAATAAACTCCCAGTTTCCTTCATGATCAAGTATAATATTTTTAGGCACTTATAAAATGAAAGCATACCAAAAAATATTGCTAGTCCTAAATAATTCACATAGGAGCATATTTTTTCTACAAAAGAGAATATTCTCTGTTTGGATCTTGGGATATATGTTTAGCAGAGGTACCACTGAGTCAAACAGTATGCATATTTTAGAAAACTTTGGGCATAGTTTCAAATTATTTTCCAGAATGGAGAGATCAACTCACAACCCAATTTCCAGTGTATTAGTCTGCCTGTCTTCTCACACACCTTCCAATAACTGCCATTTTGTTTTCCCTGTCATTGTTTCCAACCTGATGCATGTAAGGTGGAATCTCAGAGTTCTTATAATTTGTATTTTTCAAATTATCAGTAATTTAATTTTCTCATATTGATATGATAACTTAGATTTTTCCCCTTGATAACTGCCTGTTCATATCATATGACCATTTATGTATTAGGGGATGATTACTCTTCAGTAGTTGAACCAGTTTCTTATCTATCTTTTTGATATTAGATCTTTACGAGAGAAATTTACTATAAAACTTTCCCCATTTGTTTCCCTTCAAATTTTAATCACTGATTTTGTGTGTGTACAAATCTCTCAATTTTATGTAATCAAAATGCTCCACTGTGTCTCCTATGCTCCCCTTTCCCTTATTTAGCCAAGAGTTTTCTATCCATCTTGTATCTCCTTATAGTTTATTGTGGTATGATATGAAATGTTGGTCTATACCTAATTTCTGCCAGATTGTTTTTTACCTTTCCTAGTAGTTTTAGTCACATAGTAAGTCTTTATCTCAGAAGTTTTTTTGGCATACCCCCTTGGGGTATCAAAACCTACACTATGTATTTGCCTGTTTCCATATGTTGTGTATCTAATCTACTCCACTGATGAACTTTTATACTTTTAACTAGTGCCAAATGATTTTGTTGAATACTTATTGTAGTATAGTTTCAGATCGGGCATTACTATGACACCTTCCTTCCCAATTTTGTTCTTTTATATTCTAGACATTTTGTTCTTCTAGATGAAAAGTTAGCTATATAAGTAAGTGAGTCAATCAACATATTTTTATTAAGTGCTTACTATGTGCCAGGCAATATGCTAAGAGCAAAGGATACAAAGAAAGACAAAAATATCTCTTGTTCTTTTCTTGAATTCTAATGGAAGACAACAAGTAAAAATAACTGTGTACATTTTGTGTGTGTGTGTGTGTAAAGTAGAGAAGATAATTCCACTAATAGGAGATACCAAGGAATGCCACCTGAAGGTAGTAATTTTGGGCAGTATTGCCACTTCTGTAATATTATCATGGCATGTTCATGAACAATTAATATTTTACCAATTATGCAGATCAGGATTTACTTTTGTAAACAGTGTTTTGTGGTTGTATTTATACAGTTCTTGCAAGTTCTTGGTAGGGGGACTCTCAGCTATTTTATAATTCTGTAGTTATTTTGAATGAAATTTCTTTTTCTATCTCTTCCTCATGAATTTTATTGGTAATATACAGAAAAGCTGACAATTTATGGGAATTTATTATACATCCTATTGTGTTAATTGTTTTAATTAAATTTTAATTGAATTTCCAGGATTTACTAATCAGATCATCATGCTATATGGAAAAACTCTTAAATTTAGTATATTTACTTAATACACTGAACTTGTAAATTTAACGAAACAACATATAACTAACAGTAATTCATTAAATTACCTTTGGAAATCTTCTCTTTTGGCTTGGAGATTACAAGTGTCACATCCTCAGGAGCATTCTGCAAAATTTCCAATGCTGTATTATAGCCAACACCTTCTAGACTCATGCTATTCACAGATATTAAGCGATCTCCTGTATAAAGAAATGTATATAGATATCACCAGTCTGGCACTTTAGGCAACAAGGAATTAGATTCACAAATTTCACACTGCCCTGCAGAGACAGAGTTTTGAGTAAATACCTTATGTCTAATACGGGCACCATAGACAGTTCCACTAAAAATGAACTGTGGTGCCATTGGCTATATTTCTCATTGAGGTAAAATGATCACTAAAAAGTACCTGGCTTTAGGGAGCCATCCAAATCAGCAGGTCCCCCAGGAGTTACTGAACTGATAAAAACACCCAGATCCAGTCTTCCTGTCTTCTCTCCACCAACAATCTGAAATCCTAAGAAAAAAGTATGTTTTCAAAGAATCTTTTTAGCATTGTTCTTGCTTCCAATGAGTAATGTTTAGCTATTTGAAACTCAGAATTCTGGTCACTCTCAGTATCAAATATGAAAGGCTTCTAAGTCTATTTTAGAGGCTATCCCTGACAGATGGAAAATGTCAAATGGATATATCTTCCATATTTATTTTGGTATTCATGGCATTTTCTGTAGAAAACTAACTTTGGCCAAAGATAAATTGGGGCTTCAATGCCTTTGGGATTGTTCATGGAATTCTCCCTAGCTTTTCATTACTATACCAGCAGTGACTTACCCAAGTCATATTTGTTATCCCTTTTCAGATTCACCAAGGTGATCTCCCTTTCTGGTGAGGACACAATGCTCCATCTTTTTTGCAGAATATCTATTGGAAAGTCACATTTAAAAATAAAGCACACAGAATGAAGGTAAGTAGCGAAGGTACATTTGTAAATTTCTTCCAACTTAACTCATAAAATGATTTGAGAATAGATCAATCATTCAGTTACTCATAAAGGACTCTTGTTGGTTCTGATTAGATTTCCACACAATTTTTTTGGACAGTCTTATAATTTCTAGCTGTATATCATATATAAGCATACATACACATCTGTAGCATTTATCTATTATTTGAAAACTAGAATTGTTATTTTTAAAGACATGGGTCTATACTCAGCTGTAAAAGGGGAGAGTTGGAGTAGATGATCTTTGAGCTACCTTTCAGCTATATGTAAGTCAGTGATCCTAAATTCAGTTTTGTTTATTGTCTGTTCTTTTCATTTATATGATTGTTACGGCAGAGATTATTTTTGTGGTTCTAATTATTTCACTTTGCGTCAGTTCATGTAAGTTTTCCCATGCTTTTCTAAAGTCTTCATACTCATTAGCGCCTACTATGCAGTTACTATTCCATACCAGACACATTCCACAACTTGTTTAGCCATCTCCAAACTGACAGGCATCTATTTTGTTTCCAGTTCTTGTTACTATCAAAAATGCTGCTATCAGTATTTTGTTGCATATGGGACCTTTCTTTTTGTTCTTGACCTCTGTGGTGTATATGTCTAGCAACGGGATATCTGGGTCAAGGGGTGTAGACATTTTAGTCACTTTTTTAGCATAATTCCAAATTAGAACGTGATAGTTTGTGTTTGTCAATTGCTTTTCATTTTCTCAATGCACTTATACACATTTCATTTTAGTACAGGAAGATGGAACAGTAATAACTTCCATTTTTGCATTTTTTAGTACAGAGAAGGTAAGTGATGCTTGGGGTCGCAGAATTTCTTAGCATCAGAACCACTGTGAAGATTTAAATTTGTTAATTTTGTACCTAAGTTCTTTCAGCTAGGTATAAAATGTTAAACTAAACACTGCACAGAAAACTAAATCCAGGAATGTGTCTATTAATGAAGTATCACTAACAAAGTTATTTACTTAGAAATATAAACACATATTTCAAGTTTAATTACTTCCATCCCTAATGATTGTCCTGTAGCTTTTCTGCCCTTTACAGCTAAACTCCAAAAGGTCATTTACACTAGGTACCTCCAATTTCTCTCCTCTCTCCTTAACTCCTGAAATCTTGTTATCCAACCTCATCATTCCATCAAAACTGCTTTCTTCAGAGATCTCAATGATTTCTTAATTGCAAAATAGAGGGTTGGGGAACCTGTGGCCTCAAAGTCAAATCTAAAGGTCTTTTCTCACAGTTCATTCCCTTTATCCTCTTTGTAGCCTTTTATACCATCTTTTCTCTCCACTCTTCTTCCTAGGTTTCTGAGACACTACTCTCTCAATTCTCCTCTTACCTATGTGGTGACTCCTCAGTTTCCCTTGCTGGACCCTTATCTAGATCATACCTTCTAACCTTAGTGTCCCTTAGGGTTCTGTCTTGGGTCCTGTTCTCTTATTCCTTTATACAACTGCACTTGGTGATCTCATTTAGAGTCAATTGCTTACCATCCCTATGACGATGATGCTCAAATCAACTTATCTTGTCCTAACCTCTCTGCTGACCTCCAATTTTGCACCTCCAACTGCCTTTTAAACATCTCAAACTGGATTCCAATGGACATTTTAAATTCAATATATCCAAAACTGAACTATTATCTTCCCCCTTAAATCCCTCCCATCTCCTTTATTACTGTGGAAAGTAACATCATCCTCCCAGTCCCTCAGGCTCACAATCTAGGAGTCATCCTGGTTTGTTCACTATCTCTTACCTTCCATATCCAATGTGTTGCCAAAGCATATTGATTTCACCTTTACAATTCCTCTTTGATAAACCCCCTTCAATTCTCTGATACTGTCACTACTCTACTGGGGCATCATGACTGGACTATTGCAATAGCCTGCTGGTAAGTCCGAATGTCTCAAATCTCTCTCCACTCCAATCTGTCCTCCATTCATTCTCCATCCTCCACTAAAGTGATTTTCCTAAAGTGCAGGTCCAACTATGTCACCTCCATATTCTGTAAACTCCATTAGCTATTCATTTCCTTCAGGATCAAATGCAAGGCATTCAAAGCCCTTTCTAACCTAGCCCCCTTTTACCTTTCAAGTCTTCTTAAACCTTGTTCCCCAACATGATCCAGTGACACTGACCCTTTGGTGGTTCTACAAAAAAAACATTCATTTCTTGGCTGCAGGCATTTTCTCTTGTTGTCCTCCACCTGAAATGTTTTCTCTCCTTTATTCTGTCTACTGATCTCCCTTGCTTCCTTTAAGTCTCAACTAAAATCCCACCTACATGAAGCCTTTTACATCTCCTTTTAATTCCAGTACCTTTCTTTTCTTAATCATTTTCTATTTATCCTGTGTAAAGTCTTTTTGTATATATTTGTCTCCCCCATTAGATTGTAAGCTCTTTGAGGCTTTTGCCTCTTTTTGTATCTTTAGCACTTAGCACAATGCCTGACACATGAACAACCCTAAATAAATGATTGTTTATTGACTGACAGATATAACTTTATAAAAATCTTTGGATTGGAATAATGGCACGTAAAAGCATTTCCCTAGTGAAGACCAAAGGATTGTGACTTTGACAATAGCAATAACTTATTTATGATCAGTTCTATAAAGAGTATGATGTTTTTGCTATGCTAATTAATGAATATCTTTAAAAGATATACAAAATTTCACTCTCCGTGGGTTTTAAATACCTAATAACTTAAACAATCCTAAAAAAGGGTAAATAATCACATTTATTTGCATAATTTCCTCCATTTCCTTTGACATTTTTTTAAAGAGGAGGGATACGTTAGGGTTCTATGAGCCTCTAGGATAATTCACTTTAGAGAAAAAAGGTACTTTGTAACACAGGTAATAGTTGAAAATATCAGTGAGTATGGTACCAAGGAAGGCAGTATTGTTCAAAAAAAAAAAGCATTTTATATGAAAGGACCTGGGTTAGAATCCCAACTCTAGAAAGGCTTGCACAGTAATTAAATACTGTGGGTTAAGACAAGAAGAGCAATATTCACAAGGAATAATGTGATGATAAACAACTTTAAAAGGCAGTCAAATAAAGGTTTATTGCAATGACTGATCTTGGAACGAGGGAAGAGATAATGCAACACATTTCTTTGCTCTTGAGAGAGATGTTTGAGAAGAAGGCTCAATGTTTCACATACTAAAAGTTGCACGCATTCTGTCAGCTGGTTTGGTTTACTTTGTTTTCATCCTTACAAAAAGCATCAGTAAAACTTTAAAATCTCTTGGCTCTACCACCAGGCCTCAATTGATCTGTAAACTTAAATGATTACACAGGATTTTCCAACTCTAAATCCAAGCCTATAATCTTGTGTGAGAGTAGAGGGGTGGGGACTAAGAGACGATCTTTATGAGGAATTTGAATTCATGTTGGGGAATGGGCTGAATTTTGATAAACAAAGATAAAAGGGAGGTAAGTAACAGATAAGGTCACAGCACATTTAAGTGGGGGAGTAGACAATGTGTAGCCTTGGAGTCATGAAGACTTGGGTTTGAGATTGGTCTTGGATGCTTACTAGCTAGCTCTGTGACCCAAATGGGACACGTAATGCACAGGGTCATTGTGAAGATCACAGTGTGTAAGACACTCTGCTAACCTTAGAACACTATAGAAGCTATTTTTTAAAAAATGATTTGGCTACAGCAAAGAACCAGTTTAGGGGAATATTAGTACTTAATGCTAGAATATGTGAAAGTATTATTTATCTTTTCTGCAATAAACACTAGCTAGTGTTAACAGTACTAAAGCGGGACCGATTCAGGTTGCAAAATAATACCTTAACTACAGAATTTGAGGAAAATTTTTTAGTAAAATCACTGATCTATGTGTATAGTGCATTCCTTCTCATGGAATCACACAAAGCCACAGATATTATGAGTTCAAAGGATCTCAGCCGTCATCAAGTCCAATCTGAATGGAATCTGCCCTCTAGCATATCATACAACTACACAAATGGTCATCCAGCCTCTCTCACTTTCCTTTCCTCCTCTCCCCTCCAAGAATGAAAAGTTCTTCTCCTTCACCTTGGCTCCTTGGAATCCCAAGCTTCCTTCAAGGTTGTTTTCCTTCTAGTTGTGAGAATGTACATTGCTATTCCCTTCCTCCTTGTAAATTCCTTAAGAGTAGGGAAAATTTCAGTAGTATTTCAGTATTCCCATCCCCTAGCACAGGGCCTGCTGCTTAATAAATGGACTGAATTGAAAGGTAGCTTGAGGTCAGAGTATGAATAATTTGCAATTATTCCCCCTTTCAGTAATGACTCTTAAAAAAGAACTGAGCCCCCAAAGTATAGAGACATGTCAAAGATGAGAAAGGTGATGGGCTGTCCTTAATACTATTAAGCAATCATATTCTATACAGTTCTTCCAATGTGGAGTGTTTTACCATAGGTGACTAGAGGGATGGGAAGTGGAAGGAGGCAAGCAGTAAAAGCTTGTAGTTAAATAATCTTTCTCTAAACATATTCCATAAGCTCAAGATTCATTTGGATTAAGAACTTCCTCTCTGGACGACTAAGCACTTCCTAGAGGAAATGAGTCATTTCCATTTTATTACAAATCACTTTAATCAGATCAACACTTAGCTGAGACTTGCTAAATGAGTTCTGATGGTTGGGATGGAAAGAGGTAAGGAGAAAAAAATGGAGGAAAAGAAGACATTTATCACAATAGGTTATCTTTTTTTACCCACATATGACCTTTCTCTACTGGGCGCTCCCACAATTCCTTCGTCTTTATCTTGATTATACAATCTATTCAAATGGATTTCTGGGGCCTATCTTGTTCCCAAGACTGAAGGAAAATCTTCGTGTAGTTCCTATGATGCCTTACCAGCCGGGGGCACGATAGATAGAACACTGGGTCAGGAGTCAGTAAGACGTGAGTTCAAATCCATTCTGAGACACTTAACAGTCATGTGACCATGGGCAAGTCGCTTTCTGTTTTCCTAGTTCTATGGGTTGTTGTGAGGATCAAATAAAATATTTGTGAAGAGCTCTTAGTACTGTGCTTAACATGCTATATAAATGTTTACTTCCTTCTTTGTTATTCCCTACCACAGAGCCTTGCCTATAGTAATAATGATGTGTGTGTGTGTGTGTGTATGAATTCAAGATTTACAATATGATTTACAGGCCTTATCTCACTTGATCATCTTTTTTAATATTATTATCCCATTTTGCTGATGAAAATATCAAGGCTAAGACAGGATAAGCCTTAGCATCATATAACTCTTCAGTATGTGAAGAGAACTCAGTTCATTTTCCCCTGTTGCTCACTGAAGAAGAGGAATGTGTAAGAGAAAAATTAAGGAGGGGAGAAAACCATTAGCTAAGAACGTGGTTTCTGAGAATGGAACTTGGATTTTTAGACCACAGCATAAAATGTGAGGATGACAGAGTCCTGGCCAAAGATGAAAGAAATCTAACAAAGGCTGTGCATTTGCCAGATGTCTTGCAAATTTAATCAAAAAGGCTTTAAATTTAAAAGGTTATGGGAGGGAGAAGACTGCTGACAGTGTCCCCCAAGTTAGATACTTTGGGGAATAGCCACAAACAAGGAAAAAGAACAGTGGCTGAGACACCCAGAAATTCATGAGAAAGTCTAAGAAAAAGAACCAGTGGTACAAATTCATGGGTTAAAACATGTATACAGATGTCCAAAGGCTTAGGAACAATCAAGAAGAATCAGAGGTCCTAACGTAACTCTAACATCACAGTTATTGGTGAGGTTTGGTGAGATGAAGCCCATGAGAGGATTGTGGCTCTGGATGGGTGCACCTTTTTCAAAAGAAGCAAGTTAGGTAAACGAGAGTGGAGTAACAGTATATCTCAAAAAGTCATCCTCACATAAGCAATCCAGGAACTAGAAGGAGGAAGCATGACAAAATGTTTGGGTGAAGGTCAAAGGATGGAGAAATAGAAATGGTTTTGCCACTGGAGTATACTATAGATCACTTGGTCAGAAAGAGATAAAGAAGGAATCTGAGAAATAGATTCCAAAGTTGGCAAAGAGGCATGATATAAATAAAAGTGATGGGGGGGATTCATATTATCCAGAAATCTGTGGAGGCTTTCTCTCTGTCAAATGCATACTACTCCTTTGACTTGTCTTAGTGATAATTTCATCTCAATCACAAAGAAACCAGGCATTAACTAGAGATTGGTGTTAGGTATTTTCCAACTGGGGCTTAGAGCAATTGTTACTGAACTCAGAACTTTTCATTTAAAATCAATTCCCTGAAGCAGAAAATGCAGGAAATAAGTGGACCTTATAAGACATTGTATTACTTCCCAGGCTTAAAATGTTCTCTTTTTAATCTTTAAACAGGGTGTAGAGGAAAGATAGCACAAAAGAACAGAAAGGGGAACTGGGCTGCTATCTGAAGAAGAGAGAAGGCTGGATGATGGAGTGTGGAAGAGGCAGGAATGTCCAACAAGGCTAGAGAGAGTTTGGCGCCAGGTTGTGTGAGGCTTTAAAAGCTAAACAGAAGAGTTATATTTTATCCTAGAGTTGGTTGAATGAAGGAGTCACACGTCATTCCACTTAAGGACAACTATTTTTAAAAATTAATTAATTTATATGTTTCTAGTTTTCTACAATCCCTTCCACATATCTTAGATTTTTCCTCCTAAGGAAAACTATTTTGGCAGTAGAAAGAAGGACCTGGATTTTGAGAGATTTGAGGCAGAAAGAACAATTAGGAGGCTGTTGCAATATTCTAGGTGAAGGGTGATTAGGGTCTCAACTATATGTATGCTTGTCCTTCGTTGCTGAAGAAGACCATGCCATAGAGAAATGATGACATGACTTGCACTTGACTTTGTTTTAAGTGAGGGAGGGCTGTGCAGGTCACCAGTCTCACTTCTCCTCCAGAGCCATCTGAATCCAGTGACCAGATATTCATCAGGATGACTGGAGATGACCCAGGATGAGGTAATTGGAGTTAAGTGACTTGCCCAAAGTCACACAGCTAGTGAGTGTCAAGTGTCTGAGGTGAGATTTGAACTCAGGTCCTCCTGACTCCTGCACTGGTGCTCTATCCACTGCACCACCCTAGCTGCCCCAAGGGTCTCAACTAAGATGGTAGCTGTGTGAGTAGAGGGATACGGCCAAATATGAAAGAGGTTGAGAAGACACAAGTCCAAGATTGGACAATCACTGGATATATGGGGTGAGAGAATGAGGAGTCCAGGTTAATGTTGAGATTATGGATCTGGAAGAATTGGGGTTCTTTAAAAGAAACAGAGAAGCCTGGGAAAACTGATGGTTTTAGGTGAAAGATTATGAGTTCAGCTTTAGATATGACTTTAAGATATTTCTGTAACATTAAGTTTGCAATACTCAACAGGCAATTGCTGAAATGGTATTAACGCTCAGGGGAGAGACTGGGGCTGAGTATAAAAATGTGTAAGTACTCTGCACAGAAAGGAGTTCAACCCATGGCAGATGATAAGCTTACCAAGAAAGGAAAGAACCAGGAGAAGAGCATGTAGGAAAGAACCATGGAGGAGACCCGCAGTTTGGAAGGATGATATGGCTGATGACCAAAAAGAAGCAGTCAGGTAAAAGGTAAACAAGGATAGTGTCAGGAAAACCCAGAGAGGAGAGAGTTCACAGGAAGAGAGCAGGTCAAATTCTGCAGAGAGGATGGAGAGGAATAGGACTGAAAAAAGATTTATCAGAACTGGCAATTAGGAGATCACTGGAAACTTTGGAGAAAGCGGTGAGGAGATGGGAAGCCAGATCACAAAGGGTGGAGGAGTGAGAGGAGCCAAAAACACTACTGGGATTTTGGGTCACAACTTTTAGAAAGAGGAAGGTAATAGTCCCACTAGACTCTTCCCTTGTAAGAGCTCATCTAGTATATTAAGTTCATTTTTGAGCATGCTAGATTAAAGAGGACACTGATTAAGCTGGAGAGTATCCAGAGAGGGTCAAACAAGATAGTAAAAGGCCTTGAGTCCCTACAAGAGGAAGAAATCAGGCATGATTAACATCGCAGCAGGAGGGGCATGATTAGACTTGCCCTGTTTGGACCCAGAAGACATAACCAGGAACAATGAGTGGAATTCGTAAGCAAGCTACTTTAAACTTAATGTCAGGAAAAAGTCCTAATAATCAGAGCTGGACCCAAATGGAATGGGCTGGGCCTCTCCTCCTTGGAGGTCTTCAAGCACACACTGTCCCATCTCTTGTTGAGGATGCCTTTTGTGTATGAGTTGGAATAAATGGCTGCTGAGATGCCTTCCAACTCACTTTCTGTAAAAAAAAATTTCTAATTCTCAGAGCTAACTAAAAGCTGACTGGACTGCCTTAGAAGGTATGGTGATTCTCTCTTAATTGGAGCCCTCAAAGGATCCAATATCCTTTGGGGATACCATAGAAGGATTCGATTTATTGAAGGGATGGGTTGGACTAGGTGGATGTGAGGTCCCTGCACACTTTGACATCCTGTTATTCTTTCCAATTTCAAGTATAGTCAAGATATCCACTGTGCTCTCTAGCAGGCATCAAATTATGCACTGATTGATTTAGGGAGTGAAAAGGATGGGATCAGAAGAAATATGTGATAATAGAAAAATTCAAGAAAGTTAATTTTGGTATGTGTCAATAACATTGAAGGTTGACTGATAATGGACTACTAAAATGTCTAAAATATACAAGAACTAACTTAAAATTTTAATATTAAATGTTAAAAGATTAATTTAATGTAAAATGTGAGGAGGGCATATTAAATACTCAAAATGTCCTTTTCTCTTGAAAATAGATGCTATGATTAAAACTTGAATTTGGTAGACAAATATTTAGTTTTAAAAAAAATAAAGATCTCTGGTTTGGGAAAAGTAAGTGAAACAATACTTTGAAGGCATTCTACTTGAGGTATTTTATTTTTATATCTCAATACTGTAGTATTATGTACTATAATATATGTTTTACTGCTGTCATGGACTTCTTTGGGACTCTGGTGAAGACTATGGTTCCTTCTCATAAGGATATTTTTAAACGTATACAATAAAATCGATAGGATTACAAAGGAAACTAATTATGCTGTAACAGTTATCAAATATATAATGTAAAAAGTCAAGTTCATGCATCTCAGATTAGTGACTCTTATTAGAAAGTGTTGATACTAAACACTTTAATTTGTACTTTATTTTTACATAGCAACCTCTTTAATAAATTGATTTGAAATAAAGGACCACTAAATATACTGATGATAGAATCATATGTTCTTTGACCTAGAGCTGGAAGGGAATTCAGACATCATCTAGTCCAACCAGCCCATTTTACAGATGATGAAACTAAGGACCAGGTGATATTCCCAAGATCACACAGATAATAATCACCAGAGGTGGAACTGGAACTCAGGTCCTTTGGTTCTAGTAACAGTGTGCTTTCCACTGCACCATAACTGGATGATGTCTTAGGAAACCTAATCTGACAAACACCTATATTTGATAAAGTATAGGTGATAAACACCTAACATGATGCTCAGGTAAATAATTTTATAGGGCTCAGTTGGTTGTAAGAACTTACTAGATGGAAAAATGTATGACAGCCCCTGTTGGTATTCTTTAAAAATTTCTGCATTTTACTCAGTGCCGTAACACAGGGCTCTGTGTACAATTGATACTTTAAATGTTTGTTGAATTAAGTTTCATAAATATGGTGATTTTATAGAAGAGATCGGCTATATTGTATTGATGATGGTACTGAAAAATAACTTTGATCATGGCAATAATATGCACGTCTGGCTATGCATTTTAAAATATATATATTAATAAAATAATATTCAGCCATTAGTTGAAGACATGGTTGGTAGATTATATGAGAAGAAGAAAGGTAGCAATAATTTTCGCAAACCCACCATTTTCTTTCAAGGATGCTTGGGATAATCCATTTCCAGAGCTAATTCCTATGGCATAAATTAATGATTAGAGATTAGTCAAAATATTAAAAATCCATTATTTCCTCAATTTTGATGTATAAAATATTAACCTCATAAATTTACTAAAAACCTTCCCAAAATGGTCATAATCGACACATTGAACTTTCATGTTATTTACTCATTAAGGTCACTTTGCAGAAAACGTTTAATCAGAATTCACGTTTTTGAGACAAATGATAAACCATCAAAATTATATTGTTTTAAAAAGTCATACAATGTGAACAAAATCAATGAAGAAGTACATGCAAAAATGAAGATCTTTTTACAGGCTAATTTTCTTCTATCCTATGTAGGTTCCTTAGGTTTATACAAAATCTTCAGACTTATTTCTGAAAAATAAGAGACACTGAATTCTTTTTGTTGTTCTTGTGCAGTCATTTCAGACTCTTCATGATCCCATTTGGGGTTTTCTTGACAGAGATACTGCAGTAGTTTGCCATTTCCTTCTCCAGTTTATTTTACAGATGAGGAAACTGAGGCAAACATGGTTAAGTGACTTGCCCAGGGCCACGCAGCTAGTAAGTGTCTGAGACTGGATTTGAACTCAGAAGATGAGTCTTTCTGATTTCAGGCCCAGCACTCTATCCACTGTGCCACCTAGCTGCCCCATATATTACATATGGAGATTCCTTTTTTTAAATGTTGCAAATTTTAAAAAACCACCCAATTCTAACAGGTCCCTAAATATAAAGTCTCAATCTATTTTTAAAATATGAAAATTGGGTCAATGGTTTCTTTTTTCTTTTGGGGGAAGAGTGGAGGAAGATTGTGAGGGAGGAAGGGGAAATAATTATATTGATACTAGCAGCTCATATTTCTCTAATGCTTTGAAGTGTACAAAATACTTTACATACATTCTCATTTGAAGACATGGCAAGGGCAAAGGGGGAAGACTGGAAGGAAAAGAAATAAAATGAGGAACTTTTTGCCTCTCTTTTGTTCTCCTTTCTGGGTAATAGTCGAGACCTCTTTATTACCACTTATCCAATGGTTGAGAGACTTGCCTCTGCGTATTTTTCTTGTTTGAAGCAACACTAATTGTTTCAGAAGGCAAGAATTACGGAGTAATATTTGTTTGAAATTACAGAAAAAATAATAATTTGAACTGTAATATTTGTTTGAAATTACAGAAAAAATAATAATTTGATCTTTTTCAAATATGTAACTTTTCCTAATGGTAGACAATACTCTATATGCTTAGTGAGCTGGAGACTCAATAAAAAGTCCATAGCTTAGCCAGAAAGTTATTTGATGAGAACAAATAATTGAGGATTTGTATCAATAGTCTATATAAAATAAGCTATAAACATCATAAGGATGATTTAAGAATCCACTGGAGACAATTCCCCTGATATCAGATTGAAAGCATCTGAAATAAACTTTCTTCAAAGACAGCTGCAGCCAACATAGTTCATCAAAAGCCACAAGGTCAATGGAGGAAAATCCAAAGGGAAAGAGAGTATACCAAAGAGACCAGAAAAAAATTGTCTGAATTCTCTGCTAATGAGCTTGAGGGCGACCAAAGCCAAGAAAAAAGGGAAGTAAATGTCTGTGTCAAGAAGCAATCAAAGCAAATCGTTTTGATGTTAGGTTACTGCACGGATCTGGTACATTTTAATCAGCAAGGGCATTTTAATTTATGATTTATGAAAACAATTTGATTAGAAGCAAAGATCATGGGCAACAGTGACACAAATCAGCACAAATAATAACCACGTAACCAACCATTAGTTTGTTTACTTTTAAATATGAATTTTTACATAGGGGAGAATAAAGGGAAGCTTGATTATGCTGACCTACAACATATGCGTGACCAGTGTCTTCAATCGATGAGGAGTCTGATTCATGCTTTCTCCTTTCAGGGCTTCTATTTAAACTTGCAACAGACTTTGAACTAAAGTGGTATGGGAAGGAAGATAGGAGGAGGAAGACTCAATTAAAAAAACTGGCAAAAATAATAACCAAACTCAAAAATAACAAACAAAAATGTGTAGATATATATACATGTAATGTGTACACAGACACATATATATGTATATATGAAATTCACAAAAAAGAATTGGGGTAACTTAACAATGGTTCTTACTTATTGAGTTTCCTGAATCCTGCCCCACACTCTGTCTCAGGTCGTGCCACCTGGTGAGATGGTTTTCCCACCAGCTCCTCATTGGTTGGTGGTGGGGAGTCAACGTTGTCAATAACACTTTTTTGATGAGGATAGAGAGAGACCTGACTGAGATCATGGTAGGATTTGCTCATCCCGCTGGGCCTTTCCTCCCATGATGTTTTTTCATTCCTTTCTTTTGAACTGCCTTGCAGTGGCTGGTACAGGGACAACTCCGAGCAGGACAGTCTCTTCAGAATCTCAGCTTGAATGGACAAAGGCCGAACAGCCAGTTTGTTCAGGGTGCTGCTGGCCAGGCTGCCGGTGCTGACTGCACGCCCCATAGAATATCCTCTAACAGAATCTCCTTGGAAGTTCAGACTCCTAAACGAAGCTCTCTCTACAAGGAAATAGGATGGCTTTACCAGACTGCATTGAGAAAAATAACTTTACTTGAAGACACTGTAACTGTGATGAAGTAAATGGGCACATGCAGACTGGTAACTTTTTGGTTGCCAGCCTAAGGACATGGCCGAGCAAGAAAAGCTTTTAACCATGGGGCCAAAGATTTTGCCTTTAATTTCAACCCCACCATGAGGCTTATCTCCTCATTGAGTATCTCTCAGTTCTAACAATTACAGGAATTATTATCCCTCAGCTCAGATATCTCCCAAATATGGGACACAATTAATTTGAGATGGCTGAGAACAGCATGGTATGTGATTTGGGAAGCTTTCATCCTTGAACGTCAGAAATATTCTGATTATTTACATATATATGCATACACACATACATATATAGATATATAGAAATATGTATCTATATATGTATGTATGTATATAAGCTGCTTGGTATTTTCACCAAAGTTTGTGAATTCATGCTTAGGTTATTTGACACAGTGCACAAGATGGCAAGAAATCTACAGCAGAAGTTCAGTTAATTGATCATGAAGCCTTCAAAATTCATTTTGTGTATCCAAGCTATGAGGCTCCTAGTGTTAGATCAAGCATTTGGTTCCTGAGTCGACCAAACACATAAGACTCTGTTGCAGAAAACTGATTACTGTACTCCTTTCACAAGAATAGCCTTATAGATGTGGAGCACTGCTTAGTCTTTTTAAGTGTGTCTAGGGATGATTCAGCAGGCACAAGGGAGTAGTAAAAGTAGTCAGGTTTTCTTTGGAAAGTATGTTCTCAATATTATTTTTGTTTTAATCTTGAGAGAAGGGGTCAATTTCTCATTTCAGTTTTCAGATGAAACCACTCATTTGCCTATTAACTTGGAGAAAAATTGCAGTTTTGTTAAAACCTTTACCTAATCTAATTTTTGCATTTACTGCATTTTAGTGTATTTATAAATGGCAAACTCAATTTCTGAAATTAAATATTTTATTTGAAATTTAAAAAAGCATTCTGTCTTGTTAGGATTTCTATTATATCTTCCAAAGTAAGACAGGCAGACAATAATTCTGGAAGAAGACACAGTGGTAAACATATACATGGAAAAGTGTATGTTTTAAGGTTTGCTTCTACACAAAAAAAGGAACTTGAATGTCCTTTTTAAATAACAAAAACCCAAATCTGTATTTCTTATAGTTCACATTTCTTTAAGCTAATAGCTCCTGCCACACTGATGACTTCATGGCTGGATTCAGATGGGATACTTCCAGCAAAGCAAAATGTCAGACAGTCTCTCAGTGTTTTTATTTATCTACATGATCTGGGAATCTCGTTATGTTCAAGCTTTCATAAAGGATTCTTTTATTTTAGCACATTAATCCAATGCCTATAAGACATGGAGTGGAGAAAAATTTTAGGATCCTTTCTAAGCATTCGCTAGCCTGATGAACGAAGCAAAGTCACTGCTATTAGAATTTGGGGCCATTAAGAGTAATCAATAATCTCCCATGTAAATGAAAAGCAAACAAAGTAGAAACAGCAGATTTTGCCTTCTGAAGTATTCATTATTGACCTTCATTTCTATTCAAAGGCAAGAAAAAGGTCAGGAGAAAGACTAGTGGTTTTTGTCTCCCTCTCAAACCTCATGTGGGTTCAGCATGAGGTAGGAAGCAGTATACCACATCGGCTGAATTAGATGGTATTTTGGACCCCATTTTGACATCAAGACATTATATTTCCCTAAAACCTCATCTTGTGGATCAGCTGGAAGGGCTGTAAGTTACATAGGAAGCCCAAAAGTTGATGATGGAGGCTTTTCAACTTCCACCAGCTAAAAAAAAGCAAGAGCTATGTCATTTATTATGTATGGATAGAACCTTCCTCCTCCCACTAAAATCATAAAAGTAAAATAACATAGCCACTAAATAGTACTTTTAAAAATTCAAAATCTATTTTACAGTATAGATTTTTTTTCCATTCTCCAGAGGCTGAGGAGTAGAATTCATAAAAATGAGTTGGCATATATCTAGTAACATTTTAGGAATAAAGAGAACCTTTTGAACATCCAGTTTTATCTCTGTGACTAGAGATCTCTGTATGACAAAATGTCTTTTAAATATATTGCTCTTATTATATGACATCTTTCTTGATAACTTATCCATAGGTGGATTATTTCAGATAATGGGCTCAAGGTTGAATTGCCATGTATTTCAACATAATCATAGAATAAAGTTTATTCTTAACTCCATACAGTCCTTTCATTATGCCATTTGGAATAGCCTTTTCCACAGGCAACAAACTTCCCTTCATCTTAAATCTTTTCCTCTCCTACTCCTTCCATCTACTAGCTCTTACTGAAACTTGGCTTCCCTTTGGTGACACAGCCTCCCTGGCCATGTTTTCCCAGTTCTGACTTCACCTTTACCAATTCCAGGTTCAATGAGATGAAGCTGGAATACTCCCTGATTTCCAGTGCCACTTTCAGGTTCCCCTCCTTTCCCCATCACTCAATAATTTCTCCTCCTTTGAGCTCATGCTATTTACATCTACCACCCAATAAAAATGCTGGTAGCTGTTGCCTATGGAACCCCAGACCATGCCAACTAGTAGGCATCCCTCAGGAATTCTGTCATGGGCACTCTTCCCTTTCTCCCTCTATACCATTTCACTTGGTTATCTAATCAGCTCTCATGAATTTAATTACTATTTCTATGCTAACAATTCTCAAATCTACCTGCCCTACCTCAAACTCTTTGCTGACCTCTAATCTTGCATGTCCAATGGACTTTCATATTTCTCAAACTTGAGGTTCAATAGACAGTTTAATCTCAACATATCAAAAATGGAACACCTTATCTTTCTTCCCAAACCATAGCCCTGAGGAGGGCAACATTATCCTCCCAGTTCCTCAAGCCCACAACCTAGAAGTCATCCTGCATTCCTCCCTATCTCATATCCATCTGTGGCTAAAACTTATCAATTCTATTTTTGTAATATCTCTTAAATATGCCCCCTTCTCCCCTCTGATACTCCCATTACCCTAGCACATGTTCTCATCACCTCGCTCCTGGATTATTTTCCAGTAGCTCAATGGTCAATTTATTGGTGTCAAGTCTTTCCTCATGCCAATCCATCCTCCATTCAGCTATTAAAGTGATTTCCCTAAAGTGCAGGTCCGACCATGTCACCTGTATTATTTAACAAATTCTAGTAGCCTCCTATTTCCTCCATGCTCCAAAGGCTGTGTTTGGCATTCGAAGTCTTTTATAATCTAGTACCCTCCTACCTTTCCAGTCTTCTTACACCAATACGTACTTTTCATTCCAGTGATACTGGCTTCCCGGCTGTCCCCCAAACAAAACACGCCATCTCTCAGCTCTGAGCATTCTCCCCATTGTCCTCCATGCCTGGAATGTTCTCTTTCCTCCACTCTCTTGACCTCCCTGGCTTCCTTTAAGTCTCAACTAAAATCCCACCTTATGTAAGAAGCCTTCCCCAAGCCCTCTTAATTCCAGTGCCTTCCCTCTGCTAATTACTTCCTCTTTACTCTGTATAGAATTTGTTTTGTATGGACTTTTTTTTTGCATGTTGTCTCCTCTACTAGGCTGTAATCTTCTTGAGTGCAGGGACTGTCTTTTGCCTCTTTTTGTATCTCCAATGCTTAGTACAGTATCTAGCCTACAGTAGGTGCTTCAAAAATGCTTCCTGATTGATTACTGATTAAGAGTTGGAAGGGATTTTATATGTAAGGGAGTCCAAATCTATTCTTATGTAGATGAAAGGAGGTTAATTGACTTGAACCAAGTCAGATATGGTGGAGCCAAGATTTGAATCCAAACCCTGTGCTCTTTTCACCCCAGGAAATTCCTGAAATTCTAATACCTTTCTGAAAGTTCTAGGAATCTCTCTTTTAAAAAAAAAATCAGAAAAGATCAAAGTAACTGAATTTCATTATTGACTACAAAAGCCCAGAAATAGATTTATCTATCCTTCAGGTAAATCTATTTCTGCCCTACTTGCAAGCATCACTGCGTTCTTGGAATGTGACTTGTGGAATTCTGTACAATCGAGCTTTGCTCTATCAGATGATGGCAGACCTGAAACTGAAAGCCATTAGAATTAGACCACTTCATTTTAAAAATAGGGCCAATGAAGCCCAGCGTTCTTTCCACCATGGCATGATGTCTCTGAGCTAGAGCTTTCAATTCAAAGTCAACTCTTTTCTACTTAATGACCTTCAAATGTTTTTATATATATGCAACCAAAAGAACTTCCCTTGATGACTATGAAAACTGTATATTCAGTATTTTCCTTTGTCTGAGTAAAAAAGAGACAATTCAAACCCGGGAATGATTTTTCTCTTATACAGTTCCATAATGTTGACCAAAAGAGATTATATCATCTGGTTTTGTTTTTCTTTTACCATAAATGTAGCCTGCTAACAGAGGAACTGAGCTAAACCTCATACTTATATATGCATATTACCTCATTAAGACTTATGGCAGGCCTCTGACTTTGGTATTATATATTAGTTGTATCACCACATCCACTTTATAGATCATGAAACTGGCATTTAAGGTGGAACTGAGTCAGAGAGAAGTGGGAATACCAGACTGGCACTGTTATCTATATGGCCCATTGCCTCTAGTAGACCCTAGTTATTAGGAATAGTCTTCTAAAAAACCAATATACTTCTCAAACCTGAAAAAAGTGTCAGACAGTAAACTGAGGCAGAGAAGGAAAAGTTCATTTAGGCTACCACATTCATTGAGTGGGAAGCAAGGGAGAAGGCCATCAAACTGATTCAAAGCAACAACTATGTTTCAGAGAAGGTTAAAAAAAAGTGCATGTGTGTGTGTGTGTGTGTGTGTGTGTGTGTGTGTGTGTGTGAACCTTTTCATGATTTGCTTTGAAAAGTGCTAGAAAGTAGAGAAAGGTAATGAATAGAGTTCTCAGCTTTCTCTTAAAAAGCAGATTACAGGGACAGAACACAGTGTATACATTATTAGACAAAGATCCTGGGTAGGTTGTTTTTGCTATAAAGTTTTCTTTGCTAAAAAGGTAAGATTCAATTTCGGGAAAGAATAAAGGAAGAAAACAAAAAATAGAAAATAAAAGCGTAAGAGAATTAAGAAATAAGAAATATGGTATGCTTTTTTCAGATGTCAAAATTTCATGAAACAGCAAAGAGGATGGTATCCCATCTGTCAAAAGTTCTACTACTTATGAAAAAGCAGTAGAAATTTACCATCCCATTAAATCTCATGGAGATAATATTAATACCAGTTTTAACAGTTGTAGCTTTATTTTTTAAGCACCTTTTAGCACTCTGTCCACACTAGACAAATTTTACTTTGACTTTTTACATTTTCTTTGTGTCTATAACAAGTTCATAGGAGATGAGACAGGCATGGTACTCCATTGTCCTTGCTTCCCCCCACCAAAGATTCTGTTATAAATAATATCTTAGCCTTAGGAATTTTATTTTGGATTATTTACAATAGGATATTTGTCCAAACAGGAAAATGGATAAATATAACCAGACTGCTATTTTGTTATACTTTGATAAATACATATAAGTATAATTACAGTACACATGGAACGTCGAAAAGAGAAAAGGATAAATTTCTAGTATGGTTATCCACCCATATGATCCTGGAGGCAAAATTTTGACTTTGGGAATTCAGAATGGGGAGAGGAAGGAGATGTAGGTTTCTGGTTGTTCTTTAAGGGTCTTCGTTGTGATTGACTCAAAATAATCCCAACTTTGTACTGTTTCATTTCAAAATATAACCTAGTATATAGGAACCGCATGATTTTTTTTTTTTAGTTTTGCTTCTGTAGAGGTAACTATACTCTAGGCTTAATTGCTATGTTTTTATCTTGATAGAAATAATAATACTTGTAGTATTTATCTCAGAGTTTTTGTGAGGAAAGTCTCTGTAAACCTTGAATCACTGTAGAAATTTGCATAATAATTGTTATTTCTGAACAATATCACTTTTGATTCTGAAACAATATTCAGATTTTAGAGTCATTTGCATTTTCCTGCTTCACTACTTACTTCTGGGAAACAGAGTAGTCACCTTAATAATTTACACCGAATCTCATGTCATCAGTCATGAAACAGTCACTTGTAAAATTATAGATCTACAAGTATAGGTCAGTTAATATCCACCTACAAAAGCGATATAGCATATTAAGTTCTGGTCCCACCAACATAACACTTCCATTCCTAACACCTGGCCCCTGCTTAAGCACTCCACACCGGGAATGTCTTCTTTTTCCTTAAAACATATCCAAACCCTAACCATTCTTCAAGGCTTCACAAAGATTCCTTTGACTTAATTCTAATATTTAACGATATGTTTTTCTTCCTTATTTTACAGTTTTTATAGCATAAAACTGCAAATTGAGGTCTCAATTATATATTATCTTCATATATATGTACATGGATATGCAATTCTTGGTATTTTAGCCTTATCTCTAATTAGACTATTAAGATTCCTTGGAGTTAGGTACCCCTTTCTCTCTCTGTCTCTCTCTCTCCTGCCCTCTCAGAAATACACACACACATACAGAGAATGATAATGATGCCACACATGAGACACATCACAAAGAAACATTACCCCCTACACAAATTCTTTTTGATTGATCTGAGATATGATCCAATGGTCAAGGCTGGAGAACTACAACAGGAAGTTCAATTCTCAGCTTCATTTATGATTCACTTTATAAACTTGATGAGGTAAGATTCTATCTACACCGGTTTCTCTACTTCTAATGTCATCATTAGAGAAAATCTTCCCCCTAAAAGAAATATATGCATAGCTATTATCTTCTAAAATCTTCTAGGTCTTACCAATGTCTAGGGCATCTTGGTTACTCTGCCTTGTTCTCATTTGCAGCTGGAATTTGTGCTGAGAAGAACAGAGATGCAGGAGGTATTGACAAACTTTACTGTTATTGGTCTGGAACGTATGCTTTATTTCATCTGATGTATTCTGCAGGGTGATTTTCTTTTTCTACAACATTAAACAGAATTATTAATCATAAGGATATTTTGATATTTCAAAGAAATATACATCTCATAATCTTATAACATGGCATTTAAAGATGAAAATGTGGTTATTTTTTGGCAGGAAGGGGAAAAGGAGGGGTCTGTGATGTTCATTAACTCTTCAGGTGGAAACCCTCCCCTTCCATTTGCTGCAGGTCAGTAGCTCCTTTGTAATGTAGAGATAGCCTCGGAAGCTTGGGTCTTTAAAGAGGTTAATGGTGGCAGAGACTTTCCTTACTGAGGTCACCCTTTAATCTACTATGACATGTTGCCACTCATGTGTTTTATAATTTAGAGGTTTTTTTTCACTGTTGTGAAGTTATGGACAATACGGTTTATCACATTTTGGGGGAGGGTCTGAAGTTTGTGTCTAAGAGCTCCAGGCTACTATCTAACTTTTAAGAATTGTTCTTATTTCACATTTTGAAAAATGCATGTTTTAAAAAAATACTGCTTAAGTTAATGAAACAAACTATGATCCTACATTAGGAATCATTTTAAGTAATAAATGAAATCAATATCGACTACCACTTTCAAACACAATTCTCTAAATCAGATATTAGGACAGGAGGAAATATCAAGACGATTATCCTGAAGTCTATTTGAAGGAGTTTTTCTAACGACAAAATTTGTTGGAAAAGTGTTGCCCTGTTTGTGAAAGACCAGGCAAAGAACCCAATTCATTATTGGTGACTGGGTGAGGCTCAATGCCATCAGGGCAACACTAAACTGGCCCTGCCAAAGGACAGGTGAGGGGCAAACAGGCAGGGCTCTGCTAGCACAAGCCCAAAAGATGTCATGGTGAGGCATGAGACAATGGGGTGTACTCTGCCCAGCTCAGAGAAAGGACAGCCCCAAGTTCATATTCTGCCTTACTTTTCAATGCTTTTCCATTTGTAGGATTTACAAGAGAAATTTATCACAAAAGAGAGAAACAGAAGGACAAAGAAAACTTTGCCAGAGAATATCATCACCAAGAGATCTACTACAAGAAAACAACTTCAATGCTGTTTAGGTTGTTGACTAGGTTCTGCTACTTCGTTTTATATGTTCTATATTTTATCTCAAGTTTGAAAATTCACCACGATTCCTAAATGCCTACTATGTGATCTTTTATGCTTTGTTCAGCCTAAGGACTGGGCTGAGCTGCCCTGGGATGAAGATGTAGAATGTGCTGCAGGTGAGTGACTGGCAGGGGTTCATGAGTCAGGAACATGTCCTGAGAGGACTGTACTGATGCTGCAACTCTGGCAGATCCAGGTATCCTGGCAGAATGGGATCATTCTGATTGCCTCCTAAGGCTGCATCTTCTCTGAAAGACAGAGCACCTAGCTACCTCAACCTTTGGCAGCTGGCTTCTGGGGGACCTGACTCTTCTTAGGTAGGCTTACATATGTCAAACTTCTCCCATGGGTGAAGCTGCCCTGATGGTCTGGAGTCACTCAGTGTGCCAGACATGTGCAGAAGAGCCCTGAGTGGCATTCTCAGGGTCATCTTCGGGCACAATATCAAACTGAAGCAGAGCACTACTCTGGACTTGACAGGTGTACAAACACCTTTGGTCTGGGCACACATTTGGGTCCTGCAAAAACCCACAGGGGAAAGAGTGCCCTCATTATGGAAGCCAGGTTGATCAGGGATGAGCTCCCCATCTGTTGTTTCTTTTTCCTTTCTCTCCTTCTTGGATTTCTTCCTAAATGGCTTTTCACCCAGTGCTGGGCACAGGTCCAACCCCTTGAATGGACCCCAGAGAAAGGAATAAAACAAGTCAAAGCAGGTTAAGATGTCCTTCAGTCTGGGTCTCCCCCATCAGTTCAAGTTTGCAGCTGGGCTAACTTTTTCAGGAGTTATTTTCATTCTTCTTTTGCTGTGATAAACTCCTCCAGGTAGAGAACTGCATCACAAATACCCATCCAGCAGCCATGACTGCCTCAGGTGGCCAGAGGAACTTCAGCCATCCCTTCTTGTTCCAAGTCTTCTTTGGGGGCTTTTTCATCCTCAGCTGGCTCACCTTGCAAAGGGTACAGGGAAGGAGAGGTGAAGCTTTCTGGGAGTCAGTGAACATTCATTAAGTGCCTACTATGTGACAGGCACCATGCTAAGTGCTAGAGATCCAAAAGTCTGGGCTTTAAAGACTACACTCCAATTTGGCAGACAACTACAAATACAGAATCCTGCACCCAGGGTGGGAAATGATCTGAGGAGGTGTATGTTACAGAGCTGATTTCATCTTGCAAGATGATGAGTTTCTGGAGATTGTGAAGTCCAGGAGATGAGCCAGGGGGGAAATGGCCTGGCCAAGATGCCCCTGCCCGGACTCCAGGAATTGGCTCTTGCTCCCCAGGAGTGGAAAGACAAAAAATATCACTGGCTCCCAGTCAGGAGGCCTGGGAAGGTGGCCCAGCTGGCTATCTAGTGCACTTGTGGGCCCTCTTTCCTGACTTTTCCAGATGGGGAAATCAGGAATGAGGGAAAGCTATAAAGGCAATCCACTTAATAAATCAGAAAGAACTGGATGGCGGGAAGCTACTGAGAATTTTGCTCTTTCCAGTGCTTACTACTCAGTATGCCTGGTAGTTGAAAGTACTAGCAGCACTGTTATTTTCTGATGGAACATTATTCCAAATTTAGCTTCCTTAATTTTATTCCTTCTTTCCCTCTACTTCCATTTAAAGCACCTTACAAATTACCTTATTTGGTCCTCACAATCACCCTGGGAGGTAGGTAGTAGAAATCAGAGGGGTCTTAGAGGGCTTCTATTCCAATCCCCTTGTACAAGTAGGACTATTTGAATAGTAAATATCATGCCACAAGGGCTAAGTGAGATCTTTTCTTAAAACCAAACCTAATTAGCTCAGAGGACTGAAAGCTCAGTTCCCTGATGGAGTTTCCAGGCTACATGAGTACAGAAAAACTAGGGTATAGGGAGATTAAGCTGTTCTCTCTGACTGATATGACAGGGAAACTGAGGCAGAGAAGCTGAGTAACACAAGTGAGGCAGTACCTTACTGATTCTCCCTTCTCTGCTCTCCATGTCTTCACCTGGCTGGGGCTAAGGAAACCACTAATTGTTGGATATTCTACAAGGGTCTCATAATTTTCCAGGCTGAAACTCAGGCCCCAGACCAGTCTGGGTCAGGTTTAATCTGTCTGTGATGGCCCTCATTTTGCAGACAAGGAATTAGAGGGGTGACGAAGGAGATGTGACGTCCCAAAGGTCACCGAGAATAAGCGACAGAGCTTTCCAGGCCCTCTGACTACAAAGTCCAACTTTCTACTGTCTCCCCTCGTTTTTGCAGAGGATGAATTCAAGGTCCATCGAGGTTAAGTAACTTGCTCACAGTGTCTCATCTAGTTCAGTTTAGGAATAGGATGCTTACTTAGCGCACTGATTGGTACACCATAGGTGCTAGGTAAATGTTTGTTGACAAGACTTGATTAGAGCAAGAAATCTGAATTCTAAAGTTGTGAATTTCCCTGGCTCATGAATTCATATTTGGAATAACAGATCACACCTGGCGAATAGCATCACATCAAGTGGCTGGACAGCAATGGCTATAAAATAGTCCCATATAAGGGAGAAATTGGAAACTGCAATCATTCTGCTAAGTAATCACAGTTGTTTCCATAAAGAAATAGATCTCATGTGACCTAAAATTTGTTTCACTTTATTTGTCCATTTTGAGAGAAGCCTTTCTTACCTCTACTGTTAATGAAATTGTATTTTAAACGAAGAAGCCATTGTTCCTGTTGGTGATGACTTTTCTATCTCCCTCAGTGGCAGAGATGGAATTATAAAAAATAATCAAAAATTTGTAAAGTGTTTTGTATACATTACTTCATTTGGAGTAAAAATAGGTTTAAATTGTGTCAAGAAATTCAGGTAAGGGACAAAAGAACTTAAGGATAAGTGAACCCCTTTAAACTCAAGACAAAATTACTAGGGGGAAGTTGTGAATTCTGTTTCTGGACATTTTAAAGAAAAAGCTAGTTCTGGAATGGTCCTAAATTATGAGGCCATGATATATTTGGCTATTGTCCAACACCACAATGACTGGCACATGTTCAGTTTCTGATGAGTTTCACATAGGAAGAATGCTTACCATTTTCTGTGGGTAGGACCCAAAGTCTTGAATCATATCAGATCATTTCTAGTCCTAAAGACTTTGGAAAGATGATTCGGGGGAAGTGCCTTGAAGGCAGGAATTATTTCATTTTTGTCTCTGTATCTTCAAAAAGCACCAGAGCTACAGCGCAATGCTTGACCATAACAGGCATTTAGTTAACACCTGTTAATTGATTGCTGGAGCATTTAAACTCATTGCATTTGGAGGGGGTGGTGGTGGTTCCATGATGTTTAGAGGAAATCAATTTCCTTCCTTCCCCTGCTCCCCCTCAAAAAATGCACTCACTATACATAGAGTGGATTAAATCTTTCACAATGAATCCCAAAATGATTAGTTTCAACAGGTTCTTACAGACTGGGAAATTCTCCAAGGCCTGTCTGAAAATCTGAGGCCAAAGCCAATGGAAGATTGTTTCCTGAAAGGACTCATTGCCACTAACAACCTGTATTCAACTAGAAATGGATCTAACTTTGGCAATAAAAAGAATTGAACTTTATGACCCTTTTCCAATCCCAAATATATTTCTCTTCTATGTATAATCAGGAGATTAGTCTTAAAATTCTCCCATCTTCACTAAATTCTGGCAATAGAAAGGTTTTTGGGCTACAAACTCTGATTTATACAAAATGTTAGAGTTAGTTAACCAAACAATCTAACTCATAATTAATTAATATTTCTATGACTGATCTCCTAAAATATTTTTTCTCTAAAATATTTTCTCAGGAAAAAAGCAAACACCCCAATAGTATCAGGCCTTAAGCATGAATAAAGTCCTCAGAGGTCATCCTATCATCCTCAACAGTGAGCATCTAACTCCACTCAATTCAGCAAATGATGACTGTGTACTACTTGCAATAAATTACATTAATACATTTCACTAAAAGTTTCCAAGAAACATGGCAAAAAAAAAAAGCAAAACTGGAAGTTAAATAAACATACAGAAAAAGATATCTTCCTGGTTTCTCTCCATGGGAAGCGAAGTACCAGAGTTCTGATTCCATTGTGCACCTCAAACACAAGGACACCTTTAGAACAGATGCCAAGGAGTATTCCTGTTTGAGACTTCTTTTCCGGGTGCACTCGATGAAAATGAACACCATACTCTGTCAGTCTTTGGCAGACCTATAAAACACAGGTATTTAATTCTATAGACATAAAAAGGAAATAACTGGAAAAACAAAATTATAATATACATAATAGTCTCTAATCTAGTAAAGATATGGAGTTAATTAGATTTAACCATGACCCACCTCTCCAACTTCCCATCTCACTCCTCACCCTCAACTCTATCCTTCTCACGTTGTATTTAAGGAACTTCCTGTTCCTATCACTATGTCCACCAAGACTTCAGTTCCATAATTAACCAACTTCCATTTATTTTACACTTTTTCATCATGTGATTTCCTTCTCTTGGTACCAACAAAGAGACCTGGGACCCCCAGATGACACTGCCTCCATGGTCACATTTTCCAGTACTCATTGTACCCCTTCTACCTTCTGATTCACAAATCCCAGAAGAGGAGTCGGAATACCGTTTTCTCCCCACTGCTACTTCAGCTTGCCTCTGCTTTCCTTAACAAAAAGGTTTGAGGGTTACTCTATCCAAATTTATCAACCAAACCAGACTTTGGCAGTTGTTATCTATCTGTCCCCAGCTAATTCATTCTCAATTTTTGTAGAATCCAGTGCCTGATTAGTCTTTTCCTTGACACCTAAGGTCCCTCAAATATTATTACTTTCCAGTAACTAATCTACTCTAATGACTGAGCTCTTTTAGAACTTCACCTCCCTTATCCACAGGAATCCTTACAATCTTGATCCTACTATTATTCACAAGTGTTCTATTTCTTAGGCTCAAGAACTCTTCAATTTAATTACTGAAGTATATTCTTGCCTCTAATACCACTAATCTCCCATCCCTCTCAGTTAAGGACTCATAGTTTAGAAAAACGTCTACGACATTTGCCATGAGCTCACTTTTCTCCCTTTCTCTAACTATGACAGACCCTTGTCCAAATCTGCCATTCTCTTTCCTTTAATCTAGTCTCTGATGGTGGCCCTTCTTCTCTGCAAGGCCTTCCATATGAACCCTTCATACTATCCCATTTTAATTTCCCCAAAAGATTGCCCCTACAATTATCAATTTGCTTCTTCTAATATTCTAATTTCCTATCAACTGATTCCTTCTTTACTGTCAACGAATGTTCAAGTTTCATTCATCCTTAAAAAACTTTTCATTAGATCCTACCATTCCTTCAGACTTTCATACTATTTCTCTTTGCCTCTTTTCAACCAAACTCCTGGAAAAAGCTATCTGTATTAACTGCCTCCATTATATTCCTCCTACTACTCACTTATCAACCCCTTGCTAATGAGAATCTAACTTCAGAACACAACGAATATTGATCTTTGCAAAGTTATCTTCTTTTAAAAGCCAAAAATAAACACTGTTGGTTTTTTTTAAAAAAATAGTCTAATCTACTAGTACTGTAGCGCTTTTGGGGAGGGGATGGAAGAAAGATAAAAATTGCGTGTGGTTGAAAAATACCACCCGATTCTCTATTTCAAGTGTATTTGGTATCTGGCTTTTGATCAGTGTTAATGGTAATCATAGATAATAGAGGGCTAGCTAGGTGAATAAAGACTCAGATGGGGTGTTAACTGAGCCAGGTAGGGTGAGACTGGAAAAACATCAAGGAGGGTAGATGGATTGCATTTTGCAAAGGAAGGCAGAATGGTCTAAAGCCCTTTGGTTCTCCCAAGAAACCCACTAAAGATTGCTAGATGGTTGTACTCACAATGTTAGGAAATCTTTCCTGTATTTAACTAAAATCTGTTTCTATTTTACCAGTCTTAATATATATCACAAGGAGCATAAATTACAACAAATAATCACCCCACATCTCTATTATCTAGATGGAGGTGAAATGAAACCTCTTTAACTATTTACAAAGGGTGGGGAAACTTGACTCTCCCTAAAGGCAGAAGAGAAGGAAGGAATACTTTTGTGCCCTAAGGAGCTAGTTCAAACAAAAGCATGGAATGTTTTCTCTTTCTCTTTTTTTTTTTTTGAGTGTGATAAAACTCTTACAATGAATAAACAGCATCTAGTAGCTTTCCTAGTGATTTGCCAATGGTCACGGAGTTAATAAATATCTCATGTACCAGTCTTCCTGACTCCAAGTGTAGAAAGCAGTATACTTTGGCACACTGTCTATATTATGTTTGCATCTGAATTCAGTGTAAAATCTTTCTGTGAAAGGATGAATATGGGAAACATGGAACTTACTATAAGTCTTGGGGCCTGGTAGAGCTTGACTTACCTTTAAAAATTCCATTTCTGTTTCTTTTTCGGAAGCTCCTATGTAGGTACTGTGCAGCTTAGGTAACTCTTCTTTCACATAGGATAAATCCATTCTCTCCGTCACTCTAGCTGGCAAGTAATGCTCTAGTCTAAAGTAAGACATACCATGAACCTAAGAGGGAGGGAAAGAGGGAAAGAGGGAGAGAGAGAGAGAGAAAGAGAGAGAGAAGGAGAGAGTGTAACACGTTGTAAACCACCAAAGCACACCAGAAGCAGTTTCCTTGAACTTTAACCAATACTACATCAACTCCAAAAAGCCATGACCAGACTTCAATGAGAAATTCTAATTTTTACTTTGTTTTGTAAATAGTATTGTGTTTTCTCCAATTACATGTAAAGATATTTATCAACATTCATTTTTTCCACTTAACAGTATTTTATTTTTTCCAATTACACGTAAAGGTAGTTTTCAACATTCATTTTTTATAAGATTTTGAGTTCCAAATTTTTCTCCCTCCTTCCCTCCCAACCCCCTTCCCTGAGACAGGAAGCAATCTGATACAGGTTTTACATGTACAATCATGTTAAATACATTTCCACATTAGTCATGCTGTGAAAGAAGAATTGGAACAAAAGGGAAAAAAACTACAAGAAAGAAAAAAACCCAAAACAATGAAAAAAGTGAAAATAGTATGCTTCGATCTGCATTCATACTCCATAGTTCCTGGATGTGGATAACATTTTTCATCATGAGTCTATTGGAACTGTCTTGGATCATTTATTGTTGAGAAGAGCTAGTCTATCATATTTGACCATCACACAGTATTGCTGTCACTGTATACAATGTTCAATGAGAAATTCTTGAAAGCTATACAGTTATTTATTAGGACAAGGGCAAATCTAACAGTTACACAGAAATGGCCTCTGCTAGTATAAGAAAGAAGGAAATCCTACCTCTGGTTGGTAATCTCCATACTCGGCTTGAAGGGCCAAGGAGGCTAGCAGTAAGGAAGTTTCATCATCACAGTGCATCCTCTCCTCTAAGATATCTTTACGCAGCTGGAGATAATATTGGTGACAAGTCAAAGTATGTCTGAGAAAAGACAGAAATTTTATGTTTAGTAATCTTGAATCCTTGAGTGATTTTATCACCCTACAACTTGGAGGAACATTTTATACAACCAAATGAAATCTTTCCCATTAGTTATTATAAAAATAATACTGGGAATTTGATCTAAATTGAGTTATTTGAGAAAAATAAATTTTAGAAAGTTATAGAGTTGATATGGATATATGTTTTACACGATTACACATATATAACCTATATCAAATTGCTTAGTGTTGTAGGAGGGAAGAGGCAGAAAATTTGGAGTTCAAAAATTTTAAAAAAATTAGTATTAGAACGGAAGGCAGATTGGGGGAAGGAGCAATCAGAATGCACGCTATCTTGGGGTGGGGGAAGGGAAAGATGAGAAAATTTGGAACTCACAATCTTGTGGAAATGAATGTTGAAAACTAAAAGTAAATAAATTAGAAAAAGATTCATATTAGAAAGTTATACAGTTGAAGAGATAAGGAAGCTAAAAGAAAGAACAGAAATATTCTATGTACTCACTGTATTAGACTGACATCATCTAGGAAAAATTTAATTCGTAGGAACAAAGTAAAATCAACAGCTGTTTTGTTTTTTTTCTTTGGTTCCTCTTTCCATCCCTCTGGGGCCACTTTAGTTAGTTTCAGATCAGGATCAACAAAGAAATACTCATTATCTAAACAGGATGAGAAAAACATCCAGATCAAATATTGGTCCTTCATAATATCTTAAGGGGGCACAGTTCCCTTTTAAAATTTTTCTTCTTTTTATTTTTAACAAGGAAGTTAATGTGAAGCTTCATTGCCAGCTGAGACTAGATCAGTTCACTTCATATTCATGTCATCACTGATAATTCAGTATTCCACAGGAACAAGTATTATAATTAAAAACATCCAAAATAAAACTAATTTCCTTTCACCTTGATCCCCCAAACGATGCATCCTTACAAGCTGACTATTTCTGTTTAGGGAACTACAATCCTCCCAGTCCCCAATGTTTACCACATCAGGGATACAGCTGATTGTCCTCTCTACCTGGCTCCCCATATTTAATCAAGAGCAATGTCTTGAAGAGTCTACCTTGCCAAGGGTCTCCCCTCCATAGTCTATCACAATCCTAGGGTCAGCATCCTAACTCAAGTCCTCATCATCACTCAACTAGACTAGTGTAACTAGTCTCCTATTTGGTCTTCCTAAATCCAATCTCTCCTTTCTCCAATTTATCCTCCACAAAACTGCTAAACAAATTAAGTTAAAGCACAGGTCTGCCCTTAGTGGCTACGTATTTCCTCTTAGATCAAGTATAAACACAAGGGGCTGGCACTTAAAATTCTGCACAATCTGATTAACTATCCAGTCTTAATTCATGTAAGTCTTTGTCCATTCCATGATCTAGCCAAATTAGCCTCCTGAGAATTTCATCTCGTGTCTCAAAGTCTTTCTAGAGGCACTCCCCCAGAACCTAAACTGAACTCCCTGCGCTCATCTTCCCAGACTCCTTAGATTTTATCAAGATTCACACCCCGCTGATGCCCCCATGTTAGCCCAATTGTTAAAAGCTTCCCCCACAAATAAATTCATATTTACTTGACTGTGAGCTCTAGACTCCTGAGGGAAGAAAAATTCATTTTCATCTCTGTACCTCCAATACATCTAGCCCAGTGCCCGGCACAGAGTTGGTGCTTAATAAATGCTTGTTGCATTATTCAGCAAACTCCAATTGATCCAGAATGCTCAGGAGGAGTTTTGGCCAATTCTAATAATATTTTGCTTAAATACAGAGACTGCTAATATTTAAAGATTAGAAATCAATAAATGAACTAAAATCATACTTAATCTCAGATTTCTTCAGCTCATTACCACATGGCAGTTTGGTTTTTAAAAATCATAACAAATTTGTCCTGAACATCATAAAGAGCAAATAAAGTGAGCAACCTAATCTATGAAAGACAACGACCCCAGCAGCTGTAGGCCTGCAGCATGCTCAGCTTACTTTGCCGTCCTCATCTACAAAAATCAGTGTTATTATTGTTAAAGCTATACTGCTTATATCTCTTTCCAACTAACCTTCCTTTATCCCTTCAAAGAATTCTGGAAAGAATAGCTCATGAATCCCAAAACATTAGGTACATGTGAGTGGGTCTACTAGACTTTTGATTTCATTTGTATGAAGGACTCCCAATGTGGGAATTCCCTTCTTCAGTACAGATCAGCAACTCCTTTGTGACTGAGTTTAAGTGAGATGCCCTTTGGTCTATAACTAGGGATAGAAATAGGATGTGAACTTAGGTCTTCCTGGCTAGTCTACCTTCTATCAATGGAGTCAATTTAAAGCACATAAAAATGTTCTCTGGTCTTGGGACAATTGAATATATTACCAAGACTGGGTAAGCTCAATGACATGGTCCTGCCAGTTTTGAGGACACATAGGCATAATCTTAATTACTTCTCTCTTACCTGTGGGCAAGAACTGATTTTTCAGTATTAGAATTTAATCTTGGTCAATCAATAAGCATTTAAGTGGTTACTATGTGCCAGCTTTTGTGCTAAACCAAGAGGATGAAAAGAAAGGCAAAAGATAGCCCCTGTCTTCAAGGAACTCACAATCTAATGGGAGAAAGCTAGAAATAAGACATTGTAGATAGGAGGATTTTAGCTGGGTCTTGAAGAAAGCCAGGTAAGACAGGAGGTGGAGATGAGGAAGAAGAGTGTTGGAGGAATGTGGACGATAGGAGAAAACGCCAAGAGCCAAGAGATGGAGTGTCTTGTTTGAGGAAAAGCAAGGCCAGTGTCACTGGATCAAAAAGTAAGTAGAAGATTGGAAGCTGTAAGAAGGCTGGAAAGGTCAGTGGGGAGAAGTTAATTTATGAAGGGCTCTGAATGTCAAGCAGAGGATTTTGTATTTGATGCTGGAGGTAGAAGGAGCCACTGGAATTTATTGGGCAGTTAGTGGTGAAGTAGATAGAGTGCCAGTAGATAGAGTCAAGATGACTCATTTTTTTTTTTTTGAGTTCAAATCTGGCCTCTGATATTACTAGCTAAGTGAGTGACTTAATTAACCAGGTCTGCCTCAGTTTTCTTATCAGTAAAATGAGCTAGAGAAGGAAATGGTAAACCACTGCAGTCTCTTTGCCAAGAAAACCCCAAATGGGGTCATGAAGAGCTGGACTTGACTGGAAAACAACTGACGTTGAAGTTGAAGCAACAGTTTATTGAGTAGGGGTGTGATATCGTCAGACATGCACTTTATGAAAATCACTTTGGCAGTTGAATGGAGGATGGACTGGAGTAGGGAGAGACTTGTGGCAGGCAGACCAACCAACAGGCTACCATAATTGTCCAGGCATGAAGTGAAGAGAGCCTATGACAGTTGAGAGTTGAGGAGAGAAGGAAGCATTAGGAAAGTGTTGCGAATAAATGTGCAATCAACAGGTCCTGGCCACAGATTCGATATGAGGGTGAAGATGACAGTGAGGAGCTTGAGGATAATATTACTTTGAGAGGTTGGGCAACTGGGAGGTGGTGATTTCCTAAATGATAATAGTGAAGTCTGGAGGGGAGGGAAGTGTGGGGGGAAAATACTAAGTTCAGGTTTGACATGCTGAGTTTAAAATGTCTAGAGGACATCCATTTTAGGATGTCTAATAGGCAGTTGGAGATGGGGTTAGTAGATAGGTTATAGATTAAGTAGATCTGAGAATCATCAGCACAGAGATGATAATTAAATCCATGGGAGCTGATGAGATCACTAATAAAAGTAGTATAGAGGGAGAAGAGGAGCTCCAAGAGAGAAAGACAGGATTAATGGGTATGACCTAGATTAAGATTCATCAAAGGAAACTAAAACAGACCAGTCAGATAGGCTAGGCAGCAGGGCCAGGAGAGAGCAGTGCCTCAAAAACCAAGAGAAAAGGAAGTATCGAGGAGGAAAGTGTGATCGACAGTCACCAAGGCTACAGAAAGATGAAGAAGGATAGAGAGTGAGAAAAGGATATGGGATTCGATAAATAAGAGATCATTTGTAACTTTGGATATGGCCGTTTGGGTTCAATAGGACTTACTGTTTTTTATAGCCAAAAGTTTTTCCTTGGAAAATGCCAATGAAAACTCATTTTAAGCAAAGCTGTCCTTATTTAACTAATTTCTACCAGAATAAGGGTCAGGCACAGTAGCAATAATTATGGGCACCCCAAATTGTCAAGGCATCACAACGTGGATAATGTGAAAATGTTATTTTCTTCCCTGTCCACAAAACTTGTAAAACATCTTTGTACCTTTAAGGCTAGCTAAGGCAAACAAGTGATGTTCCACCAAGCCAATATGGGCTACAACCATGTCAAATACATCTTTGCAGAGGGTTTTGATATCACAGGTCAGCTCCATTCTCTGTCCACTCAGAAGCTGGATGTTTATTTTTCTCCGGGTATCATCATTCTTCCCTTTCTTGGTCTGCAATTGAAAGAATATAGTATTGTTAAAGGAAAACAATAGTAGAACTTTGCCTATAAAGTCACATTGGCTTTTGAAGTTATTTTCTTGAAATAATGCAAATTGTATTTTTTTTTTTTATTACTTACAAGGATAGATCTTGGCAGATCCAAAGATACGAATGGTTCAACTGTCATCTTTACAAACTCAGGTCCAAAGAAGTTCTGTAAATCATAAATCAAGTCATGTCAACAAGTATCTATTCAGCAGTGAGCAATATAGCTAGAAATGAGACTCTTGCAAAAGGAAAGGAAATAACATCCATAATTCATCCTCAAGCATATCGCTTGTCATGTGGAGCTCATTTTCTTCCAGGACGTACACTGTCACATTTCTGATAATGGTTCCTGGCACAAGTAATGAAATTTTCTTAAAAAACCCTTTTAATATCAAATTTGGATTTAATAAAGGTTATTACGGTCTATAGGTGATGTAGATGATCCGTAAGCCTTTCCTTGCATTCTACATGCTAATTTTTAAGTTGCAAACTAAACAAAAAAAATTTAAGTTATAGATCATAACTAATTCCTGGATTTTGCTCACAATATAACCCCAGGAAAGCTCTGGCAAATTTCTGTTGTTTGGCAAAAATGGAAAACTCTTGAAGAGACATAAAAGAAATGTCAGTCTTTTAATATGTTGAGTGTTAAAAGAATCTAATTCCTCTGGAATATATTTACAAATGAAGCTGCATTCTTTTTTTTTATTTTAAATTTTATTTTCAGCTCCAAATTTCTCCCTCCTTCCACTCCCTCCCAGTTTTATTCTTTAGAAGAGGAAAGATTTCTGTCTAATCTAGTATTTTATTAAGGGATACACTAAAAATAAATTTAGGAACTTTCACAGTTAAGAGATGAAAACTTCACTTTAAGGTGAATTTCAGTAAGGTACATTATAAAAGACTGGAAAACAACGTATACAAAGGCTACAACAATGTAAATAAAAATAAAAAATCCTATTAAACAGAATACTATGTGAGTATTACTGCAACAAAGCCTAGTTCCAAACAGTAGATGAGAAAATACATTTTTCTCCTTTTTAGAAAAAATGGGGGTAGGGGATCTTGGTCTTGACAGCTACACAGACAGTGAGATTTGGTTGATAGTTTGGTTAGTTTTCCTGAATCAGTTTCATTTTCTTCTTATTCTTCTTTGTTCAAAGGATGGTGCTTTGGGAAGGAATTCTTTCCATATATTTTGAACTGAGGGTGACATAAAAACAAAAAGTTTTAAATTTTAAAAGAAGAAAAATTAAACTGACAATGATTTAAAGTCTGTGAAGTACTTTAGAGACATAATCTCATTTTCTCCACACAATAATCCTATGAAGTAGATGATACACAAATGTACATGTGTTCAATCTATTTAAATAGCATTATATTTTCTCTGGGGAATGGACTAGGACACTTGCTTGGTATAAGTAAAAATATCTTCCTTAACATCATTTATTTGAAGAATTTTGAAATTCATATTCCTTCATGAAATAATGTTCTACTTTATATTATTTTCAAAAGATGATTGACAAAATCCCTATTGTTCTCTAGCTAGCAAGTTCAGCTTTTTTGGAAACATTTAAAGTATGTTATAATCATAAAATAATCTGATCTTAATTTTATTAACCAGTGAAGACTAACTACAAATACAGAAGAAAATCTAACTTTGATGTCAGTAGGCAATTCTTCACATTTAGATTTATCAAAAAAGGTAATGGGCGATTATGTGTAATGGTTTATACATCTAGGGATCTTCAAGAAGAACCATTTATTGAGACTATTATAGAGGAGATCATATTCAAGCATAGATTAGACTAGATAGCCTTGGAAATCCCTTACAATTCTGTGATTAAAGGTTTGGTTTTTTTCTGTTTAAAGTACTGTTCTTTTGTGAAAGGATCAAACTAAATCTTACTAGAGAATAATAAGCATTTTTGTCCTAATAGCAAGGGTAACATATTTAACTGTATTACCTGGGTTGGTTTTTTGGTTTTTTTTTTTGTTGTTTAACAAACATGTATTCAACATTCTTTGTAGGGGGAGGAAGAAATATCTATTTTCAATAATGAACATCTACTTCAACACTTTTAGGATAGCTGTGATTCAAAACTTTGAGAGTTGCCATGTTTGCTCCTACAGCCAACTTGGGGCCATGTTTCTCCATCTCTGGCTTGGTTAGACTTTGGATAACAGATGTACAATCTCACATTGGACCATGGCCTACTGGCACAATAGCTTGTGACAAATCAGGGTCACTTTAATGCCAAGATAAGTCTTTATAATACGACTTTAAGGAGGAAAAAGAAAGTATTAGCATTGTTCTCTTTGTCCTGAAGAAAGAAAGGCTTCACAGAGAGGGCTGGATTGTAGCAAACATGGTGGGAATGGGGCAAGAGGAAAGAGACTAGAAAGAGCGAAAGGGGGACTGCTGCTAAAATCTTAAGCCTTTCTAAGTTGTTTGCCTTTACAGTGTGTTATTACATAAATTCTTAAACCTACTTATTCCTTTAATATCCACAGCCAATAGAGTGGTATAGGTCAAGTAGGGCTTGGTTCAAGGAAAGATTGATTCTAGCTGGGAGCCAGGATGAGAAAAGAAATAGGTCTGGATATGAAATGAATACAAGGAGGAGCAAAGATGGTCCAGCTGTAGATTGAAAGCAGGGTTAATATGGATTAACATTCCCCAGAGAATTAAGGATTATTAGGATTTTATCATTTTTCTTTCTTCTGTGCTATTTACTATACAGCCCATTCAATGGTATGATCTGGGAATTAACATTCAACCAGACAAATGTGGAATGTGACACAAGACATCACTTGAATTAAAAAAAAGTTCATGCTTTATGCTTTAAGTGTGTTAATAAACTAATGTCATGCCCTTTGAAAAACAGAAAGAACAAATGAGTATGGCTTCCCAATGAATAAATAAAATGGAACAGAGGTCAAAGAAAACAGGGTAAGGTTAAGAACAAACAAATCTGTTCCAAAATGAAAAAGTGAAGAAAAAAATCTTAGTTATTATTTATGAAAAGGCTGGCTATTAGGAGAAATTTTATATACAAAATATTTTCATAACATTCAATTTTTTCTCAATGTTATTTCATCCAAAATGCAGAAGTAGAACAAAAGTACTTAGTTTCATTCTTCCTAAAAATTCTTTGGCTTGATCTGCTCATTAAAAATATATAGAAATAAATGGTTTCTTCTTTTTACACTTTCAGATGGGGTGTATCCGAAGCTGATTTACTTTGCAGAAAAGTCATTCATATATCATATCTATCTAAATCTAGACTGTTATGTCTAAAATGATATATACTTGGAAGGAAAAAATGTATTACGTACCCTGAAAAATGTAACAAGCTCTATGCAAGCCATATTTAAAAACAATTGTGGTTTGTGAATAGATCAACATGATAAATTATCTAGTCAAAGAATGTGTTTGTCTTTAAACAGACTCGGAAGCTGATAGGCTTTTAATAAGATTGTTAAGCTATATCCCTCAAGAGGCAGTATGGTATTCCTAGAGTCAGACATGGTGGGACTTGGAATCTAGAAGACTTGCACTCCTCTTACTTGTCTGAGTCTCTGTCCAGATGATGAGCATTTAACCTGTCAGTTTCCCAGACAACCAGGGGCCAGGGAAGGAAAAGACAGACAGAAAGGCCAAAACTTATTATTAACCATTCTGGATATGTTTAGTTGTAGAAGCCAAAAAGAGAAAGGTGAATGTCTCCCATGGACTGCTTCTGAGATTACAGAAATGGTTCAAAGATTACAATATCTTGACCACTGTCCTTAAAATGATTTAAGCTTTTCAAGGAAGATGAATATGCCACAAATCAATGATTCCTATTAATAAAATTTTTTTTTTAAATTACAGTTCTGTAATAACCACAGTTCTGTATTCCATTTAGCTCGACTATATCATCCTTGACTTTGGTTAACATGGTGGGGAGGGGGTAGTAAGATAGTTAAATGTCTTATGAAAGGTGCTCTTAGAAAGGACTAAAAAAGATGTTTTAGATAAATAGATAGAGTATAGCAGTGAAAAACACACTGGATTTTGTTGAACACTGTTTACTACATACCTTTGGAGGAGAAGGGAATTAAGTATTTATATCTCCTACAATGTGCGAGGCACTATGCCAAGTGTTTTACAAATACCATCTCATATCTTCACAACAACCCTGCAAAGTAGGTGCTAGCACTTTTACCCACTGCTTCACCTAGCTGCCCATTAAAAAATGTGGTTTACCAACCTTAAAATGATTATACCTAAAGTCAGTTACAATTGAAAAAACTTTAATATACCTATGAAAAAAGAAAAACTTCCTTTGCACAAGGTCGACTTTGGTTATAGCAGTGAAGTGCAAGCAGCTCCTACACCAAGATGGATAGACTTTGTGTGTTAATTGTCTAATTGGCTCAATTTGGAAAGGATTGGCAAAAGAGGGCTGGTGGTGAGATAAACAATTTTTCTTGACCATGGTGATCCACGAACTCAAAGTGGCCCTCCATTCCTGCAGCAATACAACGGGAAAAGGCCAAAGTATATTAAGGATCATATAGTACATAGTCTATAAAAATTAATTCTAGTCTTGGTACAGTAATCTACGATCTGTGTTCAAAAAGCAATGAACTGATGGCAAAGAAGCAAAAATGAAAAGGGTGTCCACCATTTGGAGAATATCAGAACAAATTATAGTATGTGAATAGAGTTCTATTGTGTCTTAATGATCAAAGGGACAGTTTCAGAGGAACCTGAGAAGACTTCTATAAACTGATGCAGAGGAAAATGAGCAGAGCCAGAAGAGTTTATGCAATAATATCACTGTAAAGGCAAATAACTTAGAAAGACTTAACAAATCTGATCAACACAATCACCAATTCTGGAGGACCTATGTGACTCTAAGAATGTCATTTTCCTTCACTGGGTTTTAGTTCTTTATCTATAAGCTACCCATCTCCTGACAGAGAGGTGATGGACACTGGATACATAATCAAATACAGATGTTTTCTGGAGATAGTCAACGCAGGAATAAATTTTACTTGATTATGCATATTTGCTATAATGTTTTGGCTTTTCCTTATTCTTCATGGGAGATGGGTTAAAAAGGAAGAAAATGGATTTTTGCTAATTAAAAAATTGAAAAAAGAAAACAAATACATGAGCTGATGTACTAGTGAAAGAACTGAGTTGCATATAGACATAAGCAAATAGGTTCAGTTAAATATGGACTGCTCACAGACTTTCCATGGAAAGGCAAATAAAGGATTTGGCAAAACTAGCTTCATGTGATAGTCACGCTGTTATTTTGCCTTAGTGTGGTCATAAGAAATGTAAGCAAATAAACCACCATGAAAATAATTGCAGCTTGTGTACCCTCCACTACAGATTAAGTACTGAAGAATTTCTGAGCAATTCAAAAGGTCTTCCAAGCTAAGTAAACATATTTTGAGACAAAGTAGCATAAGTGCAAAAAGAACTTAGGGTAAGACGGTGAAAACTATTGGAAAATATGGTTTGGGATCAAGAAATGGAAAACACCAAAGGCTCATAGACTGCATGAAAACCTTTTGCTTATACATTATAAATATTTTCTCCATGAAGAGTTTGTAGTTTCTGGATTTAATGAAACAAAACATCATTAAAACTGAACTGACTCCAGCTTAAAGGAAAGGACACAAAACTTGTTAAAAGTAGCCAACTTCAGAAGACGTTCTTTTTTGTGCATTCAGGTCAATTGGTTAGAAAAAAGTTTGTTAAAAAAAATGCCAACCTGCAAGATGGTGGAGTGAGCAGTAAATTGCCATACCTTTCCCATATTCACCTTTAAACAACCATAAAATTATGCACCAAAACAAATCCTGGAACAGCAGGGACCAGCAAAAAGACAAGGTGGAATAATCATTCTGCTCAAGAAACTTGAAGGATCAGTAAGAAAGGTTTGTCTCACTCAGATAAAAGGGGAATGCAGTCCAGCACAGGAAACATTCCAGCAAGCTAACAGCATGCCCACTATAGTAAGCCAGCTGGAGATCCTGAACCCCAATGCAGTGGAGCAGGAAAATGCCAATGCTAGGACTCCTAGTGTGTCTCAGGATAGCTGGGAAACAGGCAGACTCCAGCTCCCAGAACCATCTCTTGTTCAGTCTAGCCCTAGGCAAACAGGTAGATGCCAAACCTATGGGTGCCTAAGCAACAGGCAGTCTCCAGCCTCTGGGCCAGACCAACACATGCTTCAGTGTAGCCTTGGAGAAACACAGAAATACCGTACTCCCAGCACACAGCAGACATCAGCACCGGGACCCAAGCTCGGAGTCAGGTAAGCTGCCAGACTGCTACAGCCTCCAGCAAAACCAACAACCTCCTACATCACCCTCTCAGCAAAGTGCCAAAATACAAGACTCCTCTGTGGGTCTCACAGCAACATCAGCTCAGCACCAGGTAAACAGCCAGGCCCTACATCCCCTAGTCCAAGAAGCCTGGGGCAATGCCTCTTCCACCCTGGAAGCAGAGGTCAAATTTAAAAGAAAAATGGCCAAAAAAGATGAGCAAAAAAGCAACAAAAAAAGAATCTGATCATAGAAAGGTATTGATAACACACAACCAAGACAAATCCAGAAGAGGACAAGGTCAAAACACCGATGGACGAAACCCCAAAGAAAAATGGGAAATGGTCTCAAGCCCAGAAAGAACGGATGGAAGAGTTCAAAAGGAGCTTAAAATTCATGTAAAGAGAGATAGGAGAAAAACTGGGAAAAAGAAATGAGGGCTATGTAAGAGAATTTTGAAAAAAGAGTCAACAGCTTGAGAAAAGGAAATGACTGCTTAAAAAAGAAGAATTGGTCAAATGGAAAAGGAGATACACAAATCCAGTTTTAGAAAACAACTTCTTAAAAAGTACAATTGGCCAAATGGAAAAGGAAGTACAAAATTAACTGAGTAAAACAACTTCTTAAAAGTTAGAATTGAGCAAGTAGAAGCTAAAGACTCTGAGACATCAAGAATCAATCAAAAAAAAAATTCCAAAGTGCTGGACCTGGAATTAAGAAGATCTGAGTTCAACCCTAGTATGAAACACTTACTAGCTGTGTAACTCTGGGCAAGTCACTTAACTGCTGCCTGCCTCAGTTTCCTAAACTGTAAAATGAGGTTCATATTAGCACTTATCTCAGAGGACTGTTGTGAGGATAAAATGGAATGATAATTGTAAAGCACTTGGCATAGAGTAGGTACTTAATAAACACTCATTCCGTTCTTTTCCTACCTTATATACCCTAGTGAGAAATCTATAGAATCTCAAGAGAACACAAATAAAAATAAGAGCACAAAATTTCCAGTCTGCTTACTGGATCTATTTTCATCAGTGACAATATTGAAATCTCCATTACATCTCAACTGGATTAAATACATACATTAAATACAATAGCTTTAATAGAGTTGAGACAATTTCAAGGGTACTTGGGGATGGGTTTTCAAGATATTAAAATTCCAGAATCCTATAAATGGCTCTATATTCTACACATGGAGATTAAGAACACAATTACCAGGACAAGAGGTAAAAAGAACAATTAACAAACAGAGAAATGGAAGGATGAATGGTGGGGTAGACCACAGCCTGTTGCCAATGACAGCTTGCACTTTAGAAGTACGTATGACTGGGTGGGTCAGTGAACAGTTATGGCAGCACTAAGATGCCGCACCTTTACCCTTAAAAGACTAAAAGTACCAAGAGGTTTCTGATGGTAGAAGTAAAAAGCACTCAGAGGCACTTAGAATATAAATATTTTGATACTTTATAAGAATCTAATTCAGAACCTACATTTCAGCAGTAATCAGTAGGAGCAGAGTTCTCCTTTTTTGGAACTAAAATGGAATTTTCACTTGGCCAAATAATAGCTTGCAGTTCCTCGTAGCTCTAAAAAGGACCTATTTTACCTGGTCATCAGGTTTAAGAATAAGCAGTTACACACTGGGAAGCAATTTACCCTTAGTTTTCTTTGGGTCATTGCTGTTTCTAATGCCATTTCTCTCAGGGGATCTCTGGTGACATCAAGCATGGAAGCTTTGATGGTGTCTCCTGGAAAAAGGCTTAATCGGGACTGTCTAAGAGCCATCCTTGTCTGGAGCTGCAGCAATTCTTCTTCCTGACGTTTGAGCATGATCTCTTGACTAATCAGGTTGCCTTCAAACGATTTTTCATATTGTCTGCTGCATTGAAAAGAAAGGAGAGTGTTTTTAATAAGATCATTAAGACAAATCCAGAAAAACACTATCATATAGACTAATTAAATTTTAAAATAGCTTCAAATTCACCGCCCCCCCAAATACTGACATCCACACTGCCAGTCATAAATGAACAAATATATAGCTAAAATAAACAACTAGAAGAAAGTCAATTATGTTTGAGCTGAACTAAAAGAAGGGTTGCAATCACTTCAGACAAGACTGCAGTAAATATGGATATAATAAATAAGCATAAGCTTAAAAATGTCATATATAACAAATCAATATCAGTGCTTAATGTATAGGTAGCATTGTACATAAATATTTGAAGAAACTGATAATCAAGTTAAAAAGAGAACTAGATAGTAAAACTATGCTTGTGGAAGACTTTAATGTATCTCTTTCAGATCCAGATAAATCTAACCAAGAAAGAAGTTAGGGACCTAAACAGAATTTGAAAAAAAATATACAGATGATAAATTTCAGGCTATTTCTGAATGGAAATAGAAAGGAACTGTACAAAGCACCTTTAAAAACTGACCATGTATTGATATATAAAGACATGTCCCCAAAAAATAGATTAGTAGAAGTGCTAAAGACATTATTTACCAATAACAATACAAGTCACATTGAATAAAGGGCCCTTAAGAGACTAAATTACATAATTCTAAACAAACTGTGGTTCAAAGAACAAATTATGGAAGCTACAAAGTTTATTCAAAGAACATGACAACAATGAGTTAGCATAGTTAAGGGAAAATTTTCATCTCCAAACATTTTCATCCATAAGAGAGAGAAAACAAATCAATGAATTGGGTTCATAATGAAAAAAATTAACAAAAAACTCCTAATTAAACAGAAATCCTAAAAATTAAAGAGTTTAATAAAAATTGAAAGCAAAGTGACCATTAAATGGATAAATAAAACAGGAAGATTTTTTTTTTTGGAAGGAGGAGGGCAGGAGACAAATAAAAAGCTAGCTGATGAGTTTTTAAAAGCAAAGCAAATTATTAAGATAAAAATGAAAAAGAACTCAAATTACTAGAAACTATTTTTTGCCCAATTCTATGGGGGATAAGCCTGCTAATTTATAGAAAATGGATGAATATTTAACAAAAATATAAAAAAAAAATCCTAAGAAATAGGATACTTAAATAAACCAGTATCAGAAAAATAAAATGAATAAGTCACATATAAATTCCTAAAGGAAGAGGGAGGGGGCAAAGTCCAGGACTAGAGGTATTTGCAAGTGAATTATATGGAGCACTCAAAGAACAATTTCAATGAATAAACTATTCGCAAAAAAAAAAAAAAAAAAAAAAAAAAGAGGCACCTTTCCAATCTCTTTCTAACAATACAGATACGGTCTTTGATAATCAAAGAGAGACAAAGAAGAAAAAGAAAACTACTAGTATCCCTAATAAATACTGATGTAAAATTTTAAATAAAATGTTAGTAAGTGACCCTGAAATAGCATATTACTGGGTTGGGTTTATACTAGTAACAAAGGATTGATTCAATAGGAGATTATAAATATAACAAATCATGGTAATGACATAAATAATAAAAACCATATGATTATATCAATAGATACTGAAAAGGCTTTTGATAAAATCCAACATCTGCTTCTATTTTAAAATGTAGAAAATATAATAACAGAGTTTCTGTTAATAGAGTAAAAAATATCTATCTGAATTTAGGGGCAAACATAGATAATAATAGTCTCTAGTTTTTCTCCATTCATGTGTGTGCGTGTGTGTGCATATGTGTGCATGCATGCATGTATGTGTGTGTGTGTGTGTGTGTGTGTGTACATGCGCATGTATGCTCTTCAGAACACAGTTCATTCTAAACTGCAGTTTCTGGGAGGGCACAGAATAGTCCTGTGCTGTCTGAATTTCTTTTACCTTCTATTTTATGGCCTTTCTGTTTGATGCTTACAGAATTTGTCCTTTCTTATAGGAATTTATGTCTGTGACTCAGAGTTTGTTGCATAGGTTTTTTTTCCTGGATGTATTCTAAGAATTTTTTTGATTGACACTGTATTTACTGAGATCAGGTAAAAACAAGAATCCCATTACCACCAATACTGTTTAAAACAATGCAAGGAATGCTACCTGCGGCAATAAAACAAGAAAAAGACATTGTAGGATATAAGCACAGGCAAAGAGAAAACAAAATTATCCTTTTTGGAGTTGATCTGATGTCCCTAGAAAACCCTAGAAGTCAATAAAATTTAAAAGAAACAATAAATTCAAAGTTGCAGGATATGAAATAAATCCAAATACATCATTGATGTTGCTGTATCTTAGTAACAAAACAGCAGAAAGAAATACAAAGAAAAATTCCATTTAAAATAATGATAGAAACTGCAAAATATTTGGGAGAATATCTACCAAGATGAACCAAGAACCATAAAGTATATGAATTTAAGTAAAAACATATTTCTAAGAAATAAAAACTGATCTAAAAAACTGGAGAAACTTTTTTTAAATGATGAAAATTTCTTCCAGTATCCTGCCCTTTCCCTTCCCCAAGCACCATCCTTTATAACAAACAATATTTCTGAGTCATCCTACATAACCAAAAATATTCAAAAAAGAAAAAATCAATAGAACTCTATAATAGTGAATAAACAATAAATGTCACTTACTATAGATCAGGCATTGTGCTAAGCACTAGGGATACAAATAAGAAAAAGAAAGACAGCCTCTATCCTTAATAAGTTTACAGTCTAGGGGCGGAGCCAAGATGGCGGAGTAGAAAGACGCACATACACATAGCTCTGAACCCACAACCCATAGAATGGCTACAGGGAAGTAACTCACGGCGAATTCCGCACCCAGAGGCCACGGAACATTGGAGCGAGGGAGATTTCTGTTCCAGAGAGACCTGCAAACCTCTCGCAAAAGGTCCTTCGCGCTGCGGACTGGGCGCCGGGACTGGGAGCTGAGTGCAGCCCTGCCGCGGCCACGGCACCGAGAGGAAAAGATCTGAGCGGGCTTCAGGGACGGGATCTCCAGCGGCCACACGGATCCCTGCACCCACAGAGGGACCTGCAAACCTCTCGCAAAAGGTCCGTCGCACTGCAGACGCGGAGCCCAGCCCAGCCCAGACCTGCTGTGGCCGCGGCACAGAGAGAAACAGATCCGATCAGGCTTCAGGGACGGGATCACCAGTGGCCGCACAAGTACCTCCACCCACAGGTGACAGGGGTCGGTGAGAGAGTCTCTGTGGCGGGTCGAGAGGGGAGTGGGGTGCCCCCATGATTCGGGCCCCCCGGGGAGGTAGAAGCTGAGAGGCGGCTGCAGACCAGGGCTCCCCAAGTGGGCGGGAGCCTGGATCCATTGTGGAAGGTCTGTGCATAAACCCCCTGAGGGAACTGAGCCTGAGAGGAGGCCCTGCCCCGACCTGACCACCTGAACTTAATCTCATACTGAATAGCAGCCCTGCCCCCACCAAAAGCCCTAAGGCTGGAAGCAGCATTTGAATCTCAGACCCCAAACGCTGGCTGGGAGGATCAGGAGGCGAGGTGGGTGTGAGGAGAATATTCAGAGGTCAAGTCACTGGCTGGGAAAATGCCCAGAAAAGGGAAAAGAAATAAGACAATAGAAGGTTACTTTCTTGGAGAACAGACATTTCCTCCCTTCCTTTCTGATGAGGAAGAACAATGCTTACCATCAGGCAAAGACACAGAAATCAAGGCTTCTGTGTCCCAGCCCACCCAATGGGCTCAGGCCATGGAAGAGCTCAAAAAGAATTTTGAAAATCAAGTTAGAGAGGTGGAGGAAAAGCTGGGAAGAGAAATGAGAGACATGAAGTCAAAGCATGAACAGCAGATCAGCTCCCTGCTAAGGGAGACCCAAAAAAATGTTGAAGAAATTAACACCTTGAAAACTAGCCTAACTCAATTGGCAAAAGAGGTTCAAAAAGCCAATGAGGAGAAGAATGCTTTCAAAAGCAGAATTAGCCAGATGGAAAAGGAGATTCAAAAGCTCACTGAAGAAAATAGTTCTTTCAAAATTAGAATGGCACAGATGGAGGCTAATGACTTTACGCAAAACCAAGAAATCACAGAACAAAGAGAGAAGAATGGAAAAATGGAAGATAATGTGAAATATCTCATTGGAAAAACAACAGACCTGGAAAATAGATCCAGGAGAGACAATTTAAAAATTATGGGTCTACCTGAAAGCCATGATCAAAAGAAGAGCCTAGACATCATCTTTCATGAAATTATCAAGGAAAACTGCCCTGAGATTCTAGAACCAGAGGGCAAAATAAATATTCAAGGAATCCACAGAACACCGCCTGAAAGAGATCCAAAAAGAGAAACTCCTAGGAACATTGTGGCCAAATTCCAGAGTTCCCAGGTCAAGGAGAAAATACTGCAGGCAGCTAGAAAGAAACAATTCAAGTATTGTGGAAATACAATCAGGATAACACAAGATCTAGCAGCCTCTACATTAAGGGATCGAAGGGCATGGAACAGTATATTCCAGAAGTCAAAGGAACTAGGACTAAAACCAAGAATCACCTACCCAGCAAAACTGACTATAATACTTCAGGGGAAAAAATGGTCTTTCAATGAAATAGAGGATTTTCAAGTATTCTTGATGAAAAGACCAGAGCTGAAAAGAAAATTTGACTTTCAAACACAAGAATGAAGAGAACCATGAAAAGGTGAACAGCAAAGTGAAGTCATAAGGGACTTACTAAAGCTGAACTGTTTACATTCCTACATGGAAAGACAATATTTGTAACTCTTGAAACATTTCAGTATCTGGGTACTGGGTGGGATTACACATGCACACACGCTCACATACATAGAGACAGAGTGCACAGAGTGAATTGAATAGGATGGGATCATATCTTTAAAACAAAATGAAATCAAGCAGTGAGAGAGAAATATATTGGGAAGAGAAAGGGAGAAATTGAATGGGGCAAATTATCTCTCATAAAAGAGGCAATCAAAAGACTCATTAGTGGAGGGATAAAGAGGGGAGGTGAGAGAAAAACATGAAGTCTACTCTCATCACATTCCACTAAAGAAAAGAATAAAGTGCACACTCATTTTGGTAGGAAAACCTATCTCACAATACAGGAAAGTGGGGGTTAAGGGGACAAGCAGGGTGGGGGGGATGATAGAAGGGAGGGCATGAGGAGGAGAGTGCAATTCGAGGTCGACACTCATGGGGAGGGATAGGATCAAAAGAGAATAGAAGTAATGGGGGACAGGATAGGATGGAGGGAAATATAGTTAGTCCTATACAACACAACTATTATGGAAGTCATTTGCAAAACTACACAAATAAGGCCTATATTGAATTGCTTGCCTTCCAAAGGGAAGGGGTGGGGAGGGAGGGAGGAAGAGAAGTTGGAACTCAAAGTGTTAGGATCAACTGTCGAGTAATGTTCTTGCCACTAGGAAATAAGAAAAACAGGTAAAGGGGTATAGAAAGCTATCTGCCCCTACAGGACAAAAGAGAAGATGGAGACAAGGGCAGAGAGGGATGATAGAAGAGAGAGCAGATTGGTCATAGGGGCAATTAGAATGCTTGGTGTTTGGGGGGGGAGGGGACAAAAGGGGAGAAAATTTGTAACCCAAAATTTTGTGAAAATGAATGTTAAAAGTTAAATAAATAAATTTAATTAAAAAAAAAAACAGTCTAATGGGGGAAGAGGATGTATGCAAAAAAAGGCAAAAAGTGAAGGACACAGGATGGGAAGTATGCAGCTTGGAGGCAAGTGGAAAGAAAGAAGGAGGAAAAGTGAAAGAAGTCCAAAGGAAGGGCAGTAAGGTGGGAAATGAGGAGCTATCTAAGGATATGTGATCAATAATTCAGAAAAAGTCTCAATATATACCATATCCATGAACCTCCCACCTCAGCAAAGGAGTGAAGTATGGGGTACTTTTCATTTCTATTTTTGGGGGGTATAGTGGCTCTGTAGTGGGTCTATGTCTTTGATTTGTACTTCCTCGATCAGTTACTATTTTTTATTTTGGCCCTTGGGCAACCCCTTGTCAACCCCTGATCTAAACAATAAATCCCTGCCAATTTATACCCATCCTAAGGCAACCTCTCCCATTATAAAATATTTCCCTTCCCCAATGGGTCTCCAGTGGGGCCCATTTTCAGCACTAAATTGAGATTTCTCCCTCTTTCTGCCCCTTTATCACTTTACTGATTCTGTTAGCCTTCTTCCAGAAACTATAGGAATTATTTTCTCATTATTTACCATTGACTTGATTAGGGTCCATCACACATTTTCTTCCATCTTCTTCCTCTTCTTCCTCTTTTAAGAACCCTCCCATTCTTTGTTTACATCCCAAAAACCACAGAAACAAACATTGATTTATTTGTAGACATGGTGGTGTGAAGTTCAACCCATGATGTTTCATGTTGGTTCTTCCACCATTAGTACTTTTATTTAAGACCACTTTCACTCTTTTCTGTATGTATTTTTAGAAAGTAATCTCTTAATGGTCACCTGTGTTATTCTGCTAGTGTTTCTTTGAACCACAGAGATGGCTTTCCCTTTCTCTTTTCAGCTCTTTTTTTCCTGTCATAATTTATTTTGTTCCTTTGTGCCTTCTTAGGTTGCTCTTTTTTTTTTTTTCCCTTTCTTGTATTTCTCTTTTCTGGAATGTTTGCAAAGCAAATAATGTGCTCACACCTGGTTTTCATCATTGAAATTCTTCCAATGCCTCTTTTATTAAATATCAATTTCCTTTCACTGGGGACAGCTAGGTGGTGCAATGGATAGAGAACCAGTGCAGGAGTCAGGAGGACCTTAGTTCAAATGTCACCTCAGACATTTGACACTCACTAGTTGTGTGACCTTGGGCACGTCACTTAATCCCAATTGCCTCATCCTGGGACATCTCCAGTGATCCTGATGAATATCTGTTCACTGGATTCAGATGGCTCTGGAGAAGTGAGGCTGGTGACCTGCACAGCCCTCCCTCACTCAAAACAAAGTCAAATATAAGTCATGTCATTATTTCTCTGATGGCATGGTCTTCTTCAGCAATGAAGGATGAACACACTTATTTCTTTTCATTGATGGAATTAGGGCTCAGTCATACAGAGTATGTCACCCTGGAGCTCCGTGGCATGGTCCATTCTACTCTGCAGTTTCTGGTGGGCACAGAATAATAGTCTTGTGATATTCAAATTTCCCTTCCCCTCCATTTTATGACCTTTCTCATGGACACTTATAGAATTTGTCCTTTCTTATAGGAGTTCATTGCAAAGCTTTTTTGGTTTTTATTTTTTTCTGGATGTATTCTAAAGATGTGTACTGAGTTCAGAAGTTCCGGGCAGCTTTCTTGAATTATTTCTTGCATTACAATATTCAGGTATGTTTGTTTGTTTAACTTGTATCTTTGCAACCTGTCTCAGAGCCATATGTTTTGTTTTTTTAGAGATCCTGTTTAAGTTATTACTTTTTGGCTATTTTCCTTCCAGATTGTCCTTCTCGACATGTATTTGCATTTATAATCAGGTGTTCTTTTTCTTTGTTGAGTTTTCCCATCATGGATTTAAGCTTTCCTTTTTAACTATGTAAACCAAAAATTTTGCTTTCATTATTCTTATTTCTCTCTTGAACAATTTGGGAAAATCTTCTTGTAGTTCCATGCTTTCTTGAAAATCCTTTGTCTTATCAGGTATTGATCAGTTTTCCTGTCTTACAGTATTTATTTTGAGATTTTTCAATCTGTCTATGAAGACATGTTCCCTTCTGTTATTATAACTTTCTATGTTGGTTTATCTGCCTATCCTTGATGTTTTAAATTGAGTCTTTTTCTTCCTGAGATCTTTGGTAAGTTCAGCCTTTGTTCACTCATATTGTGACTCCTTCCCCTTGGATGATGGATCCCCCAAAGGTTTCCCTCATAGCTATTTCAATCCCCTCCCACACAAGGGAATTCACCTTTCATCATCCTCAATCACCCCTGCTTCAGGCTGCCTTTTTCAAGAGGGAAACTTTACCCCATGCTTGGTGACCTGTCCCTTAGTTTTGGGGATGATTGCCAAACTGTTGACCCAGGAGGAACAAGCTTCCTGCTTCCTAGAGATCCATGTCCTCCTTACAGGACTACAGGAGAACTGTGCTTTACTGACTATTGCCTCAGAATGACAGAAGGAGGTTGGGGCTAGCCAGCAGAGCCTATAGCAGCAAGAGGATGGCTGAGTGGATCCCATGGGTCCAACTGTGTAGCTTGCTGGGGCTGGTGAGGGAGAGAGTGCTGGGGGAACTCATAAGGCATGAAGGTTCATCCTTGGTGCCTTATGCCATGGAGAAAGCTGAAATTCCTTTCTCTCTTGTACATAATTCTTATTTTGGAGAAATCTGAGAGTTTTGAAGATGAGAGAAAATGTCTAGTCCTCTATCTTGTTGGTCTCATGATCTGGAAGTCTACACTTATATTCTTTTTCAAAACTGCAAATCTGTAAAATGGAGGCAGTCACCTCATAATGTTGTGATGAGGACGAATAAGAGTGCATATTTATATGGACGAGTCTATTTGTCCAGACAACTACCGGTGTTGCCTCAATTACCTGTTTATACTGTACCAATTGATTTCCCCAGGCAAGTATGGTCACCTGAGAGAGAAGATCCAGAGGCAAAAGTAGGATTTAGCTGCACCTGAGAACGGGGTCATAGAGATATGTCGTAATAGAGAGGAGGCCATAATTCAAATAGCTTACAAAAATGTTAGCTCCTTCATGCTACTCCCTACCAAGAAACCAATGATAGAGGAAATTCATTGTTCTGGGTCAAGTATGAAGAAATGCCAACTTTAGCCCCATTTCTGGGGTATGTGTGGGAGGAAAACTTCAAACTGGTTCAACTAACTTTTTAGTAGAAAATCTTCAATAAACTCTCCAAATCTATGAAAACTATGTAACTGACAAAAACTCGAGTTGAATTAATTTAGACCGGAGGTGTCAAACATGAGGCCTGTGGTCCACAAGAAATCAATAAACACTTAATATCCCCAATCAACATAGCTGTCTGACTTCCTCCAGCTTGCTTTAGCCCCATGTGAGTTGGAGCAAGGATCAAGCAAAAAGCATTTATGGAGTATTATTATGTGCCAGGCACCCGGCTAAGTAATGGGGATATAAAGATAAAATCATTGTCCCTGACCTCAGGGGGCTCACATTCTAATAGAGAATACAACCTGTTAAAAACACTGTATAAAAAGATTTGTACATAATAAATGGAAGGTAATTTCAGTAAGAAGGTACTGAAAGCAGGAGGTGAGGGTGGGGTTGGAGGGTCTTCTGTGGAAGGTGAAATTTGAGCTGAGCCTTGAAGGAAGCTAAGAGATGCAGGTAACAGGAATGAGAGAGAGCCAGTCCAAAGCACAGTTCATATAAAGCAAGGCAGAAATAGCATTTCAAATCAACAAAAATATTTGTTTATATAATCCTCTTTGGCTAACAACAACAAAAAAAGATTCTCATAACACACCTGTGTAGTAGAAAGTGGACATATAATTGTTCCTATTTTAAAGTGAGGAAAGTGAGGCATAGATAGACAAAATAACCAAACACAAATTCATTTGATTAATAGATACAAATACAGAAAAGGTAATGATTAGCTAAATTTTATATAATCTTAACATACCCATAAAAGGAGATAGACAGATTGCAGGCTGTCTTGGGGAGGGGGGAAAAGTTAGAAGTCAAAATCTTTTAAAAGTGAATATTGAAAATGAAAAATAAATAAATATTTTTTTGAGAAAAGGAGATGAAGGAAAGAAAGCAAAGACAGAAGTGAAGAGAGAAGGGGAAAAAATTCCTCGCTCAGTGGAATAACTAGCAAATATGAATGCAAAAAAAATTATTTCCAGGAATTTATTATCATTAGTTAATATTTTACATACCTTGGTCTCTGGGACTGTCCATGGCATGAGGTTTCATCTACCCCTTGGAGTCCACCACTGGAGTCAAATGCTTTTGAAGCTTCACTCCTCTTCACTAATGAAGGAAGAAAATTAATAGTTACAGGAGTAATTCAAAACATAAAGATAAGTCTTTTTAACAGCAAAGATTTAAAAAGCAAAAATATTTTAAGGTATTCAGATTTACATACAAAGCCATTATGGCATTAAGAAATACTTTAAAGGAAATGAAGTGTTTTTAAAAACAACGTACGATATTTTTCCAAAATGAAAATAACCATGTGGTCCTCTAAGGAAATATGATATTAGGGTCTTGGAAAAAATTTTTAAATGGAAATGTCATAGGAATTTTCTTAAAAATTCCTGTATTTTCTTCAGTATCACAGCATCATCTTAGAGTTACTGGGAAGGCACTCCAGATGCCAACTAGTGCAACTCATTCATTTTGCAGATAGGAAACTTAAGGCCCATGGAGGTCTAGCCCAACGTCATGTAAGCAGTGGGCATCACAGGCAGGAGCTGAGCTCAGGTTTTCTAACTCCAGAGCCAATGATCTTTCTACTATACCAGTCTGTATCTCAATGTTTGTCTTAAGTACCATTTCTATTTTTGACAAATACCATCTCAATCGAATACACTATGTGGTGTGCACATGTGCTAAGGGTGGAGTGGATATGATATCAGGAGAGATCTAGGTTCCAATGTAAATTCAGACACGTCATTTAACTTGTTCATCCAAACTTTCTCATCTATAAAATGAGAATAAAAATATTTACACTATCTTACAAGTTGTTGTAAAAAATGTTCTTTGTAATGAGCCACATAAAATGACTTATTAGTCACCAGACTTTTAGGATCTGTGATAATATTATATTTGATGCTTCTTACCTTGTCGGAAATCCGGTTCAGAAGAAATAATCGATGGACTTTCACTGGGAGTACTATAGATGTCACTCTGGTATGGTTTGTACCTTCGAATTGGTTCTAAAAAAAATATAAAACAAAGCACAATTTGCAAAAAAAAAAATTAATAGTAGATTTCACAATGAAATATAAATATTTTAAACAATCTTTAAAATTTGTGGACTCATCATTGAAATAATCAATTTTTTAAAAAAAGAGTAAATAGGATTAATTGAAAAAAACATGTTCAGAGCAAAATAAGATTTTGCAAAAAGCGAAAAAAACAAATTTTTTAAAAAATCCACCAAAGAAACAAAAACAAAGGCAGCCACTGTCTCTCAAGGAGAACTACATTCTTACTAACTTAATGAAATGGATATTTTCCCTTTCTGTGACCTACATTAGTATTTTTTGAGTAACTGAGTTTATCAGAATGGTTGAAAAAACTTTCAAAAATTAATTTCTTTAACATCTCTACAAATATCATTATCACAATACAATATAGGCAAATGAAAGAGCTATTTAAGAGAGAATGGTTTGTGAGTAAAATAGGGCAAGAATTTGTATTTTTGCTAACAAAGCTGAAAAAGTTCTGGCTTCAGTAGGGCATTAGCAAAAGAGAACTCTTGACAAGCCTGCTGTCAATTCTTTTTTCCCATGTGCTTGCTGGCTAAATGGGAGTTAAGAATTTGTCAGGGCAATTGTTAAAATGTCAATCAGTACACTGTGATCAAACAGCTAAATTTCCTTTGACTTCAAATGATTGTCTAGTTTCCCATAACTGATTCTATTACTAAACACAGTGTAGCAGATAAAGTTCTGTATATGTAGTCAGAAAGATCTGGGCTCAAATCCTACCTTAAACACCAAGTGTAGTCCTGGGCAAGTCACTTAACTTATCTGGAGGGGTCTCAGTTTACTCATCAGTATTAATAATAATAGCATTTATGTAAGATTTAGAAGGCACTTAACAAATATTATCTTATTTGATCCTCATGACAACTCTGGGTAATTTCACAGATGATAAAACTAAAACAAACAGAATGGCTTGTCCAGTGTCAAAGAACAAAGTGTTTGGGTATGATTCAAATTCAGGTCTCTATCCACTGAGTTACCTAGCTACCACAAGGGCTATCCAATGAATGGATTGGATTAGATGGCCTTGTAGGTTTAAATCTATGATCATAGAAAGGGAAAGTGACAAATGTTGGAGGGGATGTGGTAAAATTGGAACACTTATTCATTGCTGGTATAATTATGAACTGAGCCAACTATTTTGGATTATGGAATTATGGCCAAAGAATTATTAAACTCTGTGACGCAGCACTACCACTACTTGGTGTATTTCCAAAGATAATTAGGGAAGAAGGAAAAGAATTTAGATGTTCTAAAATGTTTGTATCAGCTCTCTTTGTGGAGGCAAAGAACTAGAAATTGAGGGGAAGCTCATCAACTGGTGAATGGCTGAACAAGTTGTGGTATGTGATTGCGAGGGAATATTACTGTGCTATGAAAAATGATGAGCTCAATGATCTTAGAAAAACAAAGAAAAACTTACATGAAATAATGAAGAATGAAGTGAGCAGAAGCAGGGAACATTGAAAATAGTAGCACCAATAGTGTTTTAAGAACAACTTTGAGTCAATAAGTTATTCTGACTATTATAAATACCTAAATTAAGTACAAAGGACAAATGAAGAAAGATGCGATCTGCATCCAGAGAAAAAACTGAGAAATAGAAGCATGTATAGAATAATTTTACATGTATACATATATGTGTGTGCATGCATTCATATATATATATATATATATATATATATATATATATATATATATATATATACATACTTGTGTCTAATGGTGGCTATCTCTATAGCAGGGGGGTGGAGGGAAGGGAAGATAAATTTACATGATAATTTTATTGTATATTTAAAAGAAATAGCACGTTGTGTATAGTAAACTTGCAGTTTCATGTGCAATCATCTTTTTTATTGTTCTATGTTATTCTAATGGCAAGTAAAACAAGATCTTTTGCTGTTTTTGTTTTAATATAATCAAGAAGTATAATGCCTCTATTTGAGTGTGATTAAAGAGGATCAGTCCCACCCACTGTGGGACCTGGGAAGATTTGTAGGAAGGTCCACACCTTTTGTTAATGAGGCACTGGTTGTCAAGGGATATGATGCTCTCTGGCTCTGAAAAGTGTATAAAGACTCGGAGGTGGTGGTGGGGGTTATTCTGTGGCTTACTGACTGGAAGTGTTTGTTTGGCCAGATGAGGACTCTGGGAAGCCCCTAGAGTGGCCCCCCTACCCCCCAGCCCCCTGACTTTGAGAACCCAGATGTCAGTGCTTCCTCTCTGGGAACTATGGTCAGACAGTTGTTGAATTATGGTCAGGAAGAAGAAGCCATGTCTGCTGACTTTTTGATTTCTCCGTATTTTCTTTGAAGTTCTGGGTGCTAACTCCCCTAAACTAGGTGAATGATATATGTGCTTGATTAAAGTGATTGTTAACCCCTCAAAAGTTGCCTTTCCTTTTATGAATGCAGATCTAAGAACCTGTGGTAGTAAGTCCCCCTGTGTATGTTGGGGTACTTACTGTTAAAGTTATAGAAATGCTTATTTTATTCCATAAATTAAAAAATAAAAAGATCTTTATAAGGATGGCCAATTCACGTATTAAGGACATTCATAATAAAAATTTGAAAAGAGAAAAAAAAACCCTAAATCTATGATCCTATGCCCTAAAGGCTCCCCATCTCTACACGGACTCAAAGTCTTCTCTCACAAAGCATAGGATTCTGCTGGGGTCTCCAAATACCCTAAGAAGCCAGATCTCATTTATTGGCAGTCATCAACAGGGAGTGATGAGAATTTATTCTTTGGTGCTAGGCTTATCTGTCAAAATTTGCTCTGTGGGAGTAGATCTAAACTTCTCTTGGAATCACGTATTTTATATAATTTGTTTTCCCTGCAGAATTAATAAAATGGGCCCACTTCTCTTGTAATAATGATAGTGTCCCACAAAGATACTAAAGATTCCCAATGACTTTTGAGCACAGACTACCGCTTAGGAAGATTTTGCTCACTCAGGTCTACTCCTGATTTCATGGGGAATGCAAAAGAGAAAGTGTGAAAATAATCAAAATTCACAAACCTCAGTGAACCAAATACACATAGCTTTTTAAATATTTCAGAATGCTTAGAGGATACATTCTCCATCAACCCTTGGAGTCACAGTACTTTTCCATCAACGAGACTCAAATTAACATTTTAGATGAACACGATTTTGTTTTTGTTGGGAATCCGTGGAAAGAGCCTACAGTTCAATTTATCCCAACTTCTCTAATTCAAACAATTAGCAAAGAAAACAAGGTAAATTATTAGCAAGGACCAATACTGCCATTCTAAGATCCTGTAAAAGATGAATCTAAAGCTACAGAGCAAGTAATTCAGGAAGTAAGAACATTAAATATAGAGAACTGAGAAACCAACGAGTCCAACTTCCTCATTTTACAGATGAGGGAACTGTCCAAGTTCACACAGGGGGTGAGCTAAGCCCTCTCCTTTCTCCATGGTAGAACTCTGCCTCCCTTCTAATGATAACAGCTTACATTTATACACATATATGCATATACAAATACATGCATATTATATATATTTACATAATTTTAAGGTTTATTAAATCACTTTAAATATATTATTTCACTTGATCCTCACAACAGTCTTGTGAGGTATTATTACCATTTTACAAAAGAGGAAACTGAGGCTGAGAAATGTCAAGTCACCAAGTTAATTATTATCTGAGGCAGAATTGAAACTTGTTCTACCCACTGGGCCATCTTGCCCAAAGAAGTCATTGTACCCTTAACCTAACTTGTATAAACTTTATGAATAAATACCATTTAATTAAGCATATAAAGAGCCTGTAACACACACACACACACACACACACACACAGACTGCCGGATTTGATAGAAATGTTGACCAGATTTGATGAACTGCTATTTTCATCTCCTTTTAAAAATTATGTTTTAAAGATAGATAACTGGTTTGGGGATGGAGGGGTAATATACCCAGATAAGAAAGTGATTTAAAAACAAAAGATAGCCACATAATTTTGCATGTAATATGATTGCATTGAACACATTTACTAATAATTTAGAAATCAGAATGATAATAAAGAATCTCAAAAATTAAAATTCTGTTGATTTCTATTTAGCTCAAAAATCTTTTAAGCATTGAAACACGTGCCCTTATTTCACTATTTTTTTTCTTCAAAAGGAGACTGTTCTCTCAAATGACCTGTCAGTAGGTTATTTATTTATTTTCGTTCTTTCTCATTAAGGTAACCATACTCGAATGGTGCTGCTGTGAGATATAATATAGGTAAAACAGCAAACACTGCGATAATGATAATCACTTCATCCTGCTATAAAGCTTAATAGTTTATAAGGATCTCAAACACTGTCTCATTTGATCCTAACCACCACCTTTGTGACTCAGAGGAAGCAGACAGTAACATGTCTACTTTAATATTAGGAAAACTGACACTTGGAGAGAATAGTTAATTTGACCAATATCACACCACTAGTAAGTGAGTGAGTAGCGAGGAAACTCAGAGGATGTGAATTAATGACTCAGATCATCTGACTTCTTATCTGCCATGTTTCCCACTTTATCATGTCACTCCTTTCGCCCTTCAAAATTTATAACATTGTTCTCAGAAACTAAATAAAAATGACAAATACTAACAATTCTCTCTGCTAAGCAATAAGGCTACTAAGAAAAGGAAGAACACAATCTCTCTTTGAAAACAACATGTAAGATTGATCACATAGGTTTTTGTGAAATGGCAGTTTATTGTTTTATACTGAATCCTCTCATGTTTCAGCTGTTGCTGAAAGTGTCCTTTTTTTCTTTGTATATTGAAGTTTAAAATGAATAAAAAATAAAATGCAATCTTTGTCCTCAAGAAGCTTACATTCCAACAGGCAGACAACGCATAAAAAGTAAGGCCCACAACATATAAAAAGCAATGCACACAAAAGGTGTAGATATATACCTTGTGAATACAAAAGAGAATCTCACAGGGAATTCACCCAAACTGCCTCCAGGAGCAGCCCACCAATCAGAGGCTGCACTGTCCTTAACTTGAGAAGAGAACAAGGGTGAGGCAGTGAGGCTATGGGGGCCCCAGTGACAGAAAAAAGGCTTCCTGGGATTGGAACAGAGTCTTATGAGACAGGAACTGCTTGACATCTGAGAGGAGGATGGACAGGAGCAGGGAGAGCCTTGAGGTGGGGGGGCCAAAGAGGCCTCTAATAAGACAGGCATGAGGCAAAGAGGGCCGTATAAGGCTAGGGGTAGCTGTAGGGCTGGACAGGGGAGGGCTTAGGACAGATGTGAAAGCAGGAACAAGAAGACAACAGACTGGCAGTGAGAAGATGAGAATGACATGGGGCTTGTGAGCCTGGGTAAAGAGGGTTAACATTCAACAGTAACAGGGAAACTGGGAAAGAAGGAGTGTTTGGGGGAAAAGATGAGTTCTGTTCTGCACATTTTGAACTTGAGATGGCTGTGGGACATATAATACATTCAGTAAGAGACTAGAGGTCAGGAGAGACATTAGGGTTGGAGACACAGAGGTAGCTAGGAGGCTCAGAGGATAAAGCCCTAGACTAGAATTCTAGAAGACCTGAGTTCAAATCTGACCTCTGAGGCTTACTGGCAGTATAAACCAGGCAAACCATTTAACCTGTGTCTGTCTGAGTTTCCCCATCTATAAAGTGGGGACAACAGTAGCACCTCCATCCAACATTTATTTTGATGATCAACTGAGACAATATTTGAAAAGGACTTTGCAAAAACCTTGAAGTACTAGATCCATACTAGCTCTTGTCATTGTTAGACTGGAACTCTTCTGCATAAGGAAGAGGTGATAACTGCATCCATGGAGAATAATGAGACGACCACATGAGAAACAGAGAGAGACCGTACCATTGGTAGATGGCTTGGTGTGTGTAGGTGATTCCTGGAGCAGTAGAGGAAAGCCCTGGGCTAAAGACATGGGCCAAAGGGCAAATAACTGGATCCTGGGCTATCTTCTTGTTAGTCAAGATAAACATAATAATATACTGTTGGTGTAGCTATAAACTGGTACAACTGGTATTGAAAGCAATGTGGAATTATGTAAGAAAAGTTACTAAAATGTTTTCATCTTTTACACCCACAATTTCATATTTACAGAGTTCAGAAATTACTGAACACATTGTGGAAATGTAATCACTCTGCAGTGCAAAATGGCAAACATGAGAAATTCAGAGAAACATGGAAAACTCTGTATAAATGAATGCAGAATGAAATAGACAGTGAGAAAAACAATATGCAGACTATATAACAATGTAAATAAAATGATCATGAAAGGGACCATGACTACTAAATACCTGAAAATGCAATAATGGCCCCGGAGAAAAGGTGATGCAGCACACTATCATCTGGGTAGCATGGAAATGGAATGCTATGAACCAGCTTGCTACACACATCCTCAAGGCTGTCACTGTGTTACTTATTTCTGCTTTTTCTTTGTTATGATGCTGGATACAATTCAATTCTAAGGATGGGTACTTTCAGATATAAAATGGAAGGCACCAGTGAAACCTGTCTCTTCCTTCCTCCTTATAATTACCCCAATTCTCGGGCATAATAGCTATCTTCAGAATAAAGCTCTCAAAGAGTTAAAGAATCATATAATCTCTGAGTATTCCAAGATTCTTCATGGTCAATTCATGCGTGGGAAATTCTAATCTACCTATCTCCACTATGATCTTCCCTAGTATTTGAAATTTTTTTCAAAAAAGCCTATATATGCCATAAACTGGTCAAAGTGAATTTCTGATCCTGGCTATAGAAGCAAATAGAATACCTAGGAAACTAATGAAAACATAATACTCAAATAATAGCAACATGCTTTTTAGAACTGTTAGAGAACAAATGTCAATAACAGTCCCTCTCGTGTGCTCCTGCCTTTCTTCCTTTCTTCTGTCTTCCTATCATTGCCTTGCTTTCTCCCATAACTAAAATGGACTCTCCGTTTCTCCATTATCTTCCCACCCCCACCCTGCACTGATCCCTGCCTACCTGTAAAAGTAAATTTTAAAACCAATTAAGGTGACATCTCTTCCATGAAGCCCTTCTGGAGTTCCACCCAAGGGATTCCTCTTCCAATATCTCCTAATTCTTCTTTTCCCCCTTAACTTAACCATAATATCTATTGTATTATAATTGTTTTTTGCCTATTAAAATGTAAACTTGAAAATGAGAGAGGCTATATCAAATCCAACTTTTTATCTGCAATACCTAACATAGTGAGTTAAACATGGGTGACACTTAATAAATCATTGTTGACTTGAATTTAAAAGGTTATCCAAATCAAAGTTCTACCTCTAGCAAAGCAAAAGGCTAGAGAAGACAGAGAGAATGGAGTTCATTCATCACCTTTTTCTACCATTTTCAGTCCTTAATCACCTTGACAATCAAGAAATTCTTCCTATTATCTTGCTGAAATTTAAAGGCATTTCTCTTATTTCACCTCTGTGGAAGTGGAATATGACAAATTTGTTTGCTTATGAAATGCCGCCCCTCCACCCCCCACCAGACACCTTAATAGAGACAACATGCTTTTAAATTTCCTAACAGAACCCATTTGGCATTCTCTTCATAATTTCTATTATCTGGATCATGTCATTTCTTTCTTTTTTTTAGCATGGATAACAAAACAATCATTAGGCACAATATTCTTAAAAGGGTTTAACCAAAACAGAATGAGTAATGTGAGAATTACTTACTTTATGGTCTCTATACAACACACTTCTATTAATATTTACAAATAATCTGTGTTGAAAAGTAGCATTGGCACCTTTTTGTAAAATTTGACCATTCAACTTATGAGTATGATTCCTAGGCCATGTTCTTACCTCTTTTTTTGAATCAAATAAATTTCAGCTACCTGTGCCTATGTGGTTGTGTTGTATTCAATTATTATAGAAAATATGAAAAAATAAGAAAACATGGAAATTATGTTGGAAAAAGACAAAAATGGCTAATAGGGAGTTGATGGCCAGTATAAGAGAACATTCAGTCGTCATAAATCAGTCAAGTCACTTAGCCCAAATGAACTGCATCATTTGGCATGGGAAAAATTGGCAGACATAAATATTGAGTTTCTCTTTGTAATATCTGAAAGACTATGAATGGGAAATGTTCTAAAGGACGGGAGAAGGAAAAGTATTGATGGGATTTCCAAGCAATGTAAGAGAATATGTAAACTATCTTAGTGAGCTTGACTTTGATTGTTGAGAAAATTCTAAAATGGATGATTAAAGGGATGGTTGATGAAGACCTAGAGAAGGAGGCAGCATCTACAGAGGCACTGTGGTTTCATGAAAAACAGGCCATGACACATTAAGATTATGAATTTTTTTGATAGGATTGCTGAATTAATTGGTAGATAAGTGGAATTCCATAAAATTTATTTCGATTTGATAAATCTTTGATAAAGTATCTCATACTATTCTTATGGAGAAGATGAAAAGACATAGACTGTGGCCTAGAGGCCACATGTGGCCCTCTTGGTCCTCAAGTGTGACTCTGACTGAATCCAAACTTCACAGAACAAATCCTTTTTTTGTTTTGTGAAGTTTGGATTCAAAGGGCTACACTTGAGGAACTAGAGGTGCACATGTGGCCTCAAGGCAGTAGGTTCCCCACTGTAGACTAGATAATAGTACAAATCACATGAATTAGGAAATGGTAGAATGGTAAGGATCAAAGGGAAATCATTAATGATTTGATGTCAACTACACAAGATGTATTTAGTGCAGTCAATAGAGCACCTAGCCTGGAGTCAGAAAGACCTAAGTTCAAATCTGACCTCAGACACTTACTAGCTGTATGACCTTAGGCAAGTCACTTAACCCCAATTGCCTTGCCTTTTCCTCCAAAAACAAAAACAATACAAAACAAACAAACAAACAAAAGGCATTTCTAGTGGATTACTCCAGTTATCTATTCTTGGTTCTGTATGGTTGGACATTTTAAGAATGACTTGAAAAGAAAAAGGATTAGATGCCACCTACTAAAATTTGCCAATGACACAGAGCAGAGAGAGGTATGTAACATTCCAGATAACAGTCAGGAGCCAAAAAGATCTTGCTTGACTATATCACTGGGTTGAATTGGAAAAAATAAAATTCAGTAGAGAGAAATGTAAATTTTGGAACTTGACTTCAAAAAAATCAACTGCAAAAATACAGGATGAAAGAAGCAAGGTTAGAAAGAATTTTATCTGAAAATGTTGTGTGGACTGGAGTTGACTGCAAGGTCAATGAGCTTGCAATATGATAATGTTAGTCAAAGAAGCTAACGCAATCTTGGATTGCATTAGGAGAGGCTTAGTTTCCAGGAACAGGGAAGTGACTGTCATTTTGTATTCTGCCCTTATCAGACCTCAGCTGGAGTATTGTGTTCATTTTGGGGCCACACAGTTTAAAGAGAACCTGGAAGTTGTAAAGAGCCAAATTCTGGCTTCAGAGCAGGAAAGATGATCTAACAATAGGAGCTGTCCAAAAGTGCAATGGTCTGCCTCTCTTTGGAAGTCTTCAAAGACAGATTGTCGAGCAGGTCATAGAGCAGATACATTTTTGAATATGGACTGCACTGGATGTCAGTAGGAGCTTTCCAAATGAGAAAATCTGTATGCACCATTTCTCTAAAAAAAAAAATCAATCAAATATGTAGAAGCAGTCTGCCATAATGGTTAGATCCTGGTTAGAATGGTTAGAGTTTCAAAGACCTATTTTCTAGCCTCACTTTTGCTACTTAGTGTCTGACCTGAGGTGAGTCTGTTAATCTCCATGTTCTTTTTTAACTTATTGACTAAATCAGAGATGGATTGTAATTCCACGTTGTGGAAAGGAGTTTCCACATCAGCAGCCTCCCCACACTGGTGAAATAATTGACTCTTTCCATATTCACGTTAACCAAAAACAATCTGAATTCTATAAATGATTATATAGTAGACAAATGATAACTATATCTAGATTTATTGGCTAAGATCTTAACAATACATTAGCAATGTTATCCAAAAATACCACACCTAAAGTAAATGTGCATCTTACTTAAAGTACTTAATATGCATACATTTGACCTCATTTAGATAACTCAAATCACTGCTTTAGACTTTAAGAAAAATGCCTGTGAAAGATCAAACTGGAAACAAAAAAGGAAAATCTTTTGTCAAAAAATTTTTGTGAAATGACTGAAATATCATCCCACATTACAGTAATCATCACTTTTTGAAATTGAGAAAGAAATGTGGATTGAAGTTAATATCAATTTTTAATAAAAATGATGAAGAAAAGGCTTATAAAAATCCATTTCATCCATAGGATTTCTCTTTTAGATATTGTACATGATAAATTTTACCCTTTGTTCATACAGTCTGATACGTTCTTAGTGTAACAACAAAAATATGTAAGTTTCAAGGTGAATGTACTAAAAAAAATGAAAAACAAAGGCATGTGTGTGAATGGTAAGGAGTGGCTGATTACAAAATGCAGTTAAGAAAGACCAAACTGAGACAATAAGAGGAGCTTAACAGTCTGATTTACACATAAAATAGACTGCCTCAAAGTCAATTCTTTCAATGAATACATTTTGAACTCTCTTTGGAGCTCAGTTTTACCAGGTCTTTGTCCTCTTCCTATTTATTGTGTAACTGTCTAGAGAGTCGAGGCAATGAATATCCCCAGAGTCACTCCCTATGTACATCACTCCCCATGCTTCAAGTATATACTCTCAGATCTCTCAACCATATAAAGAGCCATGGCTAGGGGGATGTACTGTAATTATACCACAAGAAACAGAGAAGGGAGAACGTTGAAGAAAGCCACTCTGAAAATAGGCAATTTTTTTAGTCTGATTTAGGAGTGAGGAGGAAAGACATTCTCCCTCCTTTAGGGCAGCATGGAGTGTTTTACCTCTCAGATTATACGGATAAGGGAAGAACTTATGATCAAATGAGAAAGAGAGCATGGTGGGATATAAAATTGATTATATTAAATTAAATTAAAAAGTTTTTACATGCAAAAACAGTCAATGAAACCATGATTAAAAGAAAAGCAGAAAGTTGGGGAATTTTTTTTTACAGCAAATGTCTCTGATAAAGGCCTCATTCACAAAATATATAGAGAACTGGGTCAAATTTTTAAGAATACAAGTCATTCCCCACCTGATAAATGGTTGAGGGATGTGAACAGGCAATTTTCAGAAGAAGAAATTAAAGCTATCTATAGTCATATGAAAAATGATCTAAATCACTATTGAGTAAAGAAATGCAAATTAAAACAACTCTGAGGGACCACCTCCTACTCATCAGATTGGCTAATATGACAGAAAAAAAGATGAATGTTGAAGAGGATGTGGGGAAATTGGGATACTAATCTATTGTTGATAGAGTTGTAAACTGATCCAACCACTCTAGAGAGCAATTTGGAACCATGTCCAAAGGACTATAAAACTACATACCCTTTGACCCAGCAATACCACTACTAAATCTGTATCCCAAAGAGATTTTAAAAAACAACCTTATTTTTACAAAGATATTTATAGCAGCTCTTTTTGTGGTAGCAAAGAATTGGAAATTAAAAGGATGGAAGAAATAGTAGTATATGATTGTAATGGAATACTACTGAGCTATAAGAAATGAGAAGGATGCTTTCAAAAAATTTGGAAAGACTTACAGGAACTGATGCAAGATAAAGTGAACAGAACCAGGATAATGCTGTACATGGTAACAGCAATATTGTATGATGGTCAGCCGTGAATGACCTTAGCTATTCTCAGCAATACAACGATTCAAGAAAATTCCAAAGGTCTCATGATGAAAAATTTTATCCACTTCTAGAGAAAGAACTGATGGAGTATGAATGTAGACCATAGCATGCTATTTTTTCACTTTATTTTTTTTAATGGTGGGTTTTTTTGGGGGGCCTGTATTTTCCTTCCCAAAATGACTAATATGGAAATGTATTTTGCAAGATTGCACATGTATACCTATACCAAATTGCTTGCTGCCTCAGGAAAGGGGGACAAGAGAATTTGGAACCCAAAATTGAAAAAAAAAATGTTTACACTGTTTTTACATGTAATTTCAAAAACTAAAATATTTTTTTTTTAAAAAGTTTAGTATCTAACCTGCTACCCCAACACCTGCCCTTCTACTAAGGGACCTCCACAGAATGATGCTCCCTTAAAATCACTAGTAACCCTATTCCTCAATGTTCTTAACTCCTGTGACTTACTACTTTGTTCTACCTAGCCCAGTCACAGGGATGATAATTATCAAAATTTGGGAGATGACTTTATTCAGCTATAAGCTATCCTGTCCTGGGCCATCACCAGTCATCATGACTCATCTTGTCACTAGACTCTGATGACTCTCGAGCCGATGACTTTGGGTGGTTCTGCCTCACTTAAATCCAATCCATACACAAGTCAAGACATCACCCTTGTGTTGTCATTGGTCTTCTTCAAGAATGAAAGACAAATGACAACAACATGTATCCTACCATGCCATATCCTTCTTTATTCTGAGAACTGCAGTACCCACGCTACATAATTCACTCTTAAGCCAATGCTCCAACTTGGGCTTCACTGTTTTAACTAAGAGTGAACTAGTTTGACATTGCATTGTCTTGTCCCCTAGCCCTATGTTACTCAGGCCTTGAAAAAACACAGCAATGAATTGTGCTCATGATCCTCCTCTTCCTCTTCCATTCAGTGGGCTGCGAATCAGAGTTGGAGGAAGCCATGTAACTATGCTGAATGAATGAAATTTGCCTTAGCTTATCTCAATTGAGACTTCATTTTTCTGAGGTCATTCTTTTGCTTTCCTGTAGCTGCTTCTCAGTCTCACTCTCTTTAGTAGCTATTCTAAAATTCTCCAACAGATTGTGAATTCCTTGGGAACAGGAAATGGTTTTTACCTTTCTTAGTATTACCAGGAATTCACAATTTAATAGAGAAGCAGAGATTTCTCAATCTTTCCCGCATCACCTCCTCCCTACCTTCCACTCCCACTCTCTCCACAAAGGGCAATGCTTTTTATAATTTATTGAGAAAATAGAGACTATTTTCTGTGAACACCCTTTTATACCTTGCTCTATATCTCAAAATCTCCTAACATCATCCCTTACAATCTCCACTTTGATTCTGGTTTCCCAGGAAGAGTTAGATCATTTAATGCCATCCTCTGCCTTCTCTCATAATCCATAACCATAACTATTCTCTCAATAATTTTCAATCTCTTTACATCTTACTGGTTTATTCCCTGGTCTCCCCCATGGGGAAAAAAATCCTCTTTTGATATGACCAGGCAGTTTTTAGAGGAAGAAATTAAGGCTATCTGGAGTCACATCAAAAAATACTCTAAATCACTACTGATTAGAGAGATGCAAATCAAAACAACTCTGAGGTACCACATCACACCTATCAGATTGGCTAACATGACAAAACAGGAAACAGAAAAACCTGGAAAGATTTACATGAACTGATGCTGAGTGAAGTGAGCAGAACCAGGAGAACATTGTACATAGAAATAGCCACAGTGTATGATGACTGATTTTGATAGATTTAGCCCTTCTTAGCGATGCAAGGATCTAAAACAATTCCAAAGGACTCATGATGGTAAGTGCCATCCACATCCAGCGAAAGAACTATGCAGTTGGAATGCAAAGCGAAGCAGACTATTTTGTTTTTTTTTTTTCTCTCTCATGCTTCCTCCCATTCATTATAATTCTTCTATCCAACATGACTAATGTGAAAATGTGTTTAATAGGAATGTATTTGTAGAGTCATATCAGATTGCATGTCATCTTGGGGAGGGAGGGGGAGAAAATTTAAAACTTATGGAAATGAATGTTGAAAACTAAAAATAAATAAACAAAAAAATCCCCTTTTGATTCTACAATCCTCAAGCTATTGTCCTATTTCTCTCCTCTTTCAGAATGAGGGTGTCTCAAGTCTCTGTCCTGGGTCTTCTCTTTTCTTCCCATGCTTTCTCTTAGGACCATCATTTGCTCTCAAGGGTTCAATTATCCAGCTCTAGATTCATATGACTAACTACCTATGGGATATTTCTAACTATATATCACCTTGACACCTCAAACTCAATATGTGTGAAACAGAACTCATCATCTCCTCCCTCCTCAAAGCCACCCAATTTCCTCCCTTTCATATTTCTTTTGTGGGCAGCACCACCTTTCCACTCACCCACATATATACTCTCAGTCATCTTTCATTCCTCACTCACCACCATTTATTAAGCAACTACTCTGTGCCAGGCATATGTTGGGAAACCAAAAAAAAAAAAATCAAAGCATTCTTTCCATTAAGGAATAATTCTATCAGAGAAAACAATGTGTGCACGTGCAAACACACACATCTTTAATCGTGTGGGAGAAACATTAACAACTGGGAGGATCATGAAAGACTCTGGAGAAATGGTGTTTGAGAAGGGTTATGAGGAAACTAGGGAATCTAAGCGATGAAGACAAGAATGAAGGACACCCCAGGCAGTAAGGCCAATCTTTTTAAGAAGAGGAACGCTACGAAGGCCAGTTTGCCTGGACTATTGAGTTAAGGGAAATGATGTGTAATCAATTGGAAAGTTAATTACATGAAAGTTATAAAGGGCTTTAAATGCCATATTTGAGCAGACATAAGAGATAGTAAGAAATCACCTACTAGCTATTAGGAATTGAAGTCACCTGGCTCAGAAGAACTACATCCTTGGGTAAGAAAAGAACTGTCAGAAATGATTGTTAAGCTACTGTCAGCAATATCTCTAAGACCATGGAAAACAGGAAATGTGCCCCAAGATTGGAAAAAGGTAAAGACTGTCTCAATTTTCAAATAAGGTAAGACAACAAAGTCTGCAAAATACAGGCCAATGAGGTTGGCTTGGATTCCTGAGAAAATTCTGGAATAAATTTTAATTTTACTGATTGATTGAGAAATGCCTCCTTATCTCTCTTAGACTGGAAGTAGCCCATCACTCATATGGGTCTGATTCTGATCCTGATTAAGGGACTGGTTTACTCTTCCTTACGCAGCCTGGTGGCCCTCTACTCACAAGGGGTCACCATATTGGTGTCCTTGATACCTATTGCAATGAAATGGAGAATCTCCAAACTCATGCAATTCATCAGCCTCAGCTCCCCCAAGTGACAGGTATTAGAGCAGTGATCCACCGCACCAACTGTCTAGAACAGATTTTAAAAGAATAATTATAATTAAACCTCATTTCCTTTTAGATGAAGGGAATTCTGTATTTTTTTAACTTAGATTTTAGCAAAACTTTCATAACAAAACATATTATACTATTATACTACATTTGAACTAGATTATGGTTCAGAACTGATCTGGAGATCCAAATTAGAAAACAGCTGTCGAGAATTCAATGTCAATAACATAGGAGGTCTCTACTGGGGAGGTATGATTAGACAGAAGTTTTTCTGAAAATGATAGGAAAGCCAAGAGTTACTGCAATTTTGGTTAGCCATGAAGACAGTTTCTAGGCATAAGGAAGTGACTGTCTCTCTATCAAACCTCAACTGGAACACAGGTTAAGAAATCTACTGATAAGCTGGACAGTATTTAAAAAATGATAATCAGGTTGGTGAAAGACCTTGAGGTCATGTCATTTTAGGACTGATTAAAGGAAGGAAGGGTGTTTAGCCTGGAGAACAGAGATTCCAGGGGATAGCTGTCTTCAGGAATTTAAAGTGTTGGCATCTGGCAGGTATTTATCTCATTCTGTATGGTCCCAGAGGGCTGAATGAATGGAATTTGCAAAAGCGATGATTTAGGGTTGATACCAGTAAAAAAACAAAAAACAAAACAAAAAAAAACAACTTCCTAAGAATCAGAGTGGAGAGCCTGTCTGGATAGGCAATGGTTTTAACCAAGGGCATTGAGCAATAATGAGATATGTTACATGAGGGAAGTTCCTTTCCAGTATGATGCATTCTAAACCTCAGGTTCTGTGATCTCTGATGTAACAGAGACACTGAAAGCTATTGAGTGGGTGATAATTGTACTTTAGGAAAATCCCTTTGGCAGCTATGTGGAGGATTGGCAGGGAGATAGGAGAGCCCTGAGGCAAAGAGACCAAGTCAAGAGGCTTTTGCAATAATCTCAGGGAGAGGAGATAACAGCCCTGGACTCCGTGGTTAACTTTGTGAGTAGGAGGGATGGGAGAGATTCTGTGGAGATAGAAATGACAAGACTTAGCAATAGAACATGCAGGGTAAGGGAGAATAATGAGTAGAAAAATCATAGACTATGACCAGGCCAGATGTATACCAGGAATGCAGGCTTGGTTCAACATAAGGAAGACTAAATATAATCAGGTTAATTACATAAATAGTAAAAAACTACGTGATTATGCTAACAGATGCTAAAAAGGCTTCTTATAAAACCCAACACACATTTTTATTCTTGCTGGGCCTTAGCTCTGGGAAACAGGGTATCTTTAGATGTTTTGACAATACTATAGCTGTCTTCAAATTTTTGAAGGTTTGTCCCAGAAAATTAAGTTGTCATCCTTGGGGCCAAAAAAACAGAATTCAGAAAGGGCAGGAGGAGGGAGGAAGTAAAAATAGGAAAATTTTGCCACAATAGAAGAAAAAAACTTTCCAACAATTAGAGCTAAGTAAAAGAAAATGTAATGGACTGGCAGCAGAGAACTGGGCACTTAAGAATCATGAATTCCCTATTGATAGAGTCCTTCTGTCAGGAACATTGTTGTTCATGAAGTTCACATTGGGGCATTCATTAAGCTTTTAAGATGTCTTTCAATTCTGAGATTTAGTATGATACTAGAAATGTATTCCCTTCTTAAATGTCATCACCTTCAAACTCTAAGTGATGAAAAGTGAACTAGCCTAAAGTCAGCAGAGAGTGGAATGAGAGAGACAGAATCCCAACGGGCACATCAAACCCTGGACAATCCAGAGCTGACTGGACAGGAAACTATACAGAATTTTAAAGCCTACTCCCCCCCACGCCTAAAGCCCATCCCTCTGCTGAATGCCAACAATTCAGATCCACATGACAGAGAAACTGGTCTTTCAGAGGACTAATCCTTTTAAAGATCACATGAGTTATCTGGAGTAAACACTTCACATGTCCTGACACATCACCTTCATTTTATTTTCAAAATTTAGAGGCAATTCGAAGTACAGGAATGAGTACTGGTTGGAAGTTAGCCAGTAAAGTAAGTCACAGTTTCTCTTGTCTTTGTCAGTAAAATGAGAAGGCTGGAATGAATGATTGTTAGAGTTGTGTTCTGGCTTGAAAGTCCCATAACACTCTTGGCAGCTCCTAAGAACTAAGGATGCCAGTTGTGGAAATTGTCTAGTATATTATTTTATAATTCATGTTGCTTTAACATGGTAGTATTTAAAACATAAACAAAGAAATATGTACCATGTAAACATTCATTCATCTGCTTAATTTTAACATACAGAAAAAGCATCTAAAAAATTTCTGTTCATGAGAATGGAGTGAACTAATTTTATGGAATCTTTCCCTATTTTGAATCCTAGTTAAAATCTTCACTTTAGCAATCAGCGCCTTTATTTGCACAAAGTACACAAATAAAAACAACTTACTATGTATGGAAAAAGAGCAAGATAAAACAAAACTAATACATTACTCAACTATGTACCTAAAAAGTGTGATTCATATCAAATCCCCACTTCAAACACACTACAACGTGTATGTGATTTGAATAAATGTGAAAATTCTCCTATAACAGTGTTAGAATAAAAATTAAGGTTCATAACAAAGCCAACTTTTAAAATTATATTTAATTTGGACATAAAAATACATGTTAGAAAGATGGACCTGATTTTTTTGCTTTTACAGAAGTAGTTTTGGGCAAATTCTTTTCTAGGACCATAAACTTGTCAGTTAAAATACAAAAAAAGGAAAAAAAAGATGATTGGAGCATTTTTTAAATACAAAGAAGAGCAAGAAGACAACGAGGAAGTTAATCTGGCAAGCAAGTCAGTTTTCAGGTTTCATGCTGGATTTATTAAATATTTCTAAAGAAACATAAGCTATATATATAATCGGGATTCACAGTTTCACAAACCTCTTTCTGTTCTGTTCTGCATTTGGAAATGCTCATTTATACTGTGTTTATTAAATTCAAAATTAATAATAAATTTTAAAAAAAGGTGATTTCTTCCCCTCCCCCCTTTTTTAGCATGGATAAGGGGGAAATTTTGGGACATCATGAGGTGGGGAACTCTTTTATGGAAACTCCCCTTGATGTGCAGACTGTCAGCTTGTCTATAATTTAATTTTAAGAATAGCTGGGACATTGAGAGGGTTGGTCAAACTACTAGTATATTTCAGAGGCAAGACTTAAGACCAGGTTGTCCTGATTCCAAGGACAATCCTCTATCAACTATGCCATGCTATTCTACTACCTCTTTTACAACGAGTTGCCTTGTTTTCCCTTATATCACTTGTAATATAAAACACACACGCCTCAAATCTCCAAGTTATGCCATTTGGAATGGATAAAACTCACCAAAGAAGATGACATAGGTTACTTCTCCTATGTGATCTATGGTAGTGGACCCCTTTTTTCCTATTAGGATGGTAGCTTCTAAAGAAGCATGTGAGGAGGGGGCAGAGTCACGATGGCAGAGTAGGACAGACCTGTAGATGCTCCCCACCATAGCCCATAAAATACCTGTAAAAAATGACTCTAAACAAATTCTAGAGCAGCAGAAGACACAAAACAACAGAGTGAAAGAGATTTCCAGCCCAAGAAAGCCTGGAAGGCTGACAGGAAAGGTCTTTCACACTGGGTGTGGAGAGGAGCACAGTTCAGCCTTAGCTGCATGGCTGGTAGGGACAGGATCAGAGCAGGTTTCAGGGTGCCACTGGCTGCAGCAGTTCCCAGATTGCTCAACCCACAAACATCAAAGACAGCTTCAAAAGTCAGTGAGAAAGCCCTTTCACCTGAGTGAGAAGGGAACATTGGCCCCACCAGCAACAGCTACTGCAGTGGCAGCATCCATTTTTGGAGCCCTCAGCTTACAGACCCTGGGGGAATTGAGCAGCTGATCTGGGTCTCAGCCCTGAGTGGTGATCCTGGGATGAAGAGGAGCACTGGCTGGTGGAGCTGGTGGAGGCTCTGGAGAGGGAATCCTACTTGCAGATCCTGGGCAGAAGACAGTTTGTGGTTGCTCCCAGACCACAGCGCAGACCAGGAAAGGAGTAAACTCCTCTCCCTTTATTGTGCCACCTTGGAGGAACTGAGAACTTACAGGTCCCCAAAGTATATCCTCCTCTTCACAAAGAACTCAAAAGTCAAGTAACTGGCTGGGAAAATACCCAAAAAGGAGGGAAAAATAAGACTACAGAAAGCTACTTTCTTGGTGAACAGGTATTTTTTTCTATCCTTTCAGATGAGGAAGAACAATGCAGACCATCATAAGAAGACCTAAAAGTCAAGGCTTCTGTATGCAAAACCTCCAAAATAAATATGCAATGGTATCAGACATGGAAGAGCTCAAAAAGGATTTTGAAAATCAAGTAAGAGAGGTGGAGGAAAATTGGGAAGAGAAATGAGAGCAATTGAAGAAAATCACGTAAAGTGAGTCAATAGCTTGCTAAAGGAGACCCAAAAAAATGCTCACTGAAGAAAATAATTCCTTGAAAATTAGAATGGAGCAAATGGAAGCTAATGACTTTATGAGAAACCAAGATATTACAAAACAAAACCAAAAGAATGAAAAAATAGAAGACAATGTGAAATATCTCATTGGAAAAACAACTAACCTGGAAAATAGATCCAGGAGAGACAAATTAAAAATTATGGAACTACCTGAAAGCCATGATCAATAAAAGAGCCTAGAAATCATCTTTCATGAAATTATCAAGGAAAACTGCCCTGATATTCTAGAACCAGAGGGTAAAATACATATTGAAAGAATCCATTGATCACCTCCTGAAAGAGATCCAAAAAGAGAAACTCCTAGGAATATTGTGGCCAAATTCCAGAGTTTCCAGGTCAAGGAGAAAATACTGCAAGCAGCTAGAAAGAAACAATTTGAGTATTGTGAAAATACAATCAAGATAACACAAGATCTAGCAGCTTCTACGTTAAGAGACTGAAGGGCTTGGAATATGATATTCCAGAAGTCAAAGGAGCTAGGACTAAAACCAAGAACTGTCAACCCAACAAAACTGAGTATAATACTTCAGGGGAAAAATGGTTATTCAATAAAATAGAGGACTTTCAAGCATTCTTGATGAAAAGACCAGAGCTGAATAGAAAATTGGACTTTCAAACACAAGAATCAAGAGAAGCATGAAAAGGTAAATAGGAAAGAGTAGTCACAAGGGACTACTAAAGCTGAACTGCTTACATTCCTATGTGGAAAGATAATATTTGTAACTCTTGAAACTTTTCTCAGTATTTGGGTAGTTGGAGGGATTATACACACATATATAGACAGAGAGCACAGTGTAAGTTGAATAGCAAGGGATGATATCTAAAAAAATAGAATTAAGGTGTGAGAGAAGAATATATTGGGAGGAGAAAGGGATAAAAGGAATGGGGTAAATTATCTCTCATAAAAGAAGCAAGAGGAAGCTTTTTCAATGGAGGGGAAAAAGGGGAGGTGAGAAAGGAAAAAGTGAAACTCTCATTACATTTGGCTTAAGGAGGGAATAACATGCTCACTCAATTTGGTATGAAAATCTATCTTGCACTACAGGAGAGTGGGGGAGATATAAGGGTGGGGGTGGGGGGATGATATAAAGGAGGGCAAATGGGAGGAGGGAGTAATTTGAAGTAAACACTTTTGGGGATGGACAAGGTCAAAAGAAGTTCACAGAAGTCAAGAAAGGAGAGAGCTATAAAATTATGGTTTCAAACATTTATATAAATATGCACAGAGAAAAGGCAACAAGCCAAGTGAACCAGAGGTTCAAGGAGACAAATCTGAAACTTGCTGAAACTTGCAGGGAAGGCCCATGACTGTAATATGGCTTTGGATCAGTACACCTTTTATTTAAAAAAAAAAATGGATGGGTAAAAGAGTGTTGGGGCACCAACCTATTTCCTAATCCTAGCATATTAAGAACGTAAGAGGAAATCAATTAATCATTGTGTGGAAAGCATTTGGGTGAAGACCAATACAGAGATAAACCCAAGTGATTTTTATCATTGGACTGTACCACAGACCATCTGGACAGAAAAAGGAAATACAGGTGTCCCTTGAAACTCTTTATTAGCTCTTTATTAGCACATAATTTTATCACATCTTTTCTTTTTTTCAGAAAATTAACATTGCAGTTATTAACAACTAGAGTGTGTGTGTGTGTGTGTGTGTGTGTGTGTGTGTGTGTGTGTGTGTGTATACACACACATATTTTAGGGACATCCATAGTTTTGGGAAGACAATCTATAAATCAAGAGTCTGAAAACAGATTACAAGCCTAGAAAAGAGGAATGATACATTAATGATGGGGGACTTGATTTATCCAGATATCTGGTGGATAATTCTATATTCTCTCCCACTTTTTGGCTAACTTTCTAGAGAATGCCATCTACAAGTAGTGTCTCCATTTCTCTGACTCTCCTAAATCTTCTGTAACCTAGCTTCCAACTTCATCATTCAACGAATACTTACCTTTCCAAAATTACCAATGATCTTTTTAGTCAAATCTAATGATCTCTTCTCAGTCCCAAATTCTTTCACCTCTGTGTAACATCTGACACTGCTGAAATACTGCATTCCTTTGTTTACCTGTCATGTACTTCTTTGTTAAAATGGAAGATTCTGTGTGGTTATGGGCAATTTCTGAAGAGTGACAGAGAAAGGAAATCAAGAAAACTTTTAATTATGAAAGGGGAAAATATAAATTGGTTTATGGTTTCAAAACATAAAAAATTGTATGATGCTATCTGTGGATGTAGATAGCCAAAAATGAGTAAGTATTCATTCAAACCCCTCTGGTTATAATTTGTCATGTTACTTAAATATCTGAGCGGGGAGAGGGGTAGAAGTCACCAAACCAACCAACCAAATCTCCAATCATGCAAAACTTTGTTTTTACTAAAAATGCAATAAAACTGCAGAAAATCAGGTATGGTAAATAGTGATTTGCTACTTACTCCTAAAAGCTTAGGAAAGGTGGATCATCATTCAATAGAAAATCAGTGCAAATTACACAAAAAAAACCCACCCTGGACTTGAAAAATCTGATCCTTGCTTAGCCACCAGCCAAGCCTAACTGCCTTGTCATCTCTTGAATACAGAACTACATAGATGAAGGTCCTTTCTATTCTTCTTTCCCTGTCCGAATGATGTGTGGAAATAGACTAATAAGAAAAGGAAAGGCATCAAACTCAAATCCTTTGAAAGGTAAAGGAGCACTCGAAATGTATTCCCTATCACCATTCTCCAATCCACTGAATAAGAATGACACAAATCACTCACCTACAGTATTTTGAAACTGACAAAGCACTTTCCTCTTAACTTTGTGAGTCAGGTAGAACAACATTTATTATTCCCATTTTACAAATGAGGAAATTCAGTGAAAGTAGGTGACTAGCCCATGGACACCCAGGGAAATGTCAAAATTCTGATGTTCAATCCCAGGTTCCTTCTAACATGAGTCCAGTGCTCTCTGTGCTACTCAATATTGCCTCCCCCAGAAAGAGATGAGCCACTCATGGCTGAGTGATTGGACTCAATTCAGCCTCTGTGGTCCAAAGCATCCTGCCACCAGAGTGAATCTACATACATCTCATATATCCAAAGGACCTTCTCCTGAAATGAGAATCTCTGTTGCACACACAAGTTTTTCGGAAAGCACCACACTAAGAGTAGGGCAACAATTCTAACTCTAGTAAGTCAATACTTCCTGAAGTCTCACAGTATGCAGAGAACTACATGAGGTGATCAGAAGGGGACAAAAAGGAAATGAAAAGACAAGGTCTCTGACCTCTACAATTTCACAATAAAAACAGAGATGAACAAATATTAAAAAGGAGAAAACACAACAAGAAATCTTTGTACAAATGCAAATGAACATAATGTAAATTCTAGAGTAAATACTGAAGGAAGGCTGACTAGACCTGGAGGCTCTTACAGAAAGGTTGCCGAGGAATAATGAGGTTGGGCTCAACAGGGAATATGAATTGGCTGAGAAGGAAAAAGGATCTTGAGGAGCAAACGACATTTGGAAAGGCTTCAAAGTGACCACAAACTTCCAAGATAAATGCTGTATTTGTCAAGTAGTTTAGAGTTTCTTCATTATGACAGTCAAGGATTATTACTCCATTTTTACTCTCCCTCCAACACACACACACACACACACACACACACACACACACACACACACACACACGCACACAACTACTAACCTTCCATATTCATGGCCTCCCTCAGAGCTTGGAGTTTCTTCTGTCTTCCTCGTATCCTGTCCAAGGCACTCGATATCGCTGGTGAGGTGGGTAATTCTGGCATATGGCGAACTGGCACCAGTCTCTGAGGACCAAACACATCCAAGGCTAGACTTCCATCTGAGTACCTTGCCTCCTTCTTTCTTGGAGCAGTAGAAACTTGTGCTTTTATCGCCTCAGGGAAACAGTGACGAAGTCTTGCAGTCTCTCCAGAGAGCAGGTCTTCATTGGCTGGGTTGTCAGAAGAGCAGACCAAGTCAAGGGATGAAGCCCAAACCTTCTGCTTATGGAGTACATTGGGGCCAATGTGACCTTTTCTTTCTGTGCCATTAGTTTTATAGTGATAAAGGGAACAGGGATCTTCTGAATCTTCATATCCAGGGTTGTAATCTGAGGAAAGATCCTTGAAATAATCTTCCTCATCTGGTGTGTCTCTGATGGAGAGAAATCCCATAGACTTACTCAGTCCTTTGTTGAGGAAACTCTGCTGAGGGAATGCAGTCTTGGGTACAGCTAGTACATCAGAAATGGAGCTTCTTCCTGCAATAATAAGAATTTATTGTGTATGCACACATTTTTTGACTCCACATTGACATTAAAATTGCAATTAAATAGGTATTTTTCTTAATATTCTCAAGAGGTGGAATCCAAATAAATTCAAATGCCAAAGGGCATTTGAAAATGAAAATATATGCATGACCTCATTTATTTTGATGTCAGAAATATTTCTACTATCTAATGTATTATAATGTCTATTTCCCAGAAATTGAACATTAGATTGTGTAGGTCTTACTTCCTGCTACCTTCTACGTACAAATCAAGTGTTTATTACCTCATAAGCAGCCCTTGTTTAGTCTAGGACGTCAAATAAATATTGTTTCAAAAATCCCTGCTTTTTATAAACTCACAAAATTTTGACTCATTGATGCACAAAATTCTACTTTCTATGATTTAGTGATATTTACTTTGTGATGAGTAAAATTCAGGTTGTGGTGAATAGTCAAAGGCTCTATAAACTGTAATATACTGGGAGTGCAACTTTCAAACCTTGTCTAAAGTACACAAACATGTGGTCCGGCTCTTATTATTGAAAATGACATTATTTTCTCCATAGAAATAGTGTTCTAAAGAGTAGTTTAGTTTCCAGGCTAGCGCACAAAAGCCTATAAAGTAGCTCAAAGTAGCATATATGCAAGGAAATATACTAAAACTGTTTTCAGAGTACTAAAAATTAAGCCAAGTGGAAAAAAAGAATGAGATTAATTAATATGTTAAAAATATATGTAAAATGCTCTTATTTAAAGGAAAATGCATTTAATTAGAGGAGGAAGAAGAGGTAGATAGAAACATCTGTGGATATCTGTGGTGTTCCTGGGCACAGAAGACTCTTTGTTGGGTCAAATTTCACTTCTAAATTTATTACACTTTTTAGAAAATGCAGACATATTGTTAGCACTATTGTGAACCATGATTAGGACAGAGAAGTATCACGAATGTAACAGAAGGAAAAATGAGTAAGAGAGATAAATTTTGCTGGGGTAACTAAACAAAAAGGAAAGGAAAGAAAAAAGAGAAAAGGTTAAAAGGGAGGGTGACATCTAGTGCAAACCAGAGCTAAGCAGAAATTACCCAAATAACAAATCCCCCACAGGTGGTAACTTGGCTTCTAACAGAACACTAAATTAAAGGGTTAAAATTGGAAGGGAACTCAGATGCTCTCCCCTCCAAACTGTACCTGAGTCAAACTCCTCTCCATGACATACCTAAAAAATGTTGTCATTCAGTCTTTTGGGGGGACTCCTAGTGAATGAAAATTCACTATATTCTAGTGTGGCCCATTTCACATTTGGTTAGGTCTAATTTAAAAGAAATCTTTCCTGAGAGTAAGCCTCAATTTCCTATCTGGAAGTTTCTACCATTGGTAGGAACTACTTGATTTTGTCCTATTTCTGCCCTATATATGTAAAAAAAAGATATGGGATTGAGACAGAATTAGATGAACTATTATTTTTTTTAAAACAAAGAAAACTGGGAAAGACTGTAGACATATAATCAATAATTTTAACAAAAGGAAAAGAGTATAGGCATATAATCAATTTGAGGAAAGAGGTAAGAAGGAAGATATATTGGTGGTAGAGAGCTCCCTGCATGCATAAAACTACGAAGCATATGAAACAATCTAATCTTGGAGCGGAAGGCCCAGAGTTCAAGTTCAACCTTTGTTGGCCAAGTGAACCTGGGAAAGTCACCTATTCTCTCTTTCTCTTGTCACCTGCAGAACAGAAGCACAATATTTGCACTCCCTACTTTACAAAATTATAAGGAAGACACTTTGCAAGCCTTAAAAGGCTATATAGCTGTGCGCTATTATTACTATTTAAAATCAAAGGACTTGGATGTGAATTCCAGATTTTAAACACCAATGTGGACCTCAATTTATTCTAAAGAGGAAGACTTTAAGGTGGCTTTTAGCACTAAGTCTCATGATCCCGCTACAGGAGCTCACCTTTTAAGGGACAGAGGTGACAAGACAATTCTGTCAACAGCCCACAAAGGTATGAGACATACTCCAAGGAAAGAAAAGAGTGTGTGACAAAGCAAGGATAGTATCCAAAGACTCTCAAGATCCTGCCATGAAACCCACCAAAATGGAAGCTAAACGTCTGTTATAGTTCTGGTGTCCTTAGAGAACTTAGGTGACTATGGGGGCCATTTCTAATCATCCTGATTCATATCTCAAGATGGCTCCAGAGGAGAAAGTGAGGCTGGTGACTTTGCACAGCCCTCCTCACTTAAATCCAATTCACTTGCAAGTCACACCATCTCCTTTCTGATACCACAGTCTTCTCAGAGAATGGGCAAAAAAACACCAGATGATTGTAGTTTCAAAAGTAATAATTAGTAAGTAACTGGAACATCTGGGGCTTAAAGGAGTGCTTGCCTCAGGTTCTGTGGCCAAATGTAACTATCCAATCTCTGGAGTGTTTGTCACCCTTGAATATAATCCCATGAGTAATCAATCTCCAATGTATGTACCCTGTATCTAGCTTGCATGTACATCATTGTTAGTATGCCGTCTCTCACATTAAGACAATTACTCCTTAGGTTCTTTGCCTTGCTTTGTATGCCCAGTACATAGCACAGTGCTTGGCACATAGCAAATGACTAATAAATGCATGTTAACTTGACTCACCCCAAGCAGCCATGGGATGAGAGAAGTCAGAGAATTGAAAATCTAAGAAGCCATTTGACAGCGCTGTCTGTAAGAAGCCATTACATAAAAACTATTCTAACACCTAAAAGTAATAGAAACCAAGTTCTAAATTGGGGTGGAGTTCACTTGCGGTTCCTCTCTGTCCACTCCCCCAAATGTTAAATCATCCCTAAGTAATTATTGCTGAGATGCCTCAAAATAACATTTGAGTTATGGGAAGTAGGTGAACAAAATGTATCACCATGACATAAAATTTGAGTTTTTAGATTTCATTCAGGCTCACTGACTAGCCCACAGAAATAATTGCAAAGTACTTTTCCAAACCATTTTCAGTCTATTTCTCTTAATCCATTTTTATGTTTCATACAAACTGGACAATGAAAGGTTCTTTAACTTGGCACTATTCTCTTTTTTATTTTTATTTGAACAACAAAAATTGGCTTTTTATCTCTCCTACCTCTTTCCTTGACCTCCACTGAGAAAGAAAAACAAAATCCCTGGTACAAAGATGCATAGTCAAGTAAAAACAAATTCCTCTAAAGGCCATAAAAAAAAACATCTCAATTTGCACTCTCAGTCCATTACCCCTTGTTCAGGATGTGGGCAGCATGTTCCATAATGAGTCCTCTGGAACTGTGCTGATTACTAGTTCTTGCAAAACTATCTTTAAAATATTGTTTTCCCAGTTCTACTCACTCATTTCGTTTTTCTTTTTTTTTTTTTTAGAGTTTTACTGACGTTTTTACATTACAATGATTTACAGACTGCTTGCACTGCACAGTTTGAGAGGTCTCTTGACACAAAGTAAGGCAACGAAGGAAAATTAATAATAGAGTAAGCTAATTTGATAGCACATGCAGCATTTTATATCTGTAACATCCCCCACTATTAAAAAAAATACCAGAATTTATTTTCTCTCTCTCCTACCTCCTACCCCATTGGGGAAAAAAAAAAGAAAAATAATCTTTTGGTAACAAATATGCATAGTCAAGAAAAACAAGTACTCACTGGTTTTATATATGCATATATGTATGTGTGTATACATATAAATATGTGTGTGTCTCATTATGAACCCTTAATTCATTACCTCTCTGTCATGGATAGAATAGTTTATCATTGGACCTCCAGAATCATGAATACTTTATTGACCATAATACTCATAGCCTTCAAAACTGTAATTTATGTAAAATTAGATAGAATATATATAAATTTATACAAAATTTATTCTGGTTTTGTTCAATTTGTTCTTCATCAGTTTATAAAAGTGCATAATTGTTCATTTTTATAATACTAGTGTAACAGTATAAATTATTCTGGTTTTACGTCACTCAGCATTAGTTCACTTAAGTCTTTAAAAAAACACATAAATTTTTATTAATATTTTGCACCATAGTTATCCCAAGTATCCTTCTCCTTCCTACTACCAGAGAATCATCCAATACAGCCAAAGTATTTTTAGAAAAGGAAAAATAATCAGCACAATTGATCAATTCATTGAAAAAGTTTTTAAAAATATACAATGTGCAATACCTATGGACCTCCCAGTTCCATGAAGGGATAGTTAGAGGGTGTCTTCTCGTAATTTCGTTACATTTACTTTTGATTTTTTTGCATGTTCTTTCCATTTACATTGTTGTAAAATTACCGTGTATAATGTTTTTCTTGGCTTACTTTACTCTGCAATCATACAGATCTCCTCATGCATCTCTGCATTCATCACATACGTCATTTCTTACAGCACGGTAATATTCCACCATGTTCATTTACCACAATTTGTTTAACCACTCCCCAGTTGATGGGCATCTACTTTGTTTCTAACTCTTAGCTATCACAAAAAGTGCTGCTACAGTTTATTAAATTAAATTAAATTATTAAAGTTCACTTTATTTAAATAAATCCAAAATGTTTTCTAAAATGGTGATACCATTTCACAGCTCCACTAACAGTGTGTTAGTATGTCAATCATTCCATAAACCCTCAAACACAGACCATTTACAATTGTGGGGATCATTTTTGCTGATTTAAGTGGTATAGGGTGAAATCTGTTTTTGAAATTTCACTTTTTTGCATTCCTTTCAAAACAGATGTTTCTCTGTTTCTTCACTGTTCTCTCTTCATTAACCTTTCTCTTTTTCTCTCTACTCTACACTCCCAGAAACGTCTTATAGTCAGAAAGAGCAGATTCCTGAATGGGTATCTTTCTACAGGAAGAGTTAAAAGAAACCTATGACCTGGGGGGAAAAGAGGATCTGAAACTTGCCACACCTTGCCATTACAATGAGCAATTCAAACAGTGTAGGTAACAGATTTTTTCCAAGGACTAGCTAAGGCTAACAAGGTTGCTTACAGAGATTTGGTGATGATTTTTTTAGCCAAGATAATCCATCAAACAAAGAAACAGGAAGACAAGTCTTCAGTCCAATGCAACCTTCTTTATCTTATGAAGTGAAAGTTTCAGAGTATTGGCAAAAGATACTAAGAATAAGAGTTCATATTATCTATGAACATTAACTTAGTTGTTAATACCAAGCTGTCAGTACTTTAATAAATGACAAAAGAAAGGAAATAATACTGAGGAAATGAAATTACAGTAATCTTGGCATTATTGTTATAAATGACACCAAGAGAAAAAAGGTTGTAGCAGCTTAATATGGTTCACAGTTTCGTCTATTGTACACAATAGTGCAAAAAGAACATTTTTTGTTAATGAGGCACTGGTTCTCAAGGGCTGTGATATATGCTGGTTCTAAAAATGTATAAATACTCTGAGGTAAGGTTGTACTTTGGGACTTACTCTTTGGAAGTGTTTGTTTGTCCAGATGAGACTCTGGGAAGCTGCTAAGAAGCCCCCTGGCTTTGAAAACCCAGATGTTGGTGCTTCTCTCTCTGGTAACAACGTATGTATGTAATGGTCAGACAGCTGGATCTCTCTGTTGATCTATGATGTATGTACGGCTTATGTCAGACAGTTGGAAGTCGTGTCTGTTGATTTTGATTTCTCTGTATTTTTTCTGAAGTTCAGGGTGCTGACTTTTCCCCCTGAACTAAGTGAATAATACATGTACTTGATTAAAGTGATTGTTGGCCCCTCAAAAGTTGCATTCCTTTTATAAATACTGATCTAAGAACGTGTGATATCAGGCCCTCCTCTGTATGTCAGGGTCCTTGCTTTTACAGGATAATCTACACCAATATTAAGAGGATATTGATGAGCCTTTGAGAAAGTATTAAGTAGGCTTTAAAAATGACATTCAACGAGATTATGTCTTTACAGTCACACAACTAATTGAAAAACATAGTAAATATAAAATCCTACAGTGCTTATTGCTTGTTAACTATGACAAAAAATTGACTTGCTAGCACAATACGTAGCCTTGAGGGCTCTCTTCAACAATGTAGGCCAACTCTATGAAGAATAATTAATATTCTACTGCGAAAGAAAGCTGGAAGAGTAATCCACAGATCTAGTCCATCAGTATATACTTCTTTGACAATACATGGAAATTAGGGAGATCCAGAACTGAAAAGAGAAGAACCTTTGGAAAAATGCACAGTGTTCTTAATGACCTCCTCCTCCTCCTCAAACGGAGGTTTGTTTTATTTTTTAAACATCAATTCTCTTTGTGGGTTGAGTCATGGAATATCACAGCATCTGAAGAATTAAAAATTTGAGGTCATTCAAAGAACAGTAGGAATGCCCAGGTGGGTGTGAGAAGGTTCCTCTATATTAATAGCAAAGAAATTGGCAGAACAAATAGTATAAAGGGATGTCATTGCATTATATAACCACAGAAGGAAGAGATGGTCATATAGCAAAAGGAAAAGCTAACCAATAAATAGTATCCATATGTTAACAGAGGAGTCAAAGGAAGGCTCCTAGAAAGTTAGGTAGATTTCATCTCAAGTATTTAAGGAGTAGAAAGTAGCACAGAAGAGTAGACATGGTAAGGTTGATCTGTACTATCATGAGAAATTTGATATTTGCATAAGATCAGAAATCTATGGAAATACTGAATTGGATGAAAAAAGGTGACATTTCCAATGTTTTCTAGATGTAGGGCTTTGTAAATATAGATAAATAATAATTATATGTAGAAACCTATAAAATAGGGCTAAAATCACTAAGAATACTCAATGTGTGTCCCATTGGCATATGTAAACATACATTTTATTATGTTTTGGATACTGTGCGAAGTACTGAGGATACAAAAAAGAAAATGCAACAGGTCCTGCCTTCAGAGAGCTTATATTCTATCAGGGGAGAGAACGCGTACATGGATAAATATACAGAGAACAAATTCGAAACAAATTCAAGGTAGTCTTGGGAGAGAAGGGGTTGGAGACTGGGGGAAGAGGAAAAACTTCATTTAAAAGATGGTCCTTGGGTCGTGTCTTGAAGGAAGTATAAGGGTGGAGGTAGATCAGGAGGTGCATGAGATGGAGGGGTGGAGGGAGTGCCTTGCAGACATGGAGCATGAGGCATTGCAAGAGGGCCAACATGACTGAATCATAGATTACAGGAAGAGAAGTAATGAATAATGGGGCCTAAGAAGCTAGACTGGGATCAAGTTGCAACAAGCTTTAAAATCAAAACCCAGTCATTTATACGATATCCTATAGGCAAAAGGTAACCAATGGAATGGAAAAGAGTGACATGATGGTTAGACCTAGGCTTAACTAAAGCTCCCAGGAGCTATGTGGAGTAACGGCTGAAAGAGAGGAGACATTTGAGGCAGGAAAAATAAAAGAGATTTTAGGCTGTAACAGAAGCGATCAAGTTGGTGACTATAAATGGAAAGAAAGGGATGGATGTGACACATTGCAGAGGTAGAGAAAATACCTGGCAAGTGCTTGGTTATATGGGGTGAGGAGCATCAAGGAACTTTTAACATCTGGGCTCTGGAGTTTTCTTACAGAGTTTCAATGAGAGAAGTTGCTTTTTGTCATTTAAATAGCTTTGAGACCTTTCAAAACTACACAAGATTGTTCTCTAATAAACAGAAGACATCAGCAGAATGCCCCTCTGGCATTGTACTACTGATGTACCAGGCTCACTACAGAGAATGAGTCTGATGACAAATGTGAAGCTCTTTCAGCTCTTTTGGCCAGAGGCAAGAATTCTGCTTTTTTTTCTATTCCCTTAAATATTTTCTTTTAACTGTAACTATCAAAGAGGAGTTTTAAAAAATCTCTTAAGAGGAAATAAAGAGATGAAGTAAAATCTTGCAGACTACATTTCGGTATTACCCATATAAATAAACAGTAAAATCACTGTGTCCAGAACAAAGGAGGCAGCCTTGCAAAGGATATGGGGCTGAACATGACATGAAAGAGTGGGAGGTCATGGCCCTATTTTCAGAAATCCAATAAATTAAAAACTTAAAACTGAACTATAAAAGCTTTCCTTACGGAGAGCACTGTGTAAAAAGTCACAGGCTAAAAATAGTGAAAACAGTCTTTTGAAATGCTCTATGTAAAACTGTTCAACAACATAAAAACGCCTGATCCTAGGGATACATTTAGCTTATGCTAACTTCAGGACTAAATTGAAATAAAAAGACTCCAACGAAACCATCTTTAACCAACAACACTCCCATTTTGTCATTCCCTCTACTACATTTACCTTCTCTACATGAAGGTATGTAGTCTTTTAAAAGGTCTTTTAAAAATCCTCAGCATGTCTTTTAAAAATCCCACTTCAAAATATTGTATATAATTTTTACAAACTAGCACTAAGCTGTTGTCACCAAAGTGCATCCCACCTTGATCTTGCACCAAGAGTTAGAAGAAACCCTCTCCAAGCCACCATGATTATGGAATAAGCTACAACTTCTAACTGGGTGAGAAAGGCCTGACTTCTCTCCTTAGCACAGGCCATTTTATCAGTAGTAGGGAAGTTACACGAGAAGCTGGAGGATCATGCCTTAGCCATGGGAAGGATCACAAAAATCAAACCTTTTTAAGGTTATCCACTCAGAACTAAAAATTAATTTGTAAATAGCTCACTCCTCCATGCCAATGAACCATAATGCAGCAAACATTTATCATGGGTTTCTACTTATCTCATTAAGTCTTCCATTAAACATCAATCTCTATCTTAATTTTCAATATATTCTACCATTGTTGGCTATGTAGGATAAGGGCCATTTTTTATTTTATTTCATTTTATTTTATTTTAAGATCATCAACTTCCACAGTCAAAGAATTCATGGACTCCCAGGCCCCAACGTGGTGATGACGTCTCTTTTTTCTTCTGCTGGACTAGTTCACAGCAGCAGACAAAGTCGATCATGAGGACCAGACTTCACAAGCTTCAAAGTTTTTCTAGTTTCAGAGAATTTGCCATAGCTTGTGTTCTACTGGATAAATCTGAGGGAAACTGCGGTCACTTTCCACTACAATGATGCAATGGAACAGTACTTTTGTGGAGACTTTAAATGATGTGTAATTAAATTAAATTAAACTAGAACCACTTTTTTTGTTTCTTAATTTGCATACAATTTTACCTTCAAAAACAGTTAGATTTGAATAAGCTGCAGAATCTCCTACAATTAAATTTAAAGGTATACAGTTTTATAGATGCTAACAGTTTTATGGACAACTGAAATAAAAAGTTTTTAATAATAACCTAGAATCTCGATGGCTCAAATAAACATTTTTAAAAAAATCTTGCATATCATCTAAATGTGATAGTGAGATAAATGACAAACAAACAAGCTGCAGAACTTGGAAATGTTATTCATCTTAAAGCAACTTCCAGAGTATTTTATGATATATAATAATATACATAATATAGTATATAATATTATATGATATCCAATATAATTATAAAATATGTAATATGACATATTTATGTATTTAATAAAAATAAAGATTCAGCCCCCTCTTCTCCAAAATTTTCACTTGCAATGTTGTCCAGTGAAAACTGATGTTTGTAATTATAACCATGACACCTTCACAATCCCAAAGTGTCATCTGAATCATCAAAAACCAATTAAATGATATCTTTAATATACTTTTAGCACTGGAATTTTTCCAGTTTGCTAAATTAATACCAATACAGTTCAATTCAATGAGCATTATTTAAGTGCCTACTACATTCAAGGCACTATATGGAGGACTAGGACTCTAAAGACAAAAATGAAAAATGTCACCTGCTCTCAATGCTGATATTCTATAGAAGAACACTTAAATACAGATGATACAACAAAATCTGAGAGGGGAGACTGTTAGTTGTAGGAACTAAGAAAAGCAGAGGTGAGATTTTTTTTTTGAAAGGCTGAAACTGATTGATTATTGCTTTTGAATAACTTTGCACTCCTCAATTCATATATATGTTGTATAAGTGTTAGGAATTCTTTTTTTCTCTTTCTTTCCTAGGAATAAAACTATTTCTCAATTACCAAAAGTGAGTTCAACAATGTTTCTTTCCCTCTTTTTCATGGTTTGCTGGTGCACTGGGTAGGAAAGGGGGAAGAGAAAAAGGAATAAATTTAGAAATGAATATAATGGAGAAGTCCCAGATGCAGTATAGAAGGGCTTGCCCTTGGCTAGGGTACAGGAATAGATGCTAAGTGGTGATCTGACACCACTAGGCAGTTCCAAGGCACAGACCAAGGGAGAACTAATTGAGGGGCTGCACTTGTGCCTTGTGGTGATATCTGAGGGTGAACAGTGGTCTTGGACTTTGGGATATGCACTGAGGAAGGAGGAAGTTAGAAGCAAGCAACAGTTGTGTGGTTCTGATCCCCAGGAGTGAAGTGGAGGCTCAGTCCTTATTAAATACCTATGTTCTTCTCACACATCTGATTAACAACTGTGGAAGCAACATGGAAGAATGGACAAAAAGTGACTTTAGAGTCAGGAACACCTGGTTTCAAGTCCTGCCTGTGAGGTGGTTGGCTGTGTGATCCTGGAGAAGTTATTTAACTTGTCAGTGGCACATACAATTCTAAGACTGTGACCATGTATCAATTTACATTCTAAGAAGGAGTTTCCTCATTGGGAGTTCTCTACATTGGGGAAATCACAGTTTAGGACTGTCCCCAAGAGTACATAAAGAAGCAAGAATTTACAAATTCACCTCATGAAAATATACTGACATACAGATGAGAAAAAACATTTTCCTTATACCATAAAAAGTAAGAGGTATGAAATAATAAAACTGAAGAAAAAGAGCCATCCAGGGTATTTAGTCATAAATTAACATTTGCCTTCTGGATTAAATTTCAACAGTGTTCAAGAAATCTATGATATTTTTCGATCACTTTTCTTACTGTTAATATTTTTTTAGCACAATAGGAAAACCATTATAAACTAAACTAAAGCTACTAATGTAATAATATAATAATTAGGGTTAAAGTGAAAATTATTTAATCTGGAAAATTTCAATGTATTATCAAGTCACATGAATAACATTAAAGAACTGATTTACTGATTTTGGTGGGAAGACCCAGAATCCTTCCTGCTCATAGCTAACCGATTTCTTCCATCTTTTGATCTAACTTACTCCATTTAATCCCACATTTATAATTCCTCCTGATAATCAGAATGTTTTTTTGGCAGACAGAGATCAAGTCAGCATGTAAGTGTTCACAATCATTTTTCTTACCAGTGGGTAGTCCTTTGCCTCTCAATCGATCGCGAAGGGCTTGGCTTCTATCAGGACGTAATTTCTGCTCATTGTTACAAAGAGGTTGATCCACCTGTAAAATAATCAGAAGTCAGCACTGACAAGGATTCCTCTCATCCAAGTCTGCATCTCTCCTTTTAATAGTACAGTAACAATAGTAAGTCACTTAGGAGTTTTTCTATAACATCCACAAAGGAACCAGAACCTTCTTCCTGCCTTGAATTCACTTTGCTCTGGTTAGAAATGAACATTTCAGGTCTGGTCCATTCACCTCCAGAAAATGAAAATGAAATGCAGATGCCAAAAAGTAATGTGCACATAAGTTAATGAAGTCAAATCAGTAAGCATTTATTAAGTGCCTACTGTGTGCCAGGCATCATAGTAGGGGCAAAAACAGTCTCTGCCTTCAATGAGTTCCAAGTCTAATGAAGGAGACAATATCCAAATAATTACATACAAACAAGATACAGTCTGAATAAATTAGCGATAATCATCAGATGGAAGGCATTAGCCTTAAGGAGGATCAGGAAAAGCTTCTTATAGAAAGTGGTATTTTAGCCAAGTCTTGATGGGGTGGAGGGGGGGAAGAGAAATCAGTTTATTTTTATTTAATTTTTTTTTTTATCTTTAGTTTCAAATTCTCCCCCTCCCCACTCTCCCTCTCATTGACTACAAATATACATAGTCATGAAAAGCAAGTTACTACACTAGCCATATCCCATTCCCCCCCCAAAAAAGGGAAGAAGAGGACAGAAAGAGCTGAAAGTAGGCTTCAATCTGCACTCTGAGTGCATACACTTCCTATCCATAGCTCGATAGCATGTTTTATCCTTTGGGAACATGGTGGGTCACTATGTTGACTGGTACTAGGTCTTAACACTATAATGTGGCTGTTGCTGTGCAAATTGCTCTGGTTTTGCTGACTTCATTTTGCATCAGTTCATACAAGTCTTCCCAGGTTTCTCTAAAACCAACACATCATCATTTCTTATAACACAATACTGTTTCATCAGGTTCATATACCGCAACTTGTTTAACCATTTCCCAATTGATGGGGGAATTCCCTCAATTTCTAATTCTTTGCCATCACAAAAAGAGCTGCTGTTTCTATACAAAGGTTCTTTCCCTTTTTATCTTGTTCTCTTTGGGGTACAGACCTAGTAGCAGCATCTCTGAGTCAGAGTATGCTCAGCTTAAAAGCCTTGGAAGTTTACTTCCAAACGACTTGCCACAATGGCAAGATAAGTTGACAACTCCATTAACCTTCTTTTCCACAGTCTCTGTAGCATTTGCTGTTTTCTTTTCTGTCAACTTTATGGGTGTAATGAAGTGGAACCACGGGATTATTTATACTTTCGTTTCTCTAATTGTTAATGATTTAGAAGGTTTTTTTTGTATGACTATTGATAGCTTGATTTTCTTCCTCTGCAAATAGTCTATTCACAACCTTTGAACACTTTGTCAATAGGAGAATCGCTCTTATTCTCACAAGTTTGAATTAGTTCCCTGTATTTATCTCAAAAATGACACCTTTAGCAAATAAACTTGCTACAAATATTTTCCCTATTTACCTGCTTCTCTTCTTGATTTTAACTATATTGACTTTATTTCTTCCAAGTTTTATGTAATCAAAATTGGTCATTTTATCTTCTGTGATCCTCTTTATCCCCTAACTGGTCATTGACTCTTGCACTAATAACAGACCTGACTGGTAATTTCTTTTCTTGCTCCTTTAATTTGTTTATGATATCACCCTGTATGTCTAAGTCATGCATCCACTGGGAGCTTATTTGGACATAAATGGTATGAGATGGCGTTCTATGCCTAGTTTCTGCTTCACAGGGTAAGGTTTGGTACATTTTTTTTTCCAAACTCATTTTCATTTTTTCCTTCTAGTTCTTTCATTTCATTTACATTCTCAACTCTTTTTTTCTCTAACATCTTCTTGCCACACTATCTTGTATGTACCCATTTATGTACATTTTGTTTTCCCCAGTAGAACGTAAGCTCCTTGAAGGCAAGGGATGTTTTTGCTTTTTCTTTGTGTGCCCAAAATTTAATAGTGTCTATTACACATGAAGTGTTTAAATGACAACTGACAAACATAACTAGATAGTGAATAATCAAAATATCAATCTAATTTTAATAATCAATTTTACTTCTTCCTCATAAAAATGTTCTCTTAAAAATATCCAAATTCACATTAAAATACTATAAATTTGATGCATTCCTGATGAAGACACTAATGGAAGAAAACCACTAGCAAAAGGACTGATTCACAAACTAAATAACAGAAAATGACTTCTAATACATCTGTGCATAAAGCTTATTTTGAATCTTGTGTCTCTTAGATTGTACTAGAGTCTATACCAGAAAACAGTAATCAGTCAAATTTAATGGTAATTTAAGGTTAAAACATTCCCTGCTTATTAATAGGCCTCAATACCTTTTGTTAATTTCTACTGAGGCACTGGGTCAGAGGGTCCTGCCTCTGGCTCTGAAAAGTGTATAAATATTCTGAGGTGAGGTTTTACTTTGGGGTTTAGTTTTTGGAAGCAGGTTTGTGTGCCTGATGAGACTCTGGGAAGTCGCTAAGGAGCCCTCAGCTTTGAAAACCCAGATGTGGGTGCTTCTCTCTCTGGTAACTATGTATTACTTATGGTCAAACAGTTGGAAGCCCTGTCTGTTGATCTTTATTTCTCTGTATTTTCTCTGTAGTTCAGGATGCTGACTTTTTCTCCTGAACTAAGTAAATGACATATGTGCTTGATTAAATCAGAATGTTGACTCCTCAAAAGTTGCTTTCCTTTAAAAAAAACCAACAGATTGAAGAACCTGTACAGCAGGCCCTCCTGTGTATTTCAGGGTCCTTACTGCGATACCAAATTAGATATCTTTCTTATCATAGTTCTTAAATTGCTTTTCATGTCTTAATGACCTCAATTCCATTCCCTCTTTTCCTAAAATAAGACTTAAGTGGAACTGCTCCTAAGAGAATATCATTACTTAAATGAGCTAAACAGGGACATTATAACTGATTTTATTGTCAATCTACAAAGGTAAGGGGAATAAAATGAATCAATAGGGCTTCCAAGTCTGAGGAACAAGATATCAAAGATTCCATTATGTACTAATAATAGCAAGCTCCTAATTGCCTTTCTACCAAGAACCTCAAAGCATTTCATAAGTACTATCTCTATTATTTTCATACCTATTTAGTGAAATCGAATGATTATTCCAACTTTAATTAGAGCCAAACTAAGGAGTAGTCTTAGTTCTAACAGTCTTTGATAATATGACATTTTCCAAAATAAAACATCACCTACATTGTTAAATTAAGAAAATTTACTATATCCTAGGTCTCTCTTTTATTAAAGACCAGTGGTCAGCGAACTCTTGCCTGAGGGTCATATCTGACGTAAGAGCCAAGAACGGTTTTTGCATTTTCAAATGTTTTGAATAAATAGAAATTTTAAAATGTAAATACCAGTCTATTAGCAGGTCAAATAGGCAGCAAGCTGAATTTGGCCCTTGAGGAGTAGTTTGGTCACTTCTGATATTAACTACTGAATTATAAGAACTGTGTGTAGGGCTAGTTAAATGCTATTGTAATATTACATTCTTATACCATCAGAAGCTATGTCTATTTAGCAATACAGATATCTCTTAACTATATCTATGTTGCATGTAGATATATACATTGTGTATACACACACACACACACATATGTATGTATGTATACCTTCTCTCTCCATCTTACCCCTGATCCCAGTGTCATTGTTAGGTCCTTGAGGGCTTGGTCTATGCTGATTTTATCTTTGTGTCCTTAGAAACTAACACAGTTTACACATAATAGGTACTTAATAAATATATCCTTCATTGAACTGATCAAAAAAAATTGGCAAACATTCAAAATTTTTAAATGATTAATTAAATAAGTTGGAATTACTTATGAAAAGTCATCAGACAGTTGATTCTGTTGTTCTAGTGACCAGAGAAGTTAAAGGACCTCATGCAGGCCAAACACAAAAAACTAGTCCCATGTATCCCAACACATATGAAGAAGCAATTTTTGCAATAGCAAGACACTTAGAGCAATAAATTAACTATAGTGTATGAATATAAATGATTACTCTAAGCCATAAGATAGGATGAATATGAGTCATTCAGACAAACATAGAAGACCTGTATGAAACCTCTATGGAGTGGAAGAAGAAACAAAATTAAAGCATTCACAGTTCCCATAGGGCAGCTGAATTCAGATTAAATGCCTTGACCAATCTTAGTGTAGATGAATGAAAAAGAGTATTTCCCTACTTTTAGTAGTGGGGAGAGGGAACTATAGGTGCACAGCATTGTATCTGATATCAAATAAATGCCCATAGGTTTTGCTCAACCGGTTTTCTTTGTTTTAAACAAGAGTTCAAAGGCATGATGGGAAAGGCAGAAATAATGGGAAATTACTGTGACTTTCTTTAAAAAAAAAAGGCATCAATAAAACTTGCAAAAGTAAAAATAGACATGCAAAATGGCAAGCAATTTGAATGCAATTTTCTCACAGATAAGAACAGTGGCTTACCCCAGAAAGGCTTCCAAGAACCAACTTTACCAACTGTTTTACATAGGAGAAAGAAGGTCCACAGTTGCTATTCCTAATGTGGGCACTGCAAGCATCCAGGACAGTCCGTATAGAAACACGAGCATAAATAACATCTTCACACATGCCAAGCAATATGCTGTTCAGATGGTCTCCAAGCTTGATAGGCTGAGAACAAAGGAGGAAAAAGTCATGCTAAATTCACCTTTACAGTTAATGCAGTAATAACTTTCATCATACTATATGAACTTGAGCCATACTTCAATGAGATCACCACATAGTGAATCTTTAAAAAATGCCAGCAAAAACCCCTCTATAATAAATATCAGGGTAAGGGGGAAGGAGGAAGAGGCTGTGGTTTCTTAGGGTTTTTCTTCTGGTTAATAGGCTAGTAGCCTGCATGCTTAATATATCTAAAATACTTACTCTTCCTCCCCAAAAAGCTGGCAGTGGAGGTACTAGCATAAATTAAAGCAAATCTAAAGTTATACTTCATACCTATCCCATTGGCAAATTTGACAAAAATGGCAAATGGCAAAGTGCTGGAGAAGCTGTGGGAAAACAGGTAAATTAATGCACTAATTGGTGGAGTTGTGAACCTAGTCCAACCACTCAGGAGAGCAATTTGGATCTATGCCCAAAACGTTACTAAACTATGCGTATCGAGCACTGTCATTAATAGGACTATACTCCCAAGGAGATCAAAGAAAGAGGAGAAGATCCTATACATATAAAAATTTTTATAGTAGCTCTGTTTGTGGCAAAAAACCAGAAAGCAAAGGAATTGCCATCAACTGGGCTTATACATGTAATAGAATACAACTGTGATCTAAGAAATAAAGAAAGAGAGAGTTTTGGAGAAACAGTGGAAGACCTGTACGGACTAATGCAGAGTTAGGTGGCCAGAACTAAGAGAACATGGCAAAAATGAACAATCTGTAAAGACTTAACTTGGATCAACATAATGATCGATTACAGTTTCAGAATACTAATGATGAAGAATCCTACCCATTTTCTCACAGAGGAGTCATGAATTAGTGTACAAAATGAAACACACATTTGCAGACATGGCTAATATAGGAATTTTTCTTACTTGACTATGTTTTTCTTCCCCCACAGTCAAGGGCAGAAAATGTTCTTTGTAAATGTTGTGTCCCTCTTGCTCCTCCTCCAAAAGAATGTAAACTCCTTAAGAACAAGGTCAGTTTTGTTTCTGTTTTTTATTCCCAACACCTATCGCCACATTTAGCAATAATAGGTACTTTAAGTATCAGATTGGTTAATAAGACAAAAAAGGAAAATTATGGATGTTGGAGGGGATATGGGAAAACTGGGACACTAATGCACTGTTGGTAGAGTTGTGAACTGATCCAACTATTCTAGACAGCAATGTCGAATTATGCCCAAAGGGCTATACAACTCTGAATATCCTTTGATCCAGTAAATAATACTAGGTCTATATTCCAAAGACATAAAAAAAGAGGAAAGGATCTATTTGTACAAAAATATTTATTTCAGCTCTTTTTGTGTTGGTTAAGAATTGGAACTCAAAGGGATGCCCATCAGTTGGAAAATGGCTAAACAAGCTGTGGGATATGATTGTAATGGAATTCTGGTGTGATATAAGAAATGACAAGCAGGATGATTTCAGAAAAACCTGGGAAAGACTTCCATGAACTGATGCAAAGTAAACAGAACCAGAAGATCATACGCAGTAACTGCAATATTGTTTGATGAAGAACTGTAAATGACTTAGCTATTCTCAGCAATATAATGATCCAAGACAGTCCGAAAGGACTAACGATGAATCATGTTATCCACCTCCAGAGAAAGAACTGATATTGTTTAAGTACAGACTGAAGCATGTTATTTTTCATTTTCTTTCATTCTTTTTCTCTTATTAGTCTTCTGGTACAAAATGACTAATATGGAAATGTTTTACACGATTGCACATGTATAGTCTATATCTGACCGCTTACAGTCTCGCAGAGCGGGGAAGGGAGAGAAGGATAGAATTTGGAACTCAAAACTTAAAACAAAAGCAAATATTAAAAATTTTATTTTAACATGTAACGGGGGGAATAAATATATACTAAAAAACATAAGTGCTTAATAAATTTTTGTTTACTGGTATTGAATGTTATCACTATGACTAACACTGAACTATATACTAGGGAAGTTAATTGAGATTCTAGTGGATATCCCTTGAGAAGAAAAGATTTTGTTTGAAACTCTTCAGAGCAAAATAACAGTCTTTAGATTGGTATTGGTTTCAAGCTATAACACTTCACAAAGACTGGAGGTAAGTGATCAATACTCCTACATAATCTAACTGTAGCTATCACTCCTAATATGAGACACTGTTTCTATTAAAATATAAGAATCAACATCAGAAGTTATTTTTTTGCATCAATTTAAACAATCCTGTACATGCATTATATTCCACAATTCTTTCAAGTGTATCCATTATAGATTTTTGTCATATCTCACATGTAGTTAAACTTCAAGGTATACTTCTGAGAAATATTTTCTATGGTAATTTAACTTTCTTTTATCATTTTTAAAAATAAGGTATATTCAACTATATATATATGCATATGTACATATATGAATACATATACACACACATATACATACACAAACATGCACATAGGTATCAAACTAAAATAAGAATACTTTTCAGTGATTCTAAGAAATAAAACTTTAAATTTAAAGAATCTTACATGCACCTTACAATTTTAAAAAACCCATTAATTTGTTTTATCTAGATTCTACACTGACTTCTCTCTTAGATACAAAATTACCATAAGTACTGTAACAAGACTGACATATAGAAAGCATGGAGAGGCAAACTTAACTAAATAAATGATCATAACTTTGTGGTATTTTTTCCATTTTAACTGAGTTCCAGGAATTGTCGGAATCAAAATGCAATCAATCAAGCATTTATTCAGAACCCACTACCTGCCAGGAATTGTGGCAGGTGTTGGGATACAATTATAATGAATAAAACAATACTCACTTACACAACACAGTAACAAAGATTTTTATAACTCCTATCAGCTATTACCCTCAAACAATAACAAGAAAAACCAACCTTCTGGTTTTGTAGCTCTTATGTAGGAATATTGCTACATTTCCCTGAATATATCTGAGGCCATATTACCTGGCTTACCTTTTCACTCTACCTCATATACCAAAATAAATTTTTCTAGTGTTTCATTGAAGGTCATTTTGCTCAGAGAATAATTTTAAATAGACATTCAAAGAGATGCTAACCTATTGAACTATGCTGCTTCTGAATACATTTTAAAAATATAGAAAAATCTTTTAAAGATATGAAAACTGATGAAGTCTGACTTACTTGAGTTTGAGGTACTTCATGGTCAGCTCCCCAGTACAACGTCATTCCAAGAGAATAAATATGTATCTGGGAATGAAATGCAAATCCTTAGTTATGTCAGTTTAATCATGGTATAAGAAAAACTGTGGACAAAGTCATAGCAGACTAGAGTATAAGCTCTATAGGCAAGGACTTAACATACTATTTCCTCCAATGCCAATCACAGTATTCTATACAAAATAAGTACTAAATAAATGTTCAATGGAAACATAGCTAACATCTACAAACAAAAAAGGTGCCACCATCCCCCACCAACACTTAAGAGATCTGGGATAATCATTCTCCATTTTGAAAAAATTTTTTTAGGGTTTATTTTTAAAACATGGTACTAGAGAAGGCATTTATTTTAATAATTGAAATAAAATACTGTCAGCATCAGAATATGCAAAAAATTCTCTAAGAGTTACTAAAATATTTCCCAAATAAATGCTTCAAAGTAGTTGTTTTAAATAAGGAACTTTATACACCCTAAATAACTAGCTAATTTCCAAGTGGGTTCACTGAGTAAATAAAGATTAAAATCTTTATTTTTATGAAAGAGTAGCTGTATGAAACAGATTACCAGGTTTTAATTTTTTAAAGAGCAATAGCAATCATTTGACTGCCCTTTCATTATATATATATATATATATACACACACACACACACACACACAAATTATATATATATATGCACACACATATACATATATTACTGAAAGTGGCCCATAATATGCAAAACAAAAACTATATAACAAACTGCAATGTTAATAATACTACATATGACAGCATTTAATGTTATTAACTTTAGAGCTAATATCACTTGAATTCAGTTAAATTCACAAAGGCTATACTTTTCTTTCTCTGCTTTATTTCCCCCTGGTTTGAGTAACAGGGCCATATGTATTTTATAGAAGGAGTTCAGCAGTATCTCTTCTTTCCCTATTTTAGTCAGTCGCTAAATGTTTATTAAGTAACGTCTACGTGACAAGTCCTGTGCCAAGTATTGGGGATACAAATATGAAAAAGACAGACAGTTCCCCTACCTTTAAGGAGCTTACAATCTAATGGGGGAAGAATGTACAGAAAAGGAAACTCAAAAGAATAGAGAGGAGAAGTACCCGGTGTGAAGGTGTAATGGAAAAGTCCAGTGGAATACAGTTAAGTGGGAAATGAAGAGATCAGACAGCTGGCCAGACCACTCTCCTTAACATAGAGGTTTAAGGAGGAGACATCTTTAATCAGCAGGATACAGAGTACTAAGTATACTGATGAGGTCTATTTAGCAAACAATTTATATTAGAATTAATTGCTTTTTTTTTAATGCTTTGTAAAAACATATCTGTCAATCCACCTGATTGTGGGGATCTTTTTCCTTGGGAGTTCATCTATGCCTTCTTCAATTTCTTTTTCTAAGACTGCGTTATGTAAATTGTCTATGAGTTGTCCCTAGAATAAGATCACACCTCCTACCTGACCAGGCTGTACTACAGATTCATACTAAGAGAGACTTGGTAATCACGAAGAACCAACATACACAGAAATCAAGCCCCACTGGAATGGCCACAGCTGGTAGCATGGAGAATATATACAGCATGAACGTTCCCTGTCACTTATCTCTTCTGGGTGGCCAGATAGTAATCTGAATCACCTTTCATGAAGCTATGTGTCATGGGATCAATGGCCACTTTTGACACAAGCAGGAGTCTTCAAACCTACTACCTCCACAAAGAACCAACAGCTACATGAGAGAAAAGAGTAAGAATCTCAACTCCCAAAGATGCTAAGATCTGACTGTTCTCAAAGGAAAATGCATCTGTTAATCTGGCTTATTAAGAAATCTCCCACCAATTCAGGTATGCTCTCATAGAAAACTACTTTTGAGAGTTTTGAGGCAATCAATATTTCTATTATTACTGTAAAATCCTGGAGAGCAGGGACTGTAATTTTTCAGCTTGTTGTCACACAGTAAATGTTTGAGATAATGGAATATTTCTGTACCGTCTCCAAGATTCCGTGTGTAAAAAAAAGGGAGAAAAAGATTTTTTTTTAAGAGGAGGAAGAAAGTACCCTTCAACCTAGATTTATTTTATCCCAGTCCCTTCTATGCTAGAGAAGAAGAGAAAGAGAAGGGTTAGCTAGTTGACTCAACTTCTAAGTTTTTATTTACAAGACAATGAATAAACGATCTTATTTAATATTCTTTTATAAAAAGTTATTTATCTGATTGGTTAGGCTGATAAAAGGAGTGGCTGTGAGAAAAGAGGTACATTAAAGAACTGTTGGTGGAGCTGTGAACTGGTTCAACCATTCTTAAAAGCAATGCAGAATTATGCCTCAAAGTTTGAAACTATGCATGTCCTTTGACTTAGCAACACTACTACTAGGTCTATACTCCAAAGAGATCAAAGAAAGAGAAAAAGGACTCGTATAGACAAAAATATTTATAGCAGCTCTTTTTGTGGTGGCAAAGAAATAAAAATTGAGGAGGTGTCCAACAACTGAGCAAATGATTAAACAAGTTATGGTATATGAGTGTGATGGAATACTATTGTGCAGTAAGAAATCACAAAGGGGATGGTTTCAAAGAAACTGCAAAATGAAGTGACTACAACCAAGAAAACAATTTATGATGTCAACAATGCTATAAAGACAAACTACTTTGAAAGACTTGGTAAATAATCAACATCAATGACCAACCACAATTTCAGGGGACTCATAACCAAACATGCCCTCCACTTCCAGTTAAAGAGTGATGGATGCAGTGCAGATTGAAAAATATTTTCTTTTTTTTTTCTGTACATGGGCTAATATGGGAATGTGCTTTACATGACTATACATACTTAGACATGACAAATATAGAGACATGCTTATATGATTATACATACTTGTCATGTACTTTGTTTATCTAGCCTTCTAAATGTGGAGGGAGAGGAAAGGAAAAGCATTCAAAGCTGAAAATAAAATAAAACTAAAAAAAAGTTTTTTAATTGTTTATCTTAGAATCAACTGAAAATTTGGTATTAAATTCTGCCTCTCTCAATATTCTCCTTGTCAACTTACTTATAACATTCATTCATAATTTCTTGGCATAGAAATGACATATTGTCAAAATATTTTGAATTCTTTAATAAAAAAAAGTAAATTTTCCAACAAAGCTGCTTCCCTTAGTCTAGAAAAGGCAAGTATATAAAATTGGTGGGAAAAATCCCCTTTTCTTTCCATTTGACAGCTTTGCCTATTCTCATTAATCACTTTAGCCTAGAATTCAGGTCAGATGATAAGAACTTGCTTCACATTTCATAAAACATTTGGGTAAGGGCATGTACAGTCACAACAAGGCATAGAAAACGAAACTGCTGATGTAGGACGACTATTCCTGTTTAACTGGTTGCCAGGTGTATGAACCATGTGAGGACAAAGCTGAAAGTGGAGTTTAAAAAGAGATGTGTAAGAAAACTGGGCTTTTATTAACTAGCAACTCTGAAGATCCCATAACCTACAGGAAACTGCAGTGTTTTATTAGCACAGTTCAGTACTATCTGGTAGGCACTTACACATTTACTACATGAATGGAGTATTGTTTTAGGAGAAAATATACCAAAGCATGAAAACTTCAAAAAGAAGAAGGAAAATTATGATGAAATTGAAATTAGTTGAGTAGTAACTTTTGCTGATCACCAAAAAAATTCCACTGAGGGGAAAATACCTAGCTTGAATGTATGTCAATCTTAGCCCCCTGGAAGTAACCAAGTGACTTAAAAAGTCTAAGTCCAGTGATTGGATAGAATTTGGGAAAATTTGAGTGTAACCACAGCTTTAACAGTTATATTCATTAAAAAAAATACCCATTTAGAGTATTTCTGTGCTATAAGAAAAAGGAATTTGGAGAATTCAGAGAAACATTAGAAGATTTAACTGATGTAGGGTGAAAGAAGACAGACCAAGGATGCACTATGCGAAATGACTATAATAAAATATGCATGTGTATGAATACATGGATGGCAGGGGAGGTAAGGGAGAAAGACATTATAAAAGTTGCAGTTACCTTTTCAACATCTGAGAGAGAGTTCAGCGACTGGTTCTGAAGAATCTCAGGCGCCGTGAAGGCTCGAAGGTCTAGATGGGAAACACTCTCATCTGTAAATGACACACTGCCAGATGGTAACAGCAGCAGAGACCATGGAGAAATGATAAAGCCAAGGGCAGTAGGGTCTGCTGTGTTCACTAGATAGATGGGGGAAAGAGAGGAAAAGAAATGATTAAAATGCAAATCTCAATTAGCAGAACTTTCTTTGTATCACTTAGATCATTCTTGACACAAGATGACAACATTGTTAAATAGTTTCCTCAAATACACACACTAGGATATAAAATGGAGCATTTCTTCCCTGATGCCTCCATATATGGCATTAAGGACAGAATAAAGGACATGTTGACTCTCAGTACGGACTGCAACACAGGAGGGGAGTATCCCCCATCCAACTCTCAGGATTGAAGGAGCACCATGTACTAATAACGCTTTAATTTTTGAAAGCTGCAGAAGCACAGAAATCCTAGAAGTGGGGAAACAAAGACTTTTAATTCATAACCCATCATAAAAAGTAAGATTTGGGGGAGGTTTTCCTTGTGAGTTAGAGAAATGATAAGTAAGTGAGACAGCAGATAAAGCACCTGGAGTCAGACTTTTGTTCAAATTTGGCCTTAAATACTTCCCAGCGGTGTGACCCCAGACAACTCGTTAACTTCTGTAGACCTCAGTTTCCTCATCTGTAAAATGGAGATAATAGCTGCACCTACCTCAAAAAGTTATTATGAGGATCAAATGAGGTAAAATTTATAAAGCGCTTAGCAGCACACTGCCTGGCACAGAGCAGGTACTATGTAAATGTTAGTTATCATAAAACTAAACTCTGGAGTTGAAAGAAGTTAGCTCCTTTCTGATCCACCATAATTGAAACTTGTCAGTGTTTGGGGTACAATTTTTATTTTCATCAATTACTGATGTGGAAATTGTAATGAGAGGTTTTTGGGGGGACTTGTTAATTCTTTTGCTACAAAATATGATAATCTTAGGTACCTGTGGCAACAACTTTCTACTCCCCAAAATGAAAGATGTTTTTTGTAGCTTTCAGACTGACATTCCAGAGCAGTTTAGAATAAACTCCTTATGTAAAGTTCTGCTTGGAGGAATGACTTAGAACAGTCTTTGCCATAAATGTAACTTTTTTCCAAAGGTTGTTTCACAGTGATTGCTAATTGAACTAGATAATGGACTTGTGGCATTAATGGAAGGTCTGTTACACTCATCCCGTTAGCCCTGGGTAGACAAAGACCCATTAGGGGTCAATGCCAGGATCACTAATTCATCCTGAATAGGCTGTCCTGACATCTCTCCAGGTTAGAGGCCAGGGAAGCACTGTCCTGTAGTATCCACTCTTTACAGAACATTTCAGTTCTCCTATTAACTAAAGCAAAATGAACATTCTCTTTTTAACTTCTGCATAATCTAAAGTATCTTAAATAGAGGTCCTGTCTCATAATTAGGAAGACAGGTTCAAGTTCTGTCAGATATGGCAGTGTGTCTCTTGACAAGACACTTAACCTCTTAGTGCCCAGGGCAACTTTCTAAGTAGCCAAGAAGATGCAAACCTGCTGTCCTAGTTTCCTCCCTGGGATATCACAAGTCACATAAACAACAAGAACTCAAGGTAATTTGAAATGATCTCTATCTATGGAGTAGCATGGCACAAGGATACATGCGTACTTTCAGATGTGCCACTATGAATTGGGTGACCCTGAGCAGGTTATTTAATCCCTCTTGGCTTCAGTTTCTCCATCTGTCAAATGACGAGGGGTCTTAATTTTTTTCCCTAAAGAGTTAGATTTAGAAACCTAGCATTAACATCAATTCTACACTATTTTTATTATGAAAAAATAATTCCTGATGATCCAAATCTCTTGCAAGATTTATTGCAGCTTACGCTGACAACAGTGGGAGGCAGATTCAAAAAATGCCAGTGAGAATGTTACCTTATTAAAAAGCATAGGAGGACACTGTCAAGCATCTCTAGGATAAGGCCATCACCAAGAAATGCATCATCCTGAAGACCGCCCTTAGCATTGGTACACATACCTCATCATCAGCCTCGTTGGCTTCTGCCCCTCTGGAGGGCGAGAGGGCAAAACAAAAACTCCTCTCAAAGCTTCCCTTTACAGAGGGCTTAACATCCCAACCATCTTTTCATTTGCCACCAGCTGCTCTGCTAGCTTTCAAGACTACCGTCATCATCATGCCACTTCCTAGTGGTGGCGGTGGTAAGACGGAGAAGAAGGAGGAAGAAGAGAGAGAAAAGAAGGAAGAAAAGAGGAAGAAAAGGAAAAGGAGGAATCCTTTCAATTTCCTTCCATTCAGTTCTATTATATTATTTGTTTTTTTACTTTCCATTTTCAAATTATCAATTAATCCTGAAGTTGGTTATGCTCATACTGGTCTGATTCCCTTTCCTTGCTTAACCCTGCCTCAGCTCACATTCCCTTACTCTGTTAAATTCAAAAGATTCAGTTAGCCTTCGAGTCCTTTTAATTCATCACTGGAACATCCAGAGACTAATATCTCTTGCCTCTGAACCTATATCTACTCACTTTCATGCCTGGAATACAGATTTCTCCCTGGGACCTCTGTTCAGAGGTTTCCTGAAGTGCTCATTTGAATTCTTAAGTCCTAGTTCTTCCTTAACTCCAGGTACCATTCCTCAAAGCTCTCCTGCTCTCCTGAAATCAGTCCCAAGTCTCTCCCCACACCTGCCAAAGTGATTTACCTGAATTGCAGATTACACTCCCCTCCATCATGAGTCTTACTCAGTGACAGTCTATTGACTCCAGTGGGATGAAACAGAAATACTTCTCTTTTACCTGGACCTTTCCTACCTCTCCAGTGTTGTTTACACATCACTCCCCTTCACATACCCTTTGATCCAATAACACTGATCTTCTTGAGGTTCTTTAAGTGAAAAACAATTATCTCCATTTCCCCACTGTAAGCTTTTTCTTCCTTAGTTTCCTGGTCCTCCCTATGTTAGAATATGCAAGCACCTCGAGGACAAGGGCTGTTTTTGCCTTTCTTTGTACCCCCCAGATCTCAGCACAGTGAGAGAATCCATAGAAAGTGCTTAATACATGCGTGTTGACTAAGTAATGGACTTTTGGAAGAGCTCTGAAGCAGACTGGAATTCGAATCCCCAAATTGCTAAACTAGCACATCCTTCCACTAGTGACACCACTAGGGTCTGTACTGATATACACCCCGGAGATGTCAAAGAGAGAAAAGGAAAGCACCCACATGTGTCAGCATATTTAGAGTCACTTTTGTGGTTGTTGTAGTAAAGTGCTGGGAGCAAATTAGACACCTGTCAATTGGGGAAATACCTAAATAAATCAATGTCAGTGCATGGAACAGAATTTATTTTATTATTTTTATTATTATATTTATTATTAATTATTGATCCATAGGAAATGATAAAAGGGTGGATTCAGAGAAGCCAAGGAGGACTTAACAGTAGAATCTGATGTAGTGAAATAAAGTAAAGGAAATGAATTTGTACAATGATGACTGCACGGTAAAGGAAGGCAACTGACTACCTGGAGCATCAGGGGTGTCTGTGCTCAAGGCTTTTATGAGTTTGGAAAAATCACAACCTCCCTGGGACTTAGTTTCTTCATCTATAAAATGGGGCCAGGCTAGATGGCCTCGCTCTGTCGGTCACTGATCCCAAGTCCAGGGCTGCCTTTGTTTCATCACAACTGCCTCTGTGAGCTGACCTGGAAAATTCCAGCCAAAGTCACTGAGCTGCAATGTGAGGAGGGCCTGCCAGGGTCAGGCTGATCTCAAGAGATGCTGTTCCACAGGCTATGGGGAAAATGCCTGGGTTAAAGGGAAGAAACTATAAATTCCGATTCAATTCAGCACGAATAAAGAGAAAAATACATGATATGTTTCACGGCATTTTCTTTAATGTCTGATTTCATTAACAAAATGTCTCCTAAAAGTAATTAAAAGAAATAATTTAGGAAATGCAAGTCCACCTTTCTTTCCAATTCTCTGACTAATACTGCTTTCTGTCCCCTCCTCCTCTCTCCAGGGCCTGGGACCGAAAGAAAAGCTATCTACTGTCAGTCACATTTCATCACCATTATTTCTTGATCTTTGGGGAAATCTAGTATCTGGTGTTCAAGAAAAAAATTACAATGGTATCTTATTTTTATTATTTCCATAAAGATACTCAGCTTACAGAACATGAGATAATTCAAGGTTCCAAGTATATTAAAATTAGAATCCAAAAGATCCTTTAGGAGATCCAGTCTGAGGCATTTACTAGCTGGGTGACCTTGGACAAGTCACTTAACCCTGTCTGCCTCAGTTTTCTTATCTGCAAAATGAGCTGGGGAAGGAAATGGCAAACAATTCTAGCATCTTTGCCAAGAAAACCTCAAATGGGATCAGAAGCCTTGGTTGTGCTAAAACAACAACTGTACAATCTAATCAACCAGTTTTATTAAGTGCTTGCTAAGTACTTGGGACCATACACACTTATGCACAGTTCCTAGCACATCTATGTGCTTAATAAAGTGCTTGTTGACTGACTGACAAATCTATCCCCCCCATACAACTCACATATTTCAGCATTATCTAAAGTCATGGGAAATTAAATATTAAAGGGAAACATTTCTCAGATTTCTAGTTTAAAAGTTCATAAGATAACAGCTATGTAACATATTTTTTCTGTGAGATTTCTGGATATTGGAAATCTTATTCTTATCATATGAAATATAATAAAATGTAATTTGATGTGAGGTAGAAGCACCACATGTAGTTTTTTCTTTCTTTATTTTAACACCATTCCCAATTTGTTTTCAAGTTTTTCACTTGTTCAATTCTAAGGAATTTTTCACACAATGGGCAAAATGCAACTTAAATCTTCCTTTACTCTGTCCAAAAGAGAGCAATCTAGACATGTGAACATATCCAAACAATAATGCAAAATCACTGGAATTCTGTCATGGCTTCAGACCAGTGAGGCATCCAGTAGTTTTTATTTTAATGTGTTAACTACCAGACTCCTGAAGAAATTCCAGATTGCTTATAACAAAACCCTTGTTTTGTTTGCAAACAATGCTGACAAGGCAAACAAACAATGTGCTTCAGAAAAACTGATTCTTAAGGGGAAAGGACAGCAGGAGGGAATGTGGAGCTTTGTAGACAGAGACAATTTGATGACCTCTGAATATTTCTCTTGTAACTAATCTCTCCTAAGCCAATGGACTCTGGCAGCTGGCATCAGGGAGGGTAAAACAACAGCATTTTCAATGGAATGAAAATGAAAGAAAAAATTAAAAATCAAATTTTGTTCCCCCCCCACACTCATCTTATATCCCTTCTCACAGAGCTCTTCAAATGTGTATACACACACACACACACACACACACACACACACACACACATCAATCGCTTTGATATATGAAGCCTCTAGGTTACTCCTAAAAGGTTTGGGTAGTTGTTGGTGGGTTTTTTGGGGTGTGGGGTGCAGGGGAAGAAAATCTCTTTTAACCTTCCTTTCCATCCTGTTTCTACAAAGAAAATCCAAAACCAGAATGAACCAAAATGTTATTGTGGGTCTACATTTTCCTAGAGGGCACATAACAATGGAATTCTTTAAGCTACTTCCAGTATCCATTACATTAGGAAAGCTTTCTACACTTAACTGCACTTCCCCCTCCCACCAGCCTCTGCAGATCTCATTTCCCATGGGTTTGTAGAAGACTCCCTCCCTAACTGAATCTCTGGCCCCAGTCTCCCTCCTATTCTAGTTAGCATTTATTAACTTAGGTTAAACACCTGATAAATATTATCAAGTTTGATCCCCACAGCTTGGGAGGTAGGTGCAATTATTCCTCTCTTTTTGCAGATAAGGAAACTAACACTGGTTAAGTGACTTGCCTGGGGGCGGTGTCACATAGCTCAAGACCCAGTCAGTGTCAGAGGTCAAATGTGGAATACAGATCTTTCAGACTCTAGGAAAGGTGCACTGTCCATTGGGCAATAGAGCTGGGAAAACTGCCTTTAGACATTTCCAACTGGCTCTCTAGGAGGTAATCAAACTAATCCTGTTTGAAACAGAATACATCCACATCCAAACCTCTCTATTTCTGTTCTCTATTTTTCCAGTCATCCAGGTTCACAACCGCAGATCACTCTCCCTTACCCACCCCACAAGTCCAATTAGTTGACAAGCAATGCCCATTCTGTCTCCCATCACTCAATAGTTTCACAATTGGTCTCCATGCCACAACCCTCTCCTTATCCCAATCCATCTTTCAAAATGTTTGGCCTAAAGTACCGGTCTTATATCCATGCCCTATTCAACCTCCAATGGTTCCCTGTTACCTCCAGAATCAAATACAAACATCTCTGTTTGGGCATTTAAGGCCTCCACCTCTATGTCCCTCTCCCTATGTTCCCTATGGCCTATGTTTCCTTACACTCTCCACCAACATAGATTCCTTTCACCTCAAAGGCAACAAAGCTTTCCCCTGGAATGGAATGACCCCTTCCTTCCTTGATTCAGTTTCTACATAGCTTTAGGTTCTAAGGATAATGCTTCCTGATCACCCAAGGGCATAAAGTCACACCTACCTAGAGTCCAGGCTCCTCCAACTTGGTAGATGCTTGAAGACCTGCCCTGCTGATCACATTTTCTGAAGAAGGGGGCCATGTATATGGAAACTAAGCATCACTGTATTCTTATGGCAGAACCTTGCTATGTTAGGGCTAAGGAAAACTTGGTTAACAATTCAATCACTTAAGAGTGATTATTAAAATAAACCTCTTTAAAATAAAATCTGAACCTGATCTAGGAGGGCACCAGTACCACACTCAACCTTAACATTTGGTTTAATCAGCACTGCGAGATGGCCTCATAGTTCACATCATGGTTAATGTGGAGGAAGGACACCATAAATATGGAAGGTGAGGCAATTGCATGGTTAGATACTGTACTCTGGCACCCAGTCATTTATGAGGAGGACAGGAAAGCAGATTCCTGCCCACATGAAATGGCTACCCAAGAGGGTCCTGGAGGACAATGCCTGGGAGTGTGAAGAAAGTCTCAAGTACAGCATTCCCTGATCGTTGTTGGCTACCCTGCAGAAGGTGGACAGCCAACATAACAAGACTACAAGGAAATAGGCTTGGTTCATTTAGCAGCTAGAGAAAGATCTTTACTTTCAGGACCTTGCAATGCCAGCCTAGGGGAAGCTGCTGCTGCTGAGGGACATGCAAGTGAAAGAATCTCTCCTGATGGGAGACAGGTTGCATGCAAAAGTCTTATGACCACATGTTCACTTTCCCACAGTAGACCTTGATGCATGATGAAGAACTGTTGATTGTGACCTTGACATTCCTGGAATTACTCATCATCACCACTGCCTTACATTGACAGAAGAAACCTATGACTGTGCTGGAGATCTGTGGTATATACTATACATATATACATATATATATGTATATATGTATAGTATATAGATAGTGATATAGCTATAGATATACCATATACTTCTGGTGCTTCTCTGACTCATTGGCTCACTGTCACTACTTTTCATTAAGAAACTCACAGTGAATTGCAGAGATATGGCATATGGCAACCCCCCCCCCCCCAATGCACTTGATTGTTAAAATATAAGACTCAGCAGACCAATTTCAGAAAAACCTGAGAAGACTTACATGAACTGATGCTGAGTGGAGTGAGCAGAACCAGGAGAACATCATACATAGTGAAGGCAACATTGTGCCACGATCAACTATGATTGACTTAGCTCTTCTCAGCAATACAATGCTCTAAGACAATTCCTAAAGACTCATAATGGAAAATGCTATCCACATCCAGAGAAAGAACTATGGAGTCTGAATGCAGATCAAAGCATATTATTTTCACTTTTTCCGCTTTTTGTGGCTTACCCTTTTTGTTCTGCCTCTTCTTTCACAACATGACTATGTGGAAATATGTTTAACATGATTGCACATGTATAACCTATATTAAATTGCTTGCTGTCTTGGACAGAGGGAGATGTGAGGGAGGGGAAAAAAATTTGGAACTCAAAATTTTATAAAAAATGAATGTTGAAAACAGCAACAAAAAGAAAGATATGAGACTCAGGCTTTCCAAAGTGGGGAGGAAAAAAGCTGAGACTGCAGTGGGAGGTTCCCCTTAGTAATATCACCTATGTCAACAAGGTGGTGTAGTAAAAGCCCTGCAAGCAATTAAAAGATGGGAGGTCCTCTGTAAAGTCCTCAGGACGAGACCACAGAACTGGTCTATTCCCCCACTTCCTCTATGAGCACACCCAACTTCATTCCAACATCCAACCTAATTAGAGTGCTGGATTAGTTTTCCCTGAAAGGCAACAAAGCTGTCCCAGGGCCTTGACTGACCTTGCCTTCCTTAACAAAACTTCCTGTTCACCTATAGGGCATAAAAGTCCCACCCACATAAAGCTGGAGACCCTCTAACCTGAGTGGATTTCTGAAGACCATGCACATCACCATTATCTGCTTTGCTGACCAGACTTGTTTCCATATGGAGATGGCAAAAGTATCCTGTATCCTGGTAGCATATTCTTGCTCAATAAGGGCAAAGTTAACTTCTTTTTGTTAACTGTTCAACGACTTGTGAGCATACCTCACTTCATTCCAACATCCAAGGTAATTAAAATGCTGGTTTTAAGTCAGCACCTAACAAGTTCAATAAACCAGAGGTCCTGATGGAACTATACAACTCCAACTTTATAGGTATCACTGAGACATGTTAGGATAAGACCTATAATGGGAATATGGCTCTGTATACTTTCTTCAAAAAGGGTGAAGAATGTGGCATTTTTAAAAAATATGATCATGTGAAGAAGCCAAGAATCTGAGGTCATTTGGATGAAACTAAATGGAGGAAGAAATATAAGTGATTTTGAAATTGAAGTGATTAACTCAGAAAACAGATCATAAGCCTATCAAAAAAGCAGGCTATAAGGATGATGGAAGGCTATGATGATCCAGTCCTCTGCTATAGCTGTGTACTTGTCAATAGGAGAATATCTTATGACTTCTTGACTCAATTAAAATTTCCTCTCCCAAAAAGTGGAAAAACCAGGAGCAGGAAATTCTATTTTGCATCAAATTCTCATAAATTGAAAAACTGGTTGCCAGGATAGAAATGACAAAAACTTTGGGTGGTAAAGACCATTCTTTCTCTGAGTATATGATAAAAGTGGAGATAGGAGGATAAGAATTCCAGATTCTTGGAGAATAGTTTTCACAAGGTTAGGAAGAAAGATAAGCAGGATCCAAAGATATAAAATTCTCTGTTGTTGTTCATTCATTTAGTCATCTCCAACTCTTTATGACATCTTGGACCTTAGCACACCAGGCCCTTCTATCCTCCACTATCTTCTGATGTTTCTCCAAGCTCAAGCACATTGTTTCTGTGACGTTATCTCTCCATCTCCTCTGCCATCCCCTTTTCCTTTTGCCTTCAATCTTTCCCAACATTGGGTCTTTTCCAGTAAGTCCCATCCCAGTATGTGGCCAAAGTACTCAGCTTCAGTATTTGTCCTTCAATTAACAGACTGAATTAAAATATTGATTGATTTGATATCCTTGCTGTCCAGGGGGCTCTTAAAGTCCTTTCTTTTTGTATTCTGAACTTAGCACACATTAAAATGGCAATTTTCTAGATATTGTTACCAATGATTTCTTAACTATAAAATGCAACGGTATTTTCACAGTCCTCATTCCACTTGACTTCTCTGACGCTGTTAATCCACCTTGATTATCTCTCTTTGTTTGACTTCTCCACCCACCGGCTCTGACTTGGTTTCCCTCCTCTATATCTGACCACATAACAGTCTCCAGTGCAAGATCATCTTCCATCTCACCCATCTAAAGTACAAAAGTATTCATCATGGCTTTGTTCTTGCTCCTCTTCTCTTCTCTTTCTCAGTGACCTCATCAATTCCCACAGATTCAAAATGAATTATTTATTGAACTCTAATCTCAATTCAATTGTTTTCTTTTTATATCACTGTAGGTTAGTGCCTTACATGTAGTATAGACACTTTAAAATAAGTAATTTGCAAAATGAGTTGAGGAATATATATTGGATCTTTTTTCAAGTTTGGGAGAAGCCTTAATCCTTCCCAGAACCTGCTTCCTATTTCTGTGAGAATACACATACATCTGTGATGTATGTGAAAACTCTTGGTAAACAATAAAACACTATATAATACACAATAAGGCTTTATCATCTCTGGGTATAGGCGCTTTTGTATATCCACTCTAACACAAGTCACACTGTATTTCCACTCTGTTGCCACTTTTGGGTCTTGAGTATCCTACACTGGTTAAAGATAGTATTTTATGTGATCTGAATTATTAATCTCTGAGACCTTTTGATGTAGGATCTACCAACTTGGAGACCCCCATTGCTCCAGGAAGTCCTGGACTAAAAGTTTACTGATCTGCTCAATTTACACCATATTCACAAGTTAGTTCTGGTCTTGGTGAATCCTGGCATTTAAAAAAAGTATCTATTCCATGCTAACATCTAGACTTAGTTACCTTACATGCCAAACTTATGTGGCATACTTCAACACTGCATTTAGAATCTTAGAAAACACTGTATTCCACTTCCAAGATTATACTTTCTATTGAGCTTTTCCATCACACTCATCTACATACAGGAATGTTAAACATAAAAAGCCTTCCTGGGAAGCATCTAGGTGGCATTGTAGACAGCATGCTGGATCTAGAGTCAGAAAAGCTTAATTTTAAATTCAGCCTCTGACACTATAGGTTATGAGACCCAGAGCAAATCACTCTCCTTCTGTCTGCCTCAATCAGTCAGTCAACTCATATTTACTAAGTACCTCTTACATGCCATGTGCATGCTGGAGACACAAAGACCAAAAATTTTAAAAAACCCAGTTTTTTTCATGTATAAAAGAGAGATAATCATAATAATACCCATTTCCCAAGGTTATTGCAAAGCATTTAAACAATCTTAAAGGGCCAGTTAAATACCAGATTGTTTCTGTGATTCAGGACTTTTCCAAGGCAAAGCTAGAGAGGTTGGACTGCATATTTCTACAGTCATAGGATGAAGATGATTAATCCTTGGTCTCATAATTGTTCTTGAAATTATTTACTCAAAATATGCTTGACATGGAAAAACTTTTATAAGCTGATGCAAAGTAAAATAAGAACAAAGAAAACAACATTCACAAGGAATATAACAAAGTAAACAAAAAGACAAAGACAAAAAACCCGGAATTCTGAGTAATACCTAAGAAGAGAAAAGAGAAATTCGAGTTTCTCATGCTTTTTGTAGAGATAAAAGGTAATTGATGTGGAAAATTGTATATGTTGTCACACATGAAATGTGCCAGTTAATTTTGCTGAACTGTGGGTATTCTTTCTTTTTTAATCTCTTTTAGAAGGAATGATTGACTTGCTGGGTAGAAGGGGAGGCATATATTTGGAAATGAATATGATACAACCCCCCAATATATCATCAATAGAAAAATAGAAACAAATTATGTTTGACAAATGATTAAACTCACTTGCTTCCTTTAAGTAGAACAGTAAACGCTAAAGGCACAGTACTGCTGTTTAAGCTACCCAACCTAGTTATGTTGTCAGATGGTTTTGCTTCACCATTTTTATTTGTTACAACTCAGTGTCCAGTTAGATAAGAAGGAAAGAAATGACAATGGAATGAAAAAAAACAAATGATAGCAATAAAACAATGACATCTGAAACTTTGATAAATAAAGAATACCTTTTCTGAATAATTCCTGAAGACTTTCTGCACTTTGACTCAACACAGCCCATATCTCTTCCTCTTGCAGTGGTCCTCCCCGAACCTCCAAGGCCTCAGCTAATGACACATGCATATTATCTAGAAAAGAAAAATAGAGAATTTTCACAACTGCGATTCAGTCGCATTATCTTTTTATAAATCAAAGCTCTATAAACGTAAGCCACTGAATCACCAAAATTCCAAATCTAATTAAACATCAAAAACCAACATAAAAACATAATGGAAAGCATAATTATACAACTTATGGGTCTCCCACAAAAAAGCCTAACTACTATTTGAAACTTGCCCCAGAAATACCATAAAAAAATAATAAAATAAAATAAAAGGTTTCTCCATCATTTTTCTATTGGTCTTCTCAAGATTCTCTCCAATTATATCAGAAAAAGTTATCTTTAGTTTCCCTCAAATGATCCTTATCATTCTCCCCAAACTACCTTTGTACAATATTCCATTTGACTCTTAAAGCTATAGTAACAATACCTATAACCTCTGTAACAAGCTTATGAAACAAATGTTACACAGATGCTAAAAAGCATCTACTTGAATCCTAAAGCCACACTTTACCATTCCCACTGAATTTGTTTTGCTTGGCTATGAATATTTGTTACTAAAGTTTTGGTTTCTTCTTTTTTTTAATTTGAAGGAGTAATGGGAAATAAGTTAGCTGTAGAGTTACAAAAAAAAGAAAAAGAGAAACATTCAAGCATTTTTTTTTTTTACTGCAATGAAAAGAACAGAAAGAAGAAAAGAAGATACAATCAGGAAGAACAGTTTTGAAAAGTTACATACTGAACTTATATATTTAAAAAGAAAAGCAAACTACGTAAGTTACATTTTCATATACAATTCTTTTTCTAATTTAATTTGTATATGAAAATGCTCTTTTATGTAGCATTAAGTTACAAATGTTAAAACTTTAAAAAAACCACAAATGTTCTCATTAAACCAAGGAAAAACAAGATTACATATTTCAAAGGTTAGAGAATGACTATATAAATGATAAGCTCTCAAGGTAACCAAATATGTACCATTAAAATTATAAACACACACACACACACACAGACAAAATGAAAACCTTGTAATAATACAAAGCAAACAGAACTAAAAGAACATTGACAATTACAACAAACATTTTTAAAACAAAAAAAAAAGTATGTGTACATACACAGAAACAGGTCAAGCAGATCAAAAAGAGAACACAGTAAACTATTAGTTTCTTAAGGTACTTTTTACATGCAAATAGTTGTGAGCACAAGGCTATAGTAGTATGGGAATAGTTTTTTTCTTTGCTTGTTTTGGGTGAAACAAGATATTTCTCTCTTGCTCTCTTTCTGTGTGTACACACATATATGTATACATATATACACACATATGTATATATACACACATATGTATGCATGTACACACATACATACTGTATTGTTAATGTATTTTTAATGGAATGGGAAGATCTTTCTCATCCATTAATAGGCCTATGTGACCTAAGTCACATGAATTTGAATCATATGAAGCCTATGGTGGGAGAAGCCTGCTAAACAGGTAGGACAGAAAGGGGTGGAACAGGAAGAGGCAGAGCTGGAGGAGAGCTAAGAGGAAGTTAGTCAGACTAGTCAGAGCTGGGAAAGGGCAGGTAGCAACTAGTGTGAGTGGGAGAGCTTGTCTGTGATTTTGTTTAAGGGAGATGGTTTGTGAGAAGCCTAGCAGGGGAAGGCTTGGGGATGGTGTTGATCACTGCATTGTTATTGTGTATCAATTTCTTTGTTACTATGATGGATCTGGTTTTCTGGTGTTGGGATTTGGCTTTCTGGTGCTGGGATTTGGCTTTCTGGTGTCTGAATAAATGTTTTTCTTCTGCCTTCTCTATGGACAGTCTGTTATATTTTGCAATTCAGGACTATGCCAGCATATTCTTAGTCACCGTAGGCACTGTGAATATCGCATTGAAGCTACACATATACACATACATATTTTAAATTATAATGTGACCATAAAGAGGAGGACTATAGGATCATAGATCTAGACAGAAGGGGACTTCAGAAGCCTCCTAATCTTACAGATGAGGAAACCAAAGCTCAAGAAAGCTAAAAGATTGGCTCAATACTGCAGGAAAATTCTAGGCATGTTACATATGAAGAATTTAGACATAACCTCTTCAAAGTACGTTTATCTACCTCCAGTCAAGTTAGCTGTCTGAACAAGCTGCCAACTTCTAAACACCTACTCCAATAAAACTCCAAAATCCATGCTAGAAAGAATAGTGATCAAGAAATCCAAAAAAGAAACAAGAATGATTTCTTCTTTGCCTAGAACTACCAAAAAATAGTCATCCAACATCCTCCAGGTGATATGAAAGTAGGATACCAACAAAGACAGTGTCAACAAAGGTAAATGAATCATCGGCTTCCCAGTAGGACCAGAAAAGGACCCTAGACACATATCTGTACAAAAGTGGGAAAGTCACAGCCTAGATTCATGGAAGCATGGTGGAGCAGCAGCAACCAGTACAGACCAGTCTACAATCAGCAGAAAGAACAAGTCATCAATAGCAGGTTATCCTGAGATGCATTAGAATGAGGCCCTAAAGATTCAATTCTCTGAAACTCAGTGATCTGGGAGGGCCTAACACTAGCAGAGGGAGATATGCACAGGAAATTAAGGAACTCTAGAGAGAAAGTAAGGCTCACCATCCCATCCAAGACCATAGCAGAATGTGGAGCCCCGCTCTTGACAGGAATTCCACAATTCAGGAAATAAAGCTGAAAAGATGAGTAAATCAAAGAAAAGATCCAGCACAATTTCTTTTTTTTTGGTGAATCTAAAGAATTCTTCCAAAAAGAGAATAATTCTATAACAACTGGAAGCCAAGACTCAAAGGAAAAAAAATACTATTTTCCAAAAAGATGACACAAATACATAGAACAAACGAGATAAAAAAATGAAATAAAAGCTCTGGAGGAAACAACTGGAAGGAGAATAAAAAGTCAAGTATCAGGCTCCCTGAAAACTAGGATGAATAGTTATGATTAATAAGAAATTAGAACTCAATCAAAAGATTATTTTAAAAACTGAAAAAGTATGATATCTGATATAAAGAAACTGAACAGGAGAAAAGGTAGAAGAGATACCTTACAAGAAAACAATCATTGGATTATCTAAAAATAATGATTTCTTAAAATAATAAAATAAGACACTGTTTCAAGAAAGTATAAATAAAAACTGTCCATATTTATTAGAATTGGAAGGCAAAATATAGGAAAAAATATCCACTAATTACCTCATGAAAGAAACCTCAGAAGGTTTCAGAAATCCAAGAAATAACATAACCGAAATCCAGAGCACCAAGGTATCTAAGGAAAAATACATTAAACACTGAGGAAGAAGTAATTCAAATATTAAAGAATCACTGCTAGGATCATATAAGACGCAAAAACTTCTCTATACAAAAGAGGAGAGTTTGGAACACAATATTCCATAAGGGAAATGAGATGGGCCTGCAACCAAGAATAAATCACACCCTGTAAATCTAAGACTACAAGAAAAGTGGGGGAAATAGATTTTTAATGGAATAGAAGACCTTGAAAATGTTCTGATAAGAAGACCAACACTTAATAGTAATTTTGAAATACAAACATAAGAATTAAAAAACAACCTAGAAATGTAATATTTTTAGCAACTAGAAGAGGCTGTGTCTATATACATATGTGTGCGTATTTTAAAAAAACATTCTGATAAGAGTTGAACAAAAACGTATCCTTTCATAATCTTAATGATGTTAAAGGCATTAAGAGAGTTATAAAAAAGGTGTAGGGGTAGAGAGAAAAGAGGAATGGGGAGGGAGGGCAAGGAGAGGGGGAAGAAAGTGGGGAGGGCCATCTCCAGTTGTCCTGATCTATATCTTGCCACTGAACCCAGATGACTCAGGAGGAGAAAGTGAGGCTGATGTCTTTGCAGAGCCCTCCCTCATCCAATTCACTTGAAAGTCATGGCATCACCTTCCTGATGTCATGGTCCTCTTTGAAAATGAAGTGGTCAAGAAGGCTTGGACATGAAGTGATTATAAATTGGGAATGGCTGAACAAATTGTAGTATAGGAATGTAATGGAATATCACTGCAGCACAAGAAATGATGAAAGGATTGCAGTGAATCTAAGTAGTATAAACTGATGTGAAGTGAAATAGCAGAGCCAGGAATAAATTTAAAGGCTAACACTACAAAGAAAAACAACTCTGAAAGACTATAGACTCTGGTCAACACAATCCCTATCTCCTATTCGTACGTGTGTGGGGCACAGGTTGTGGGGGGAGTGGAGGTTGGCTTGGGGGTACCAATATATCAGTATTGAAAGACAGAGGGAGAGGAGGGCAATGGTTCTCAAAACGGGGTCTATGAACTTCAGGGATCCAGAGGCCAAAATTTTTTTCAAAATAATACTAAGTTGGTAAAGACCACATAAATACAAAACTCTCTGAGGAGTCTTCATTAATTTCTAAAAGTATGAAGGGGTCCTGAGACCATAAAGTTTGAGAAGCTATCTTAGGGAATGACCAGGTCTCTTACTCAATGTGTATAGGTAATTGATCAAGGAAACAGGGCCCTAAGTTCACACTTGGCTTTAAATGAAGTATTCAAGAAATGTAAAGTGAATGAGATAATTAATGAAACCCTAAAATCCTTAAAGTTATATGCAAGTTTATAGAGAAATGCATATGAAATTGTGAATTTCTATTTATATCACTTGGTGTTTTTTTAATGTATAATAAATTCTATATATTACATTCAAAACTCTACTATCTGTGCTTCCTTCAGAACTATCTTCACTAATTTTGCAATTTCTGAGGGGTGAAATAAAAGCTATCCTGCACTCAAAATAAATCCCCATCCCACCTCCCACCAAAAAAACTTGAGGATACTGTTGGCAGAAACTAACTGAATTCATGATTCTCAATTTCTAATTCTAAGGTGCTTGTTAAAATTCAAATATTTATTTTCTCATCAAATGTAAGCATATATTTTTAAAACAGTTCAGGCATTAGACAGTTGCTTATCAATTCACAAAAATAAAAAGCATTAATTAAAAAGTTCGTTCTATAAGCTGTCACCTCAAAAAATATCAGATTGTCTTAAAGATTATCTATCTTTACTATTCCAGAAGATCTTAGAAGTTAACACACTATGACAAAATAGCTGGAAGAATATTTTGTAGGAAAGGAGCAGGGGACAGAATTTGTTTACAGGTGTTAACATTTCACATGGTTTTCAAGGCACAGAGAGAGGCCTCATGCTCTCTACTAAGGATCAAGAGATAGAAATTCAGCAGAAATAATAACATGCAACTTGCTTCACTATCATGTCCCAGGAGCACTGAACAGAGCTTAGAAGAGACCTTCAAAATTATCAAGTCTATTTTGTGGCTGGAATTGACCCGAAGATAAGTGACTTGCCCACAGACACACAGGGAATAAACATCTGAAAAAGGGTTGAAATCCAGTTCCTGTGACACCAAATATACCTGCAATCTCATGTATGCCACTACTACCATGCGTTCCACTGTCCCCCCATATTAGAATGTAAACAGTCAGGACCACACGTAATTTAGCAGGCACCATTATAAAGGAGTGGATAACTTGGAATACAATGTTCTAGAAGGCAAAAGACACTGGTTTACAGCCAAGAATAACTCATCCAACAAAATTTTGCATAATCCAATAGGGGAAAATATGGACTTTCAATAAAATTCAGGCCTTCCCAGCATTCTTGGCGAAAAGACCAGAACTAGGTAAAAACTTTGAAACATAAACATAGGCATTCAGGGAAATATAAAAAGGTAAGCATGAATGATCACAAGGGAGCAAGGAAGGATAAACTGTTTACATTCTAATATGGGGGGATGATACATGTGTCACTTCAAACTAATATCATCAGGGGTCATAAAAAGAGTCTAATTAAACAGAGGGCTAGGAAGTGGTTTGGTTTTGTTCAGATCATCTTAAAAGGAAAATGGAAAGGGAGAAGAATGCAATGGAGAAAGAAAAGAAAACGGAAGAAGGAGAAAAGTACCTTACCTAATTGGGGTGCGTTAAGCAGAAATCTATAAAAGCAAGGGAGATGGGGGGATATAAGCAATCTTTCTCTCTTCTGAACTGCTCAAGAGAGAAAAATACATGTACGTAGAATTAGGTACAGAAATACATTTAATCAACGAGGAAAGAGGAGAAGTGAGAGAAAAGAATAAAGAGGAATTAGATTAAGTGAGAGATTAGTGCGAAGTAAAATAAAACCTAATTTAGGAGCGTGGAATTCAAAGAGGAGCATAAAAGAAAATTTTAAAAGGATAAGAAACTGTTATTGGACACTGCAGGGGGAAAAGAGAGACAGGGAAACAAGCAGATCACAGCAAACTTGGAGCATTAATACTAGGCTCACTCACACCTTCTTGCTCACAATCTTTTTCTTTTTAAAGAAGGGGCAAGCCACAAAGAGAAAGAAGTGTGACAGGATAGGATGAAATGATTTATACAAATACCAATCAAAACTGTAAATGTAAATGGGACAAACTAATCCACAAAATGGAAGGGGGATAGCAGAATGGATTAGAAACCGGAATGCTCAGAGGAAACATATTTGAAATAGAAAGATACACCAAGCTGGAGCAGAATCTGCTTTTTGAGCTAAAGTAGAAAAGGCAGGGGTAGCAATCATGATCTCAGGCAAAGCAACAAAACAAAAGACTTAATTAAAGAGATAAACAGAGAAACCATATTTTACTGAAAGGTACCATAGAAAATGAATTAATATATAAGTAACCAAATAACACAGTACCTAGTAATCAAAGGACAACTTAAATGAGTTATGAGAAATAGACCATAAAACTATAACAGTAAAAGACCTCAATTTAACTCTCTCAGACCTAGATACATCTAATTAAAAAAAAAAACAGAAAAGAAGAATGGGAGTAGAATTTTAAAAACTTGGATATGTTAGATCTTTTGGAGACTGCTAAATAAGTACAGAAAGCAGTATACATAATCTTCAGCTGTATAATGCACTGTCATAAAAAAAGTCTATTAGGATATGAAATTTCAAATACAAATGCAGAAAACCAGGAATATTATACATCATTTCCAAACATAATGCAATAAAAGTTATATTCAATAAAGGGCTGTTTTAGAAAAAATTAAAACTTAATAGGAGACTAAAATTCTAAAGAAGTGGTGGGTCAAAGATCAAATCAGAAAAACAATCAATAATTTCATTAAAGATAATAATGACACAAGTACTAAAATTTTGAGGATTCAACCAAAGTAATCTTTACAGAAAAACTTGTGTCTAAACACCTTACCAATAAAAGAGAGAAAGATCAGCAGACTCAAAGAGCAACAAATTAAAAAACCCTAACTAAACACTGAAATAGAAATCCTAAAAGTAAAACAAAAATGAACAAAATTGAAAGCAAAAAAAAAAAAGAATCAATAAGATGAAAAGCTGCTTTGGTCCTTTTCTTTCTTTTTTGTTTTTGAAAAAAATATATAACCTAATCTAATTTAATTTTAAAGAAAGAAAACCAAATTATCACTATCACAAAATGAAAAAAGATGAACTCACAACCAATGAAAGGAAACAAAAGGAAATGTTTTGCCCAATTACAGGCCAATAAAGTTGGCAACGTGCAACCCCCTACACACCCATATTCACACCAGATTAATAGAATAGAAAAGAGGGGACTGAAATAACCCTATCTTAGAAAAAGAAACTCTACAATCTATACATGAAACTCCAAAAAAAAAATAATCCCAGGACCAGATGGATTTACTGGTCAAATCTATCAGTGGAATTGATTAGGTATACAATATTTGACAAATTCAAAGATCCTAGCTGTTGGAGCAAGAACTCAATATTTGACAAAAACTATTGGGAAAATTGGAAAATACTCTGGAAGAAATTAGATATAGATGCATATCTCCAATCCTATTATATGTAAGCTCCAACTGACTTAGAAATAAATGGTGATAGAACCAATCAGGGGAGCAAAGAAGTAACTACCACATCAATGGCTGGGGGAAGAATTCATGATCAAACAGGAAACATTGTGGATCACAGAAGCTAAAACAGACATTTTTGATTTCATAAAATATATGTTTCAGCAGAAACAAAACCAATGCAGCTAAAATCAGATAAGAAGCAGGTAAATCAGGTAAACAAAACAAAAAGTTTGATAAAGGTCTCATTTCTAAGATATATAGGGAATGGACTCAAAATTTTAAGAATAAAAGCCATTTGCCAACCGACTGACATACAAAAGGATATGAACAGGCAGTTGTCAGAGGCAGAGATGTAGCTCTCAATTACCTTGAGAAAAACGCTCTATATTACTGTTATAGAAATACACATTAAAACAATTCTGAGGTGCTATCTTACACCCATCAGATTGGCAAAGTTGAGAGAAAAAATGACATGTTGGAGGGGCTGTAATTAATGCATTTTTGGTAGAGAACCAGTCCAGTCATTTTGGAAAGGAATTTGGAACTATGCTTACAAAATTATTAAATTATCTATACCATTTGCTCCACAGACACCACTGCTATACCTATACCACCAAAAGACAAAAAAAAAAAAAAAAAAGATGAAAAAGACCCATCTGTGCAGCTCTGCTTCACAGTGGCAAAAAATCGGAAATGGAAAGGGTGCCTATCAATTGGAGGAATGGCTGAAGTAGTTAAAGTATTTGAAAGTGAAAGAATATTATAATACTGTAAGAAATGATGAAGTGGGTGATTACAAGGAAGAATCTGGGAAGACTTATATGAACTGATACAAAGTGAAGTGAGCAGAACCAGAAGAACAATTTATATAATAATATTGTAAAATAATAATATTGTAAAACAAGAAACTTTGGGAATTTTGATCAACACAATGAGCAACTACAATTCCTAAGGACTCATAAAGAAACCTTACAGAGATGAAAAGGTGAGGATAGATACAGACTGAGACATATATTTTATACACATTTGTTTTGCTTAACTATACATGTTTGAAACATGATTTTTTGATTTCTCAATGGGGGTGGTGTGGGGAGACAGGAAAGGAAGGATTCTACCTTTGAAAGAAAATTAATTTAAAAATTAAAAAACAAACAAGTATTGGACTGGATAATTTTGAAGATATCTTCCAGCTCTGAATCTATGATCTTTTAAGCCTATAAAGCTGATCCCAATTTTAGAATAACAATTATTATATTTTAATATTATGCATGGTCTCAAATTTTTTTTAATTTAAAAAAGTTTTAAAGATCACAAACTAGCAATAATTTAAGGATTTGGCTTACGTCTACAGCATCATTTTTTAAATCCAAGGTTTTGTTTATCAGGGATTAAAGGCTGAGCTTCAACAAACAGGGTGTTCAGGACAAAGTTGGGCACAGGATAAAATATGGTCAAAGTTCTTCCGCTGTAAACATTCCTTTGGCCCAAAAGTATTTATGTAAATGAATTTCCTTGAAGATTCAGAGCTTCAGGATAGAACTGCGTATCTTATTAATGAATGATAAACTTTGCTTTTCCAAAAAAAGTAACTTTTATCCTTTTCATTAATCTAAAGAGGACATGCATATTTGCTTGATACATAGTTCTTCCTTCATCAGACCCAATATGAAAACACAACCATAACTGTGTCTTTGGCCAGCCAAACACAGGTCATCTCACTCTAAGATTTCTACTTATAATTAGGAAATTGATGACATCAAATCATTCAATGTGTCCCTACCGGAGACAGACTAATCAAATTATTTATCATCCTACTGTTTAATTTCTAAAACAATGATACTTTAACCATTGTCAACAAATAACTATTTTCCTAGGAGTTTTCTATGTAATAACATTCAAATAAACAGAATAATAACCTTACCTTACCTCAATAATAACAAAACGCCTATCTCACAATGTTGCTGTGAGGGATAAATGAGAAAATAGATATAAAATACTGAAATATTATATCAATTATTGTGGCCTGGCAATATATCAAGGCAAATATACCTTTATATTAACTAGTCCATTCCCTGCTGTGTCTATAATCTTGTCCAGATCTACCCCTTCCTTGGAAAATCTTCATTTGACCCCACCATCTTGTTTTACATTTCTCCTCTCTTTCATTGTCAAATTCTCTTGGAAAAAGCTGTGGACATGGCTTTATTTCCTCATTTTCCACTCATTTCTCAACCTCTTGCTATCTGGCTTCTTCAAGTGAAACAGGTTTCTCCAAGAGCACCAAGAGTTGTGATTTTATCAGGACTAGGCATACTCGTTAAAAGGTTAGTAGTTTTCTTTTTTTCTTTTCCGGTAGAGGAAGGTAAGAGGGAGGAAAAATAAATTCTTGTTTTTAAATTTTAATTTAATTCTTAAAACATCTGAAAACATTTCTAATTGCATGAACTAGTTATATAGTACTCACTATGTGCCAAGAATTGTGCTAATCATTTTACACATATCTCATCTGATCCTCACAAGAACCCTGCAAAGAAGGTGCTGTTATTTTTTTGAATTTTAGTGTTTTATTATTTCCCAATTGTATGTAAAAACAATTTAAACATTCTTCTTTTTTTTTTCTTCAAATTTTGAGTTTCAAATTTTCTCTCTCTCTCTTACCCTTCCCTACTGAGGAGGCAAGCAGTTTGACACAGGTTATACATGTATTGTCCATCAAAAGACATTTCCATGTAAATCATGTTGAGAGAGAAAACAAAGACAAAAAGAAAAGAAAAGTAAAGAAAGAAAGAAAAAGTATCTTTGATCTGCTTGCAGACTCCACCAGTTCTTTCTCTGGAAATGAGCAGCACCTTTCATCATAAGTGTAGGGGCTGTTATTATTCCCATTTCATAATTGAGGAAAACAAGGAAAATGGGTTTAGGGACTTGACCAGGGTCATACAACTAGTTAATATCTGAGACTGGATTTGAGTCCAGACCTTGAGCTCTCTATACAAAGCTGGCTACCTTAAAGGTCAAAGTTAGCAGAAGCATAAGAAGAATTTACACAATAATATAGAGAAAATTTGGAAAATAGAATTCTGGTCAATGAAGGATACCTCCTGCATCCTGGCAAAGAGGTGACAGACTAAAGGCACAAAATAAGATGTCTGCAGACACAGCCACCAGGTTTATTCATTTTCCTTAACAAGGGAGGGTTTCTGGGAGGTAGGGAAATGAACAGAGTGGGTGAGGAGTGATAACGAAACGAAACACACCAGAAAAGGAAGAAAAATACAGAAGGAAGTTTAGAAAAGAACACACAAGCAGAGCAGTTTTTTATTATCATTTTAAGAATCATATACATTTCTTAAAGTATGCAATGGAGTTCATTTTGACATAAAATTTTCCTTTCTGTTCTCTGCCTATTGAAATGTTGAGTGGTTTGCATTTCTATTTGAGCACAATGTGCTAGGGAATAAGGAAATAGTGAGCCGGGGGTGAGAAAGCCCAAATCTATGAGTCCTAGCAGTCAGATACACTGAACCAAGCAATGATACCAAGGAATAGATACCTGTCCTCTCCCATCTCTTTCATGTAGAATGCCAAGAAGTGATTTATGTCATTTCTAAAATTTTGGCCTTAATCATGATGAAAGAAAATATCTCTTTCTGACATCTGAAGAAGCAGCAGTCTCTCTTCTGGGTATTTCTTCTTTTGGGGAGGGCAAGTGGGGTCCAACATGTAGTGGAAAGAACATGTTAACCTTGGGAATATCAATATATGATAAAGACGTGATTCATTTTCCCTTTCTCCCTTTTCATACACTCCAACTCATGTTTAATGCCTTTTGAAAATGTAAGCTTAGGCAATACAATTCCTAGGTTGAATACCATTTTAATAGCGGCCCCTAAACAAACCTGGGTCTGGTTAAAAGAAAAAAAAATGTTGTAAATTTAAGGAAGTTTAGAAAACGCACATGTTAAGCATTCCTTCTCCCCTTTCCCATAACACCCTCCCACATCTCCACCTAGCAGGAAAAGATACCAGCCAGGACATTCCTCCACCTTCCCTTCCCCTCACCCCAGGCTGCAGAATGTGCTGGTGATTCCCACCCCTCAGATGAGCCCAGAGCCACCACCTACCACACTTCAGGAGAGATGAGGGACTACCAGGCCTTACATCTGCCCTGACACGGAGTCCTAAGTTTCCTTGGCCCTCATCATTGGCATTTCTCCTACAGTGATGTCTGTACATTCAGGCACTGTCATCTAACCTGTCCATAAATCCTAAGTCTTGTCATAGCCCCTGTTTCAGTATGCTGAGATCCTCCAGGGCTATCCATCTGCCCCACAACTAAACTCTTTTCTATATGTTATTGGTCCAAATTAGGATGGGAGCTCCTTCAGCAGAGACTGGCTTGGCACAAATTTTCAATAAACGTTTTTAAGTTCATTCATTCGTTCATTCATTCATTCACTGCAGACTGAAGCATACTATTTTTACCCTTTTTTATTGTATTGGGTTTTTTCCCCAGTTTTTTCCCTTTTGTTCTGTTTCTTCTTTTACAAAATGACTAATACAGAAATATGTTTAACATGATTGCACATGTATAATCTATATCAGATGACTTGCTGTCTTGGGGAGGGAGAAAAATTTGGAACTTAAAATCTTATTTTAAAAAAATGAATGTTGAAAACTACTTTACATGTAATTAGAAAAAATGGTATTCACAGAAATAAATAAATTCATAATAAACCTAGTTTTGCCTCCAGTAAAGACAGCTTTGGTTTTTGCATAACTATTTTTTTCTGATTCTATCTAGAATTAAATTCAACAAACCTTCACTTGGCTACCACTATATGAACAGAGAACTAGGTTTAGGTACTGGAAAAATACAAAGTTAGATAAGCCTACAAATTGCTAAGTTCTGGGGAAAAGGAAAAACAAAACAAAATAAAACTTTGCTAGTCCTGATTTCTACCTACTTTGCTTTTATACTTTGGGGAACACTTACATAAGATTCATTCACACTGAATATTTAATGGTTTATTAAAATTCACTCACACTATTTCATATTACATAATTATGGCATGAAAATTAGGCTAATGATTATAAAATTGAAATTATGGCATGGCTTATAAATCACAGTTTAATGTCAAACTTTGAGTTCAGGGTAACTCCCTTATTTTGCGGCAACTCAACTCCCTTTTTTGGGAAGACTTGTTTCTCAAGAATTGGTGATCACACAATGTTCATTTTAATTGTGCAAAGCTCTTGGGTAACTTTCAAAAATAAGTGACTAGTAAGCAAGAATCCCACGTTAATGGGATTCAGGGCAATTCATAAAGGGTTTATTAAATGCCTGGCACATCCAGGCACTCAACATAGAAAAGACAAAAAGATCAAGGCCTTGCCCTCTAAAAGTTTATATTCTAGCTGAAATATTCTAGTCTTATCCTTTAAAACATAAATGAAGCAGTTTCAGACCAGAATAATTAGAGTAAATGTGCAACCCTAAAACCCAAAAATTCATTCACCCATATTCTGACTTGAATTTGTAACCATCATAAACAATCGCCAAGATAATGGCAAACAAGTATCTATCCACACTAAAGTTTCCTTTCTATATAAGATCTCTATAGAAGGACTCAACTATTATCTCTGTATTTGTGAGCACAAAGTTTCCATTTTCAGTTCTGCCCTGCAGTGATTTAATTTAATTGGGTGGTCCTCACGAAACAAAATAAGGGTCCTTTGTCAAGAAGACACTCAAGCCACGAATGGTTATTTTGGGTTATAAGTCAGTATTGTTTTGTCTTCTGGAAAATCATATTCCAATTTCTCTGCTCCTTTACAGTGACAGCTGCTAAATCTTTTGGTATGCAGACAGACACTCCTAGGTACTTGCATTCTTTCTTTCTGACTGCATGAAATATTTTTTCTTTGACCTGGAAGGACGGATTTTGGCTATAACATTTCTGAGATTTTTTTGAACATGTATTCCAAGAAATCATAAAGGAAAACTTCCCAGTTCTCTTCCTGGGGCAGAATAAATACTAAAAAAAATCCAATAGGCACATCCTGAAACAAACCCCAAAACAAAAACAAACTCTCATATGTGTGTGTGTGCGTGTATGTTGTGTGTGTATATACATATATATGTATATACATACACATATACACACATATATATACTCATATACCTGTTTTCATATATATATACGTAGTTATATATGCAGATACAGTTACAAGTACATAGATATATATTGGGAACTAACAAATTTTTAAGAGCCATTCCCTAATCAATAAATAGCCAAAAGATAAAAACAGGCAGTTTTCAGAGGAAAAAAATCCTCCAATTATTGAATTCTGTATAGAATTCAATTTAACAAACCTTCATATAACTAGGATATACGTACATGTGCATATATCTGTATACACACACACATATGGCAGTAGATTTGGATATCAGAACAAAAACAAATTTTAAATAAGACATAATTTATCCCTTCACTGAAGTTGCAATTTGCTAAATTCTGGGGGAAAGGGAAAACAAAACAAAACAAAACAGAACTGTATTCATCCCGATTTCCTTTTATTTTGCTTTTTTATCTAGAGTAACATTTTTATAAGATTCTTTCACACTGAATATTTAATGGCTTATTGAAATTCACTTATACTATTTTACCTTATATAATTACAGTAGCAAAATTAGATAAACAATTATTAATTTAAATTTTGGCATGACTCAAAACAAACCATAATTCACTGTCAAACTTTGACTTCAGGGTAACTCACCTATTTAGCTATAAATACATCAACAAGGGAATCACCCCAAACCCAAACTTTGACATTAAATATACAAAACTACTTAACCGTATATGCATATGTAACTACATATGTTATATACATAATATATAATTAATAATAACCATATGAAAAAAGTTTCCAAATCACTAATAACTGGAAAATGTGAATTAAAGCAACTCTGATGCTCTATCTCATACTCATCAGCTTGTCAAAGTTGATTTAAAAAAGGAAAATAATAAACATTACAGGAACTTTGGAAACACAGGTAAATTAATTCATCATTCATAAAGACGTAAACTGATCCAGCCAGGTTGGAGAGCAATTTGGAACTGATGCCCAAAAGTTATACTTTGATAAAAAAGAAAAGGGCCTATATGTCTTAAAAAATATATTTATAGGAGCTCTTTCTTTGTGGTGCAAAGAACTAGAAATTAAAGGGGTGCATTTCAACTGGGGAGCAGCTAAACAAACTAGGAAATATTAATATGTTGGAATACTATTATGCTATAAGAAATGAGGGTGTTTCAGAGAAAGCTGTGAAGATTTATTTTCAAATAGAAAAAAAGACAAGTTATACAAGAAACTATATGACAAGTAATGTATATAGGTATCATGAAAATGATACGAAATAGCAAGTCTTTGTACTACTTATTAAACAAAAATTACAATGAAATTTTTTTAAAAAGCAGCAGCAGCACAGTACAAGTTTCATTTGCCTCCACAGTAAGATACTGGCAAAAGTAGTCAGAGAAGAAAATTCTCCCCAGGATTTTGATGGCAAGGATCCCATTGCTAAGAAGGAACAAGGAGACTCTCCTGAGGACTGATAGTGCTTACAGTGCTTCAGTTTACCAGATGAAACTCAATGGCTAATTGTAGTCACAGAAGCCTGAGGTTAGGGCTGGGGAACACACAGAATCATAGCTTTAGCCAGGGTTTTAACCCAGGGTAACTATTTCAACATAATTGGTTCCCTCTGTCATCCTATGTATTTGATCTTACATGTTTAAATTCTGAGAAGGGGCACCTGAGCTTCATCAGACTGCCCAAACAGTCCAGGACGCACAAAAAGGGTAAGAATGCCTGCTTCACAGCTCTCTTTGTTGTGGCAAAGAACTGGAAATTGAGGGGCTGCCCATCCATTGGGGAATGGCTGAACAAGGTGTAGTATAGGATTGTGTTGGAATGCTACTGTTACATAAGAAATGATGAGCAGGTGGATTTCAGAAAAACCTGGAAAGACTTACACGAACTGATGCTGAGTGAAATGAACAGAACCAGGAGAACGTTGAACACAGTAACAGCAACCCTGTGTGATGATCAACTAGCTCTTCTCAGCAATACAATGATCCAAGACAATTCCAAAAGACTCATGATGAAAATGCTATCAACCTCCAGGAAAAGAACTGATGGAGTCTGAATGTGGATCAAAGTAGACTATTTTCACTTGTTTTGTTGTTTTTTCTTGCTCATGGTTTTTCCCTTTTGTTCTGATTCTTCTTTCTCAACATGACTAATGTGGAAATGTGTTTACCATAACTGTACATGTATAAACTGTATCAAATTGATTGCTATCTTGGGGAAGGAGGAGGGAAGAAGGGGAGAGAGAAAAATTTGGAACTCAAAATTTTATAAAAATGAATGTTGAAAACTATCTTTACATGTCATTGGGAATAAAATAAAATTCTTATTAAGGGGGAGAAGAATGCCTGCTTTAAATTAAAAAAAAAATTGACTAAGTTCCTTCTTGACAGAAGGGACTATTTTTTTATTTTGGTTTTATTTTTGCCTTTCCTCATATCCCCAGTCCTAGCATGGTGTCTGGCACATAGTAGGCGCTTATAAATCCTGCTGATTGGCAGACTGATAAGGGCCATTGGAGTTATTTTGTCAACCAGTCTAATCATCTTATTTTATAGACGAGGTCTTGCCTAAGTTCACCCCGGCGATAATGGCCTGGATTTAAGCTAGGTTCTCTCATCAAATCTAATGCACTTTCCATTATACACTGCTTTGCGAATAAGGATAATTAGTTCATGACTTATCCATGTTCTCTTCCACCCTCACCCCTCAAAAAACGAGGCCAAGGATAATTAGAGGCAGCTGAGTGTATTGATGGAGCTGGTCTTAGATCCAAGAAGCCCCGAGTTTGAAACCTATCTCAGACACAAGACCCTGAACAAGCTCAATTACTCTCTCAGGGTTCTAGCTAATACTAAGGCTGTAAACTGCACAGAAGGTGTCAATGCTCACTGTTAGGAGAGTATTCTCATCCAGGGGTTCCCTAAATCAGTGAAATTGGGCCAAGTCCCCATCCCAGAAATAATTACAACCAATTAATTAAACTTCTAAACTACTGTACTTCTTAAGGCAGGTATACCATATGTTGTTTTGTTACATTACTAATAATAACCATAGAAGCTCTCATTTATAGTGTTTCACTGACATTAGAAAAGGCAATACAGTGGAATGATGTAGCGAATACAGAACTGTGCTCAAAGTCAAGAAGTTCTGGTTTCAAGTCAGGAATAAACAGACTTTTGTTTCCTTAATATGATAAAAAATATCTCTATATAACAGGACTGCTTAAACATTTGGTGTTACAGACAAAGCTCATGGACCCCTTTCTCAGAATAACATTTTAAAAAGCATAAAATACATAGAATTACAGGAGAACCAATTATATTAAAATACAGTTATCAGGATTTTTTTTTAAACAAGCTCACAGATTAAGAACTCTAAAATCAGGAGCTAGCATTACCTGCCATGAAGAGATAATAGAGGCTGCTTTAATAAGACTGGAGGTTAAACAGTAACAGTCACAGCCACCATTTTTGGTTAAGAGTGCTCACTACTGTACCTGTTCCGAGAAAACAAAAAAAAAAAAATACACATATGCAAAAAAGAAAGGCAGTTATCACTATCTGTAGATAATCTGGTAATTTGTTAAGAGAACTCTGGAAATACAACCAAAAATTGAGACAAGAATTTCAGCATAGAAGGATAAAAATAATACTAGCTAGCTTTACACACTTGAGCCTTGCAAGAACTGCATAAAATAGATATTAAACTATTCCCATTTCATAGATGAAGATTGAGAAAGGTGTTAAGTGACTTGCTTAGCATCTGAGGTAAGATTTAAATGGAGCAATTTGGGAGACTCGGAATATTTAGGTATCTAGAGGTTCATTGCTTTATTCATTATGGATAATAACAAAAATCATTAAACATGTCAAATGTTTCCAGATCCCCATATGAGGGAACTATAAACTGTAGTTACTGGTCTGACTATGTATTTCAATATAATTGATTTGTCTGTAAAATATAAATTTTTTTGGACTCTTCTTGACTCTAAGTCTATCCATTTGTAATAGGAGCAGCATTTTCTTGACACAACTTCTGATCTACGGACATGAAACCTCCCAGTCCCATATGTCTGGAAGCTTCTCAGACTTAGTGAATGCCTGACACCACTCAAATTGAATTACCCTGATGACTTAATGACCAGATGCCTTTCTAGGCAGAAATGGGGGAGAGGAGCTACATCCCAAGAGGCTACGTATTACTGTATTCTTGTACATTTTTACGGTGTCTGTTAAGGCAAAGTAAACCTACTCCTTTGTTAAGTATTTGGTGTTTTGCGAATGCCTAATTTCATTCCAACACTAAGCCTGAATCTGCAATATCATCTAACCATAAAAGTATTTTCAGTGCCACTTGGGTGGGGGTGGGGGTGGAGAACAAGGGAATGAAAGGGGGGGAAAGTTACATAACTTCATTATATATTTCAAAAGAACAGCAAGTTGTACAAAATAGATTTGCAGTTTCACTTGCAATCATCTTTTTTTTCCTATTCTATTACGCTATACAAATGCTTGTTTTAAGTTCAGTAAGTTCTTTGAAGTTATTTTAAAATTTTTTAATTAAAAAAATAAAGTTGCCAAAATGAAAAAAATAAGTAAAAAAAATAGAAAGATGCTCAGTTAAAGAGATTAGGTCCACAGGACCCTAACGCATCTGGCAGAATGTTCAATAAACACAAGGATGCCAAATTCTTGGGTAAGGACTCTATTAAGCAAAAATGTCAGGGAAAACTAGAAAGCATTAAACTGTGCTTACCCTTTGACCCAGAGATACTAGTACTAGGTACATATCCAGAGGAAGGCCAAAGACAGCCATACAAAAATATTTAGAGCAGTACTTTTTGCCATAGCAAAGAACTGGAAACCAAGTAGGTGCTCATTAATTGGGAAATATTTGGACAAATTGTGATACACGATGTACTGGAATATAATGTGCCATAAGAATTCAGAGAAGTCTGGAAAGATCTGATATAGACTGGAATAAGCAGAACCAGGAAAAATAATTTACATGGAGACCAAAATAAAGTAAAAAAAAAAAATAGCTGTCAAAACACTACAGAACTTTGATCAATGTAGGGACCAGGGATCAGTGAAGGTCCCATTCACACTGGCTGACATATAGTAACAAATAATCAATCATCATTTCAGAAGATCAATGAAGCATTCATTCCAGCCACCTCTTAACAGAAAAGTGATGAATTAAAAGTGCAGAATAACCCGTACATTTTCAGATACGGCCAATAGGTTGATTTTCTTTGTTTGACCATACTTATTTATTACAAGGAAAAGCTTCTATTGATTGGGGAAGGGGAAGGGATATGTAAGTGGGTAATAATAGAAATGCCAAAAAGAAAGAAAAGAGCATCAATAAAAGATTTGGAAATACACAGAAAACTAAAAGTTCAGAAGGGAACACAAGGTGATTTTGTGTTCAATTTCATAGAAACTTACCAAGTAAATTGCATATAACAGGAGTTTATAATTGTACATACAATCTTCCTTGTATATTTTTGTGCTTAAGTGCTTAATATAAAGAATAAGAAAGAAAGGAAAGAAAATTTAGGAAGTAGTAATGGTCTGCTGGGGCAACCGGGCATTTTAAAGTCTTTGCGCCACACATGAAAAATGGGATGAGGGAGACTATTTATAATGGCCTCCATGTATAAATTAGGTAGAGATGAAGATCCTGGGTTTAATCCCTATGCAGGTCAATTAGTTTGTTATATGTTCTCACACTGCACCTGTAACTGTAGCCTACCATCTTGTTAATGTGTGCTATTTGTTTCAAAGGACACTGGGGAAAAGAATGTGCATAAACATGCACAAAATCACCAGTTATCTGAAAAATAATTCACTTGGCATGTCTTACTGCCAGTAAATAAAGTAGGATTATCTCTACATGTGGAGGACCATAAGGTTATTATTTTTCCAAAGAAAATTTTATACCACTATTCAGTCTCCAAATGCCTTTGGAGCTGGAAGATTTTTGTAACATTATTAAATGTCTTATGAAACACTGCCTCCAGACTGCAAACACATCTTGTGTCCATGAGTTGTTATTGATAAATGGAATCACAATAAAATGTGCTTCCTTTGGAAATCACAGTGGAAAGACACGATTATGCTGCTAATGAGAAATCCTGACGACTCATGGTGAGAGATACATTACAGGCTGTCACTATGTATGAAGGATGGAAGATGACCCAGATTGAAAGCTGGAAAAAACCCCTGAGATCATCTAGGTCAATTGACTAATTTTACAAATGAGGAAACTGAGGGCCAGAGATGTGCAGGAATTGGTCAGTCTTACATGGGCACTAAGGAGCAGAGGTCTCCTGATGTCAAACCCAGGACTCTTCCTACTTGACGTTCTTTATGATGGTCTATTTTTATTCTACTTCTACTTTAAATATTAATCTACTCCTTTTTATGATTTTAAAAAATGTCTGAGCCTCATCAATTCAAGTATATGCAGTACTATTCCTCTTATTTATAATTAGTGAAAAATAGTGATAGTGTTCAACATTTTCAGTTGTGTCTGACTCTTTGGGACCCCATTTGGGGTTTTTTTGACAAAGATACTACAGTGGTTTGCCATTTCCTTCTCCAGCGCATTTTACAGATGAGGAATCTGAGCTAAATAGGGCTGAGTGACTTGCCCACAGCTAGTAAGTGTTTAAGGTCAGATTTGAACTCAGGAAAATGAGTCCTCTTGACTCCAGGCCAAGCATTCTATCTACTGTGTTCCCTAAATACCCAAAAAAAGCATGTGTACTTCTTATCAAATTTAGTGCTTTAATATATTTCAATAAACTTTCCAAAGGGCTTATCACTTCTTTCCTGAGGTACAGCTACACAGTCTATTTCCCTTCCATCAAAGCGCATGATATTTGGCAAACATAAGTATGACCTGATGTCACAGTTACACAGACGGGTCCACAGGATGTCTATCTCAAACGGTCATTGCAAAAGTACCATGAACTGGGTCTAGAACCAAAGAGGAGGAAGTGAGGAAGATGGATTAAATTTATGAGCCTGTCAATACTCTCAACAAAGCCAAGTTTCACACTCACACACACACACACACACACACACACAAAATCATACTTTCTTATAATTATGGGGCTATAAATCATAGAGAACTAAAATCTCTGAAGAATCACAATTGTGGGCCACTAAAAGGGCAATGGAAAAAAATCCCAACATGGCGGGCATAGAGAGGCTGCCACACAGGGAAACCACTGAATCAAGAGCACAAAGCACCAAAGATGTCTAAGAGACATGACTGGAAATGGATTGTGGCATAATAGACTTCATGCCAGAAGAGCCTTTTGAGGCCGAATAGTCCAGCCCCTTCCTTTGGTAGGTAAGGAAACTGAGGCCCAAAGTCTCATGGGTAGTGAGTGGCAAAGCCAGGATTTGAATCCTCTAATTCCAAATGCAGAATTCTTCAGATACATATAATGTCAGGAAACCTAAAGAGAGATTATTGTACAGTCCCAACCCCAGCCCAGGACATGACAAAGCATCACATGGGATGAGGAGTCGACAGACTGTGACAGGCAGTTGTAGAAGAAAAATCTACACTGAGGAGACCACAGACCCATTTATTCTTCTATGCTTTTATCCCTGGACACATGTATAGAATAAATTTCATAATCAAATTTAGATTACATGAACCTATAAGAAGCTATTTTCAATTGATTTAAAAAAAATATACTCACACACAAATCAGGCATGAATAAAAACCACCCAAAGAAGACCAATCTCATTAAAGAGGGTCAAGAAATCTCTCAAGACATCGTTTGATGCATTCCTTTTCATTTAAATAACCAAATCACATATGTCACATTTCTTTCCTTCCACCAAAAGTTTTTGCTGTGACCTTAGAGCTAACATAACTTTCAGACTAATAATTTGTTATTTTATAGGCAGAAAGCAAGTATTTTAAAGAAATAAAAACAACAAATTCTAAGAAATGTTCATTGTTATAAGGTTTCCATCGAAAGAATTTGCATTAAATTATACTTCCCTGTTGAGCCTTCAAATAGAACCTCTGTCCAAAACTGAGTTAAATGTAGTTGCCAGAAAAGTTATTTATTCTACAAGCTTTCATTTTCATTTAATGAGCATTACAAAGGCCTGTTCGAGCTCACTGAAACAGCACTTGAACATGAGATGATTTCTGCACACTAAACATTCCATAACCCTTCTTTTCACTGAATAACTTCCAATCTGTTATGCTTTCATTTGCTTGGCTGCAATGCAGAAGAACACTTTTATAAGATTCTAAGGAAAAAAAGTGGCTGAGCTCAAGCAAAAGAAGAAAACAGTTCCATTTGAAAAATTGGTATTTTTTCTCCCCCATTTACTCCCAACAGCCCTCTAAAGAAAAGAATAACTTTTGATTAAAGGATGTCTGTTTTCTATTAATTATGTGGTGGTGAGAAAACTTTAGTAAAATGTTCTTTCAGAGCTAAGCTACTATGGTAAAAAAGTAACAAACATCATTAAGATTTATGACACAGAATTAACCATCCAGAACATTCGAATTCCAACCCGAATGCTTGGCTGTCTAGATTAGTGAATGAATGAATGGAAATTTACCTAGCCCACTGTAACTAACCCCAAACTAGATCTTGCTCCACATCCCATCCAGTCATCTTGCCATCTTCTCTGACCCTAGAGAGATGCTGCTTCCCCAACAGCACAGTATGTGACACGTGTTAACCATTTAATAATTTCTTATTCACTCATTCATTCACTTGAGGAAAGCAGAGGCACAACGGAAAGATTGCTAGGTTTGGTGTCCAGGATTTGGGGTAGAATTCTGCTTTTGGGTAACTGGCAAATCCTTCTCCCTATCTGGGTCTTGGATTCTTCATCTGTAAATTAAAAGAAGCTAAACTAGATTGGCCTTGGAGGTCCTTTCCAGTTCTATAATATTACCTCCAGAAACCTTCTTATTGGAAGAGATTCCTTTCTGTTGTGAAAAAACTTAATGGCACTTGCTCCCAGACACCTGGATTCCTTTGCTAAAATGATGTTTGCTTTTTTATAAACTTGGGAATATATCAATTCATAGAAAGGGAGAGCTACAATCTCCTCTCCCCAAAAAAGGTTTAAAAAGATAGAATAGGAGTAACTACTGCAGATTCAAGGTCTCTAGGCATCTATTAACACCCATAAGTTGAAATCAGCTATTAAAAGGCACTTGAAAATAAATGTCACACTGACATTAGGACTTACAGACAGACATATACTAAGTCCTAATGCCTTCTCTGAGTGTAATGAAAATTTAGGTATTTGCAAGAGGGGAGAAAGTAAACACAAAAAATGTGAAGACCCTGAAACAGACATAGCAGCTCCACAATCTTCTGACAGTTAAAAAGTGATCTATACTTGCTCTCTAGAAAAAAAATAGACTTAAGAAATCAAGTGAGAAAAATACATGAAGTATGCCTTTACTAGTAAACAGGAAGGATGTTCTGAGGGAAAACAGGCCTGCAAAAGCCCCTCACCACAACAGACACGAAAGTAGTGTTTGGCTTGTGACAATGAGGAAGATATATGAGACCATGCCATCTCCGCCTCCACTTAACCTCTTTAAAAAATTGCCTAAACTGCAGGTTTGGCCTCTGAGGGCTCCTTAGCTCTTCAACTAGGCTTTGGCCATCCCTCCCTCCTACTGAAAGTCTTCCTGATCACCCAATCCAACAGCAGCTCTTCCTTCTTCATCCTCTTTAATGTTTCTCTAATTTTTGGCCCTGCTGTTGCCCCTAGTGCCCTTTCTTCTGTATCATCTTCCCTCACTGGACTGGAGACCTTCCTTCTACCCCCTTCGCCTCTTTCACTGGCTGCCTCCTCATTTTCCATTCTCTTCTAGGCCTCTTAAGGAGGGTATGGCATAGCCCTCTTCTTTTCTCATTTAGTATTCTTTCCCTCGGTAAGCCGATTCACTTCCACAGTTCTGATCAAACAAGCTCTGTACCTTTCCTTGTGCTCAGTACTTTGGAAGACAAGGCATGATAAAACCAAAACGGTCCCTGCCCTCAAGAAGACAAATCTAAGTACCTTACAGGAGAAGCAAAATAAATGCTGTAGAAGGGAATTTTCAGAGCAGGAAATTGGCACCTGGGTGGAGAATCAGGAGAGGCTGCAGGTAGGAAGTAGTACTTGGGCTGCTAAGTCTTCAAGGAAATAGATTCTAAGAGATGGAGGTGAGGAGCAAGTGCATTCCGGGAACAGGGGGCAGATGGTACAAAGACATGGAGAGAAGGGAAACGGAGTGTCTTATTTGAGTAAAAAGCAAAAAGGCGAGTTTAGCTGGAATTACAGAAAGAAAAATTCATTAAGTATAATAAATCTAGAAGGGCAAGTGAAGTAGGCTGTGAAAGCTTTTGAAAGAGTTTCTACTTGGTGCTAACAGCATTTCAGGGAAGCACTGGGGTTTACTGAGGAGGGGAGTGACATCACTGGACCCTTGACTTAGAAAAATCACTTTAGTGGTTCTGTAGAGGGACAGAAACTCGAGGCAGGGAGGCCAATTTGAAGACTCTTCTAACTATCTGGTTCTAGGTAACAGTAATATGGTTCCAGATAACAGCAATGTGAATGAAGAGAAGGGGATGTTTGCAACAGAGGTTATAGAGGTATTGAAAAGATTTGGCAATTGACTGAAGATGTGGGTAAGGAAGAACAAAGAGTCAATGAAAAATACAAAGGTTTTTATAACCCCGCAATCTGCCACCACCATATTTTTCCAACCTTCTCTCATACTACTTCCATCCCCAGTGTTCTCTACACTAAAGTAAAACTGGGCTATTCACTGCCCCATGATTTCCTATCTCTAAGTCTTTGCTATACCTGGAATGCCCTACTCTCCTTTGGAATTTCTAACTAATAATTTAATGCCTAACTCAACTGCCACCTCCTCCAAGAAGTCTTCCATGATTCTACCTCATCCACCATTTTACATACCACTTTGTACTTATACTACTTTGTAAAGTATTTGTGTTATATCTCTCTATAGACTATTAGTGTCATGAAGGCAAGAATCATATCATATGCAAATATGCATCGTCTCTAGCACTTAGTAAATACTGTTTAACTGAACAAAACATCCAAGGATATAGTTTAAGGTGAACTATTCCATTTCCAATTAAAACAGAGATAAATATGAGATCAAAGTTCTAGAGGGATGCTGGAAAAGAAAAAAACAGTTCAACTAACACCTTTAAAATGAGCTATTTTCAATTCCTGAAGGGTTGGTGGGAAAAATAGGGATACTAACACACTGGGAAGTTAGTGCATTGTTGGTGGAACTGCAGAATGATCCAATCAGTCCAAAAAACAATTTAGACCTATACTAAAAGTCAATAAATGACACATAACTTTTGACACAGCAAAATAAGTACTAAGCACACACCCCAAATATTTATAGCAGCATTTTTTGTTGAAACAAAGAGAATGAGGAATACAGTAGATGCCCAGTAAATGGGGAATGGCTGAGCAAAATAAGAATAAAAGGAATGGAATATTATTTCAGTATAAAAAATGATGACTATGACTATTAGTTTTGCCTAAAAAGTAACAAAGCTGTCCCCAGGACTTGATTGGCTCTACCTCTATTAATACAGCTTCCTGGTCATCAAAGGACATAAAAAATTCCAATCACATGGAGTCAGGGTCCCTCAAACTCAAGGGATGTCTGACGACCAAATGTATTTCCATATGAAGACAAGGGGTCCAGAAAAAGTAAGTGCCACTATACCCTTGTTACACAAACACCCTTTTATTTCAGTGACTTGTGAGTGCCTTATTTTGTCCCATCATCTAACCCAAACTAACAAGATAGAGGTTTCAGGCTTCCTCTAACAGAAGCCTATTGAGAGAACCTTGATAAAATTTGTATGACTTCAGCACTCTGATGTACACAGTGACCAATCCTAACTTGTTTGCCCATGGTGGTGCTGGCATTGCTGGTGGCCCCTTTTCCTACTGTCCAAAGACTTCTAACTTTTTTTTTTGTAGTTCTACAGTTGAAGTCACCCAGTCAATAAACATTTATTAAATAATTACTACATGCCAGGCACTGTGCTAAGTATTAGGGATACAAACAAAGGCAAAAGACAATCCCTGTTCCTATGGAGCTCACAGACTAATGGGGAAAAAAAAACTAAAGTAACTTCTCACTAATGGCAGCCTCTCTTCTTGGCAGAGAAGCAGGCAATGGACTACAGGTACAAAATGAGTTACATACACACACACATTCAGACACGGCCAATTAAGATACTTATTTGTTGGAGGGACATAGGAGTTAGTGGGTGGTAAGGTACAAAAAACGAAAAAGGAAAGCTAATTAAGAAAACATTTAAAATACACAGAAGAAAACAAAAAGCAGTTTGGAAGAGGTCATATTCAAGACAATTTAGTTACTACTTTGTCAAATTTATTTAATATAGAGACAAAACATTATGAGTTCACATATTATCCTCTTTCTTGTTCTCTATATAGTGTCCACAAGCAATCACAACTTCACGAAACTTATGTGAAAAACTAGGTTTATTACAAGAGAAATGAACATGCATGTAGGACCCTAGGAAAAAAGGCAAATCATGTCAGCTCAGGGGGGCTCCATCCTTGACATGTTCAGGACGTCCTGCATACTCTGGATCCATTGTTTCTGGAAAATATGGCAACTCAAAAAGACAAGTTCAGGGGACCCCTTAAAATTCCTTAACAACATTGAAATGTTTGTTTCTTAATTGCTTAGTTCATGATAAACAAAATTTTCCCTTTTAATGAGGTTTCTCATACCTCAAAAAGAACAGGACCTTATCACAGTTCTGGAGCTAGAAGGGGCCTTAAAGGCTATCTTAGTCAGGAGTTCTTAACTTTTTTTGTGTCATGAACTTGGGAAGTCTGGTGAAGTCTATGGAATCCCTCTCAGAATAATATTTTATATTTATGTAACAGTTATCTATATAACAAGTTTGCAAAGAAAGCACTTTTTACAAATATTATCCTATTATATCTTCACAACAACCCGAGCTAGATGTTATTATTATTCCCATTTTAGAAAATTAAGGAAGAACTCAGAGAAAAAAGAGGTAACTCCCTGAAGTCACTGGACTAATGTCTAAAACTGGATTTAAATTCCAAGCTGAGTGCTCTGTCTACCTTATCGCCTAGTATTACAAAGGAAACAAATGACATTGAAATAATAATTATTACTATTATTTTTTGTAAAACAACAAATTTAAGAAGCCCTGGTTAATAATGGCTGATCTAGTCTTACCCGCTCATTTTTATAGTTGAGGAAACCCATGCTTATGGAGACTAAGTCATTTGCCCATAACCAAGCAGGTTGTAAAAGTCAGAGGCATGAGCTGGCCTTACTTCCTCTCATTCTAGTCAATACTCATCCTCCTACTCCAGGAAAGTCCCGATTGATGCATCTTGGACTCTTCAAGTATTTGGTCTGTACCTAGCACACTTCATTCACTGACAGAAACAAACAGGGCAGGACAGGATAGAACAGGATGTGTAGTTTACAGACAACTGGCCCTGCACAGATAGGAATCTCCCAGATGTTTTCATTTTCTCCTCAGACCAGGAATGTTGGAATCACTCCACCAGCTACTCCCGCCCCCGTTTCTCCCCTCCTTCAATGGCTTACAGATGATATGGTAGATTTGACAGTAACCAAGGAGGTAGTAAAGTTTAACTGACTTCATTCAGAGCTCTGTATTATTAATATTGAACTAACAAAAGCATATCTCCTCTATCTGGTTCCTTACTTACTAAATAGGGAAAATAATTTTTTAGTAGTACAAAGGGTATTTACCCTATGTTCCCAATGGGATTACTGCTGAGAGAATAGGGAATCTCAAAGCATTAATCTCCTCCTTCACACCCTACCTAATCTGACCAAAATCCTCTCTACCCTTGCCCTCTCCCTCTCCCTCTGCCTTATGCATCAGTATTATGAACTCATGCCAGCCACAAATAGAATTCAATGGGTATAACCAAGGAACACCAGAGGTCTCATGTATAGAAAAGATCCAATCAATACTGCTTTAAATCATTTGGTTAGATTTTTGCAAAATTCCAAAGTTTCATTTAAAAATAAGACTCTTCTCAATGGACAAATGGTCAATGGAAATGAATAGGCAGCATTTCTTCCCTCTTAAAAAATCTAAGGTACATGCTATATACTCCAAATCGCTAATAATTAGAAAACTACAAATTAAAGCAACTTTGAGGTTATTTTATAATCATCAGATTGACAAAAGAGAACAACAAAAAGGAGACTGCTGGTATTGTGGGAAAACAGGAACACAGATACATGGTAGAGTTGTAAATTGGTGCCATCATTCTGGGGAAAAAAGTTGGAACTATGCCCCCACAATTACCAAACTGTACCTACCCTGTGACCCAGACATACCATCTGCAGGCCTATACCCCAAAGAAATTAACTAAAAGAGAAAAAGATCCAATGGGTATAAAAATATTTGTAGTGGTCTACATATATAAAGAATTGGAAACTAAATGCGTGTCCCTCAACTGAGGAATGGCCGAGTTATGAATTTAAGGAATATTATAAGAAGTGATTCATCGGAAATTGAGATAGTTTCAGGGAAGCCTTGGGAAACATGTATGAAGTGATGTAGACTGAACAAACACTTTTTACTATAACAACAGTGTAAAAAATGAAGACGTTTGTAAGACTTAAGAGTTCTGATTAATGCAATAGGCCATGATTCCAGAGCACTGAAGAATGCAACCCCTTTACTGACAAAATGTTTTTTAAAATGATGGGCGTAATATACAGAGTTTTGGACAATGTCAATATGGAATTTTGTCTTGCTTGACATATCTGTAAAAAGAGTTTGGATTTTCTTTCTTTTCCTCTCCAGGGAGAGAATGTGGTAGAAGAAAAAAAATGCTTGATAATTGAAAAGAATGTAATTACAAAAATTTAAATCAGAGGCAATCCTAAATGCATGAGTTTTTATTGTGGTTTAAATGGTATAATTGGTCATTAAACCCAAACTTAATCAATTTAAATTCCCTTATCTAAAATTTTTTACCTTATGGATCACCCTAAGCACTAAACCAAACCAAAGAAACAAACTATCCCCACAAGGGATCATCTGTAGCAGAGGTCCTGAATTTGGGGGTCTGTGAACTTGTTTTTTAATATTTTGATAACCTCGTTTCAATATAATTAACTTCCTTTATAATCCTGTGTACTTTAATTTGTGCATTTAAAAATATTATTGTGAAAAATGATTCATAGGATTTGCCAGACTGCAAAAGGGGTCCATGCCACACACACAAAAAATTAAGAATCCCTCATCTAAAAGGACCTCAGATATTGTATATTTTTAACAATGGGAGGAGCTGAAAAGAATTACTCAGGGTCACTAAAGGGCAGGGTTGAGAGATGCAGCTTCCCCCTCCCACCACATACTTGTACCAGGAACCAGGTAAGAGTTTGATACCCAGTCTTAACAACTTTCCCTTAGGCTACTAAAAATGGTCTATTTTGCTAAAGAAATTATTTACCAAATACACTTGAATTTTTAGCCATCTGTTCAAATGGACCAAAGGAGGAAAATCGTCCAAGAAGGGAAATATACAACAAAGGGATTGGGTGAAATTATCTTTAAGAATCCCTTCCAGCTAGCTGTAAATATTAGGTGCCCCTTTCCCTTACCCAACCTCCTAATCTCCTTGAAATCAGGGACTATTGGTCTTTGCACCTTGGAGCACCTTTCCTGGTATAAAACCTGCACTAATTTTAAAAATGTTAAAATTGTGCACAGCCTCGTTTCCATCTCGTTTCATTGTTTTATCAAGGGTTATTTAGGAAAATTTGGAAACAGCAAATTAGGAGCACAAGTACAGGATGGGGGAAAGTTAAGTTAGAAACTCAAGCAGGGAAAGTAAAACAAAACAAACAAACAAAAAACTCACCAACAGCTCAGTGAACGTACAGAAAAAACATGTACATTGTGCAAATAAAACCAGATGTGGTTCTAATTTTCCATCACATAACCACTGCAAACTAAGAATGTCCGCTCAGACTTCTGGAAATACATCATCAGGAATTTGGGCATTCACAAACACTTACTGAACTGCTTATTTCAGAATTTATTTCTTTCCGATAGTTTGGTTCCACACCCTAACCTGTCTAGATAAAAATAAAAATCCTGATAATCGGTTCCCAGGCCGCCTCAGCCCACTGTTTCAGAAGTCCTACGTCTTGTTTAGGTCCCCGCCTTGAAAACAAACCCGGTTGCCCCATTTTGTCCCGTAAACAGAACAGAGACTCCTCTGAACCCGAGGCAGCTCCGTATGAAGTCACCGCGTTTGTTGTTTCAAACATGCAATTAAAAGAAAATGACACAGACAATCCAGGAGATTAGGCGGCGGAGTGTGGAGGTGTAGATCCCCGGGATAACGCCCATGCGGGCGCTGTCCCTGCCAGCCTCTCCCCCCAATCCCATGCCCCCGGCCCCTTGGGCATCCCCGGATCCAGCGGGGTATCTCTGCCGGAGTTTCGGAACTTGGAGTTTCCCGTTTTCTCTAGAGCCACAGAATGCCATTAACCCCGGGGAAGGGGAGCAGAGGGGGCCGGGGGGCAGATCCCGCTCTCTTTGGGAGGTCCGAGCCAAAGAAGAAAGGCGCTGGCGCGGCCGCGTCCCTCTGCCTCTGTCCTCGGTGACCACCTCCTGGGAGGGCCGCTAGCCGGCCACCCCCGCGATCCTTTACCCGACGCAGAAGTAGCGGCCCCCCCTCCAGGGGTGGACCCCGGGCCCCGCGTCTTGGGGGACTAGGGGAGCGCGGGCCCGGCTCCCCCCCGCAGCGCACCGTCCCCCCAACTCTCTGCCCAAATCTGCTCCAGCCCGGAGCTCACACCCCCCCCTCGCCCCACCCCCACCTCCTCCCCTCCGTCCCCCACTCTTCCCCCCCTCCCCCGATCGGAAAAGTTCCTTCCAGCGGGGCAGCCGGAGGGGCGAGTCCCGGCAGGGGAGGAGGGAGTGGGGAAGCAAAGAGTGGGGGGCTTCTCCTCCCGAGCCTAGCGGAGGACACCAAAGCCCAGGAAGTTCCGGTCACTTACCGGCCCGTCCGGGGACGCTGGGCAGCGGCCCGAGAGCGGGGGGAAGGAGGACCCCGCGGCCCCGGCAGGGAGGGGGCGGCCGGGGGCGGCTGCAGGCGATCAGGAGAGGAGCCCGGGGAGGGGGAGCAGGGGAACAGCATCTCCTTCTCGTCCCCGAAGTGGAGGCGGAGGGTGCAGCCCTGGCTCCGGCCGCTGCCCTGGCTCCAGCCGCTGCCTCGGCTCCGGCCGCTGCCCTGGCTCCGGCCGCCCGCCGCTACGGCCCCGCGGTGCAGCGCGGAGCCCGAGCTGGCTGTCCGGGGCCCCCAGTGCCCGCATCGGGGCCGGCCCCCGGCGCCGCCGCCGCGCCCCGCCCCGCTGTCACTCAGCCGAGCACGCCCCGACTCCGGGGAGCCCCGCCCCGGCCCGGGCCGCCCCTCGGGGGCGCGGGGAGCGCGCCTTCCGCCTACCTCTGCCCCATCCATCCCCGGGGGGCGGGATGTCCCTAAAACTCACCCCGGCCCCTCGGCTCACCTGGAAACGGGGGCGCCTGCGACTCTGTGACCTCCAGGACCAGCCTCCGGGTGCTAGGGGTGACGGTGATGGTGATGGGGGGGGACACCCCACGTGCTCGGGGGCTGGACTGGAGCGGTGGGGAGAAGACGCAAAGGACCAGGTGAGAGAAGCCAGAGGCACCGCGCCCCCCCAAGAAAACCGAGAAACCCAACCAATCCGCCAGATATTTATTTCGCACCTACTACGTGCTCTCCAAGACAAAAATAAGACCCCCGCTCCCCGGGAAGTCAGCTTTCCATTGGGGGGATCCAGCACCTTCCCAGGTAGGTAAATACAGGTATAAAGGGGGCATAGAGCATGCTCAGATTGGCACTTCCTGGTGGGTTACACAAAGTATGAACAGGTATCCCCTGCCTGCTCCCAGCGAGAGCTCCGGGGGCCTGCTTCCGGCCTGGTTTGACATGGGGGCGGGGGGCTTCAGTGAGAGAAGACATGGAACCCCCTCGTTGGGAGCCGAACTGGAAGAGCTGATGATCCAGGGGAAATAAACTAGCTAAAGGACCTCTGCTTCTCTTACTTTCCGAGGGCAAAGCAAGGAGGGGCAATTGCCCTGTCTCCCAGCAGGATCCCATTGGGCAAGAACACACGCGTGTGTGTGTGTGTGTGTGTGTGTGTGTGTGTGTGTCTGTGTCTGTGTGTGTGTGTGTGTGTGTGTGTCTGTCTGTCTGTGTGTCTGTGTGTCTGTGTGTCTTCTTTATTGATTTTAGGCAGATGAGTATCCCATGGTGGATTGTGTTCAAGACTGACGGTCACCTTGTGTGTTCTGAAATTTCTGACAGTCCGAGGAAGCCATCAGCTGCTGCTGCCACAGTACCTGAAGACTAGAGGTGCTTATTTATCAGAGAAGGCTGCTGTTAAGGAAGATCAAGTCTTGTTATTTGATTGGACAGAGCTCAGCACAGGTCAAGGATAAATTGCTTAATTAGGAATATTGTAAAATATTCTTTTTTAAGTTTTATTGCTGTTTTTATGTTGCAGAAATTTATATATTATTCCCACTTCATGAAAGGTCTCATAACAAGTGATAACAGTTAAGTAAAAGCAGTGACTTCGTCTGAAAGTGTATGCATTTCATATCTTTCCCCCCACACACACCTTTATATATTTTTTTAAATGAACAGAAATCCATTTTCTCTCCTTCCCACTCCCTACCCCACTGGGAACAAAAGAGAGAAAAACGAATTTTCTTGTAACAAATATGCACAATCAAGCAAAACAAATTCCCAAATGTGTATACAAAAATAGATGTCTCATTCTGCATCCTAACTCTCTCATCTCTGTTTCGTTATTGGTCATCAGGAATCATGAATGGTCATTGTATCAATCATAGTTCTTACAGCTTTCAAAGTTGTATTTACAGTGTTATTGTATAAATTGTTCTTCGGCTTCAAGAGTTTATAAAAATCCTCAAAAGTGTTCATTTTCATAATGTTACATTGTATAGCATTAATGTTATACATTTGTCTACTTCTGCTTACTTTACTATGTATCAGAACATATGTCTTTCTCTGTCTTTTTGAAATCATTAATTTCTTCATTTCTTACTACTTCCTCACATTCATATACCACAACTTACCCAGCCATTCCTAAATGGATGAGTATCTTCTTAATGTCCAGTTTTTTGCCACCACAAAAAGATGAAATGTATATTTTTTATGTAAAAAATCAGTTTCTCATTCCTTAATCTCTTTTGGGTACAGGCCTAGCAGTGGTATAGCTGGGTCAAAGATACAAAGATACAAATTACAGTCCAGATTACCTCCACATGAGAGATCCACCAATACTGTATCAATGTGCCTATTTTCTCACGGACCTCCCTAATCTTTGATTTTTTTTTTTTTTTTTTGGTAATCTTTGCCATGCTGATGGATGTAAAGTAGAATCTCAGAATGGCTTTTATTTGAAGTTCTCTAATTAGTAATGAACTGGAACATTTTTTTAAAAAAAATATGGCTATAGATAGCCTGAGATTGTTCCCTTGAGAACTGCCCATATCAGAGAATGACTCTTTTTCTTAGGAATTTAAATCAATTCCTTAAATATCTTGCAAATGAGACCTTAAGCAAAGAAACTTCCTGCAGAGATTTTGCCAGCTAATTGTTTCCCTTTGAATCTAATTTTGTTCAATTATTTTTGTGCAAAAAACCTTTAAACTTTATATAACCAAAATTATCCTTTTTATCTTCTGTGACCCTCTATTTCTTGTTCACAGAAATTTTCTCCTATCCATGGATCTGACAGGCAATTTCTGTCTTATAGCCTTGTGAGACTTAAAAATTAACTTCCATGCGAAATGTAACCATAATTAGAAGTTATTTGCATCTTGTTAATTGGGTTAATGCTTGATATGATTCTTCCATTTTTAGCATTTCTGTTTAATAATAAACTACCTGTCCCATACCTGATTCATGTTGTACATTGAAAAACTTCTTTTACTTCCCCCTTTTTATGGGAAACCTAGACTGGTGAGCCATATAACTGCTTCTAAAATTAACATCAACCCTGGTTCACCTAGGTAGGGTGCTTAATGAGCCAAAGAGTTTGAAAATGGCAACCTTGATCCCCCAATTAGGCTTCCTCAGGACCAAACCTGGTTCACGAATGGAAATGGGTGGGGAGGGACTTGCAGCCAAGATGGCAGAGTAGCTGGAAAAAGTCCAGTGAACTCTTTATGCTTAGCACTCTAGCACAGGGAGAGTCTGTGTACCAGGGCCGTAAGGTGACCCAGATTCAGCACAGAGAAATCTAACCCAGTGTAGGGTATGGAGACAACTTTGTCTCTCACAACCCAGTTCCAGGTCACAGATTCAGGGTGGACTGAGGAGGGGACTTCTGCCTAGGAGTGGCTTTCAGGGCTAGGGACCATAGGCTATATACAGAAGAAAGCAGGTAGTAGTGTGTGGCTCAGACTGAAGGAGCCTAGTGAGGTCTCAGCTTCAGCCTTCAGCCCAGACTGAAGCCTACAAAGGAATCACCAGGGTGGGACCTCAGGCCAAAGGGGAGCCTACAGTTCTGGCTCTTTGAACCAGCAGAGCTTCCCAGATGGCTGACAGAGCCAAAGCCAGCAGCGTCTCCATAAAGCCAAATTCAGGTCAGGAACTTGCAGTATATTGACAGAAAGATGGATATGAAAGAAGTTGTGAAAATAGAAATGACAAAACTTGGTAGTTGGTTGGATGTGTTCAGTGGAAATAAGGAGACTTGAAAGATGGTGATGCTCTTGTGGGAAGTAACAAGTTTCTGTTGTCCACATTCCTAGGTGATAAGGGTTGTGACCTAATATGGATAGGTTAGAGGTCAGAAACTAATGTGCAGGCCCAAGGAGCTGTGTGAGAAAGGGCCTATCAGACAGAAGAACATGGAGTCACATAGCCAGGGGACAGAGATCCACAGTTCAGAAAACAGTGTAAGAAGCCCCATCTTCCGATATATATTGTAGTCTTCCTGCAACCTTACTGGGGAGGCTACCCGTCCATTCAGGGGGAATGGATGTAAAGATTAATAAAGGCTTTCCTGATTTTACAATAGGTATTGTTCTTTATTTAAGGTGAGCATGTTTCTCACTGTTGGGGGCTTGTTAAACAGGCTCACTTCTAACACTTGAAAGATATAGGAAAATATGGAAGGAGAGGTAGGTTTGGGGGAAATAAATGAGTTTGTTATGCCCATCAGGGCCACCAGGTAGAAATATTTCTAAGACTATTAGGGATTTATGAGACTAGAGTTCACAAAAGAGGTGAGAGCTAGAAATACTGAATTAGGGCATCATCCTGTTCATATTCTCTGTGCTGAGTAGGTCCTTCATGTGGCCTAGAGAAAGCTTTGAGAAATCTTATGAAGCTGGAAAATATTCCAATATGGATCCAGCTATGGACAGTTTTCCAAGAGGCAGGCTTTCTACCTTCAGATAGACTCATCAACATTGGTCACCGGCTACTGAATTGGAAAGTGAATGTGCATGTCATTGAGGGTAGCCAGGTAGAGCTATGGGCTATATCTAGTTAGGAAGACCTGAGTTTGAATCCAGTCTCACACACTAGCTGTATGGCTCTGGGAAAGGGTAACAGTAAGTACCCCAACATACACAGGGGGCCTGCGATCACAGGTTCTTAGATCTGTATTTATAAAAGGAAAGACAATTTTTGAGAGGTTAACTATCTCCTTAGTCAAGCACATTTATCATTTACCTAGTTCAGGGGAAAAACGTCAGCACCCTGAACTTCAGAGAAAATACAGAGAAATCAAAGATCAACAGACATGGCTTCCAACTGGCTGACCGTAATCAATACATATATTACAAATCAACAGACATATCCAACTGTCTGATCATCATTACCAGAGAGAGAAGTACCAACATCTGAGTTTTCAAAGCCAGGGGGCTCTTTAGTGGCTTCCCAGAGTCACCTCTGACCAAACAAACACTTCTAGTCAGTAAGCCCCAAAGTAAAACCTCAACTCTGGGTATTTATACCTTTCTCAGAGCCAGAGGGCATCCCAACCCTTGAGAACCAGTGCCTCATTAACAAAAGATGTGGGCCTTCCAACAAATCTTCCCTAATCAAACTCCCCTTAATGGTTTGGCCCTTTAATGGGTGGGGAAGATCTTTAATCACACTAAAATAATTAACAATGCAAATATATATACTGTTTCTAGTTAAAGAAACTCTTGTTTCTCTACTTTACTACTAATAAAGATTCTTCGTTGATAAAGGCAAGATTCAATCCGAGGCACTTGATTATACTAAAACAAAACCAGCAAAAGATCCCACTTTGCTTGCTATCACAGCAAGTCAGTTAACCCTGTTTACCTCAGTTTCCTCATCTGTAAAATGAGCTGGACAAGGAAATGGCAGACCACTCCACTCTCTCTCTGCCAAGAAAACCCCAAATGGGGTTTCACCTAATACAACTGAACAATAAATGTTTATCATTGAGGTCAAGGAACATTTGAAGTATTAGAAAAATACTTCTATAAAATTTAACTTCCCTACTCAAAAGTTTTCAGTAATTCCCTATTGCCTGTATTACAAAATTAAAAACTCCTTACTCTAACATTGAATACCTTCCATGTAGGTAGCTTAATCAATAGAAGACTGGGTCTGGAGTTGGCAAGACCCGAGTTCACATTTGACCTCAGACACACTAACTAACTGTGTGATCGCGGGCAAGTCACTGACTTTTTTCCCTGACTGCAAAATGAGAAGGTTGGAGTCCAAGGCTTCTAAGGTCCCTTCTAGGTCTAAATCTGTGATCACCATGCTTTTGCACAGTGAAGTGCCTATGTGTGGAATGGGCTTCTTTCTATACCCCTGCCTTGTAGATTCCCTCAGTTGCTTTAAAATACCTCCTACACAAGGCCTTTACTCATAGCCCCAGCTGTTATCCTCTTCCTTTTGAAACTACTACCTGTGTTCCTTTATAGATTGATACCTTTCTCCTAACTATTCTTTCCTCTCCTGGTTCTCCCTACCCAGAGGAACGTTCTTTCTCTGTCTGTTTTATGTTACCTAACCATGGGTGTCCCCCAAAGCTCTATCCTGGGCCTTCTTTTCCTTCTGTCATAAATCAAAAAGTGATCTCATCAGTTTGTTTGGATTCACCTATTTCTGCACAGATGATTCTCAGATCTTCATACCAAATAATCAACTAAAAAAAGCCATTATTAAACACTATGTGTCAGACATCATACTAAATACTGGGAATAAAGATAAGCAAAAACTTAGTCTCTGACCTCAAATTCACATTTCAGTGGAGAAGACAACTGGAAAATAGTTATATAAATACAAGATATCTACAGTTGAAATGGAAGGTAAATCCCAGAGGGATTTGCTTTTTTACAGAAAGTAGGCTTTGAGCTGAGACTTGGTAGTGTCCAGGAGTCAGAGGTGAGGAAGGAGAGCATTGCGGGCATGGGACAGCCAGCCAAAAGGCTGGCTATGAAACATCCTGAGTGAGGGACAAATCGAGCAGTATAGTTGCTTTGAACAGTTCAGGGAGAGGAGAAAAGTTGAAGAAGTGAGGAAAATTAATATCGTGCTAAGGTATTACATGACTGCACATGTATAATAACCTATATCAAATGGTTTACCTCCTCAGGGAGGGAGGGATAGAATTTGGAACTCAAAACTTTTTTTTTAATATTAAAAATTGTCTTAACATGTAATTGGGGGAAATAAAATATCATTTAAAAATTAGCACTATGCTGTATCATTTAATAATCACCATTATTTTCTAATGCATCCTGTGCCCCAGTTTGACAAACTCCATCTCTCAGTCTAGCTCAAAAGACAGACTTTCACAATCCTCTCGGTTCAAAAAAGTGCTTTCTCCTAGCCCCCTGGGCAAATACTTGCTAATCTGTCTAATAAGGGACCCTGGCTGCCTTTACCCAATAAACAAAGAACTAGCTGGGGCTGGGCCTCTCCCCAGAGGAATGCTCCCCAGGTCCAGGCCTCTCCTGCTCAAAGTTAGGGCTGATTTGGTCTCCTAGGGGAAAGCTAATGGGTGAGGAGGGGAGGGAAAACCAGCTTGGGGTGGTACTGATTTTCTAGCCAAGATTATTAGAGGCCGGCGAGGCCCATAAAAGCAATTAGCATTCCTTGATTGTCAGATCAGGGCATAATCAGTCACACCTGAAGGCCAACCCACTTTCCCCAGCTGCTTTTCAACAACCCACTCGCTGCTTTGGGGTCTCAATAATTATTGTCTTTTTCTTTTTCTGTCTTTTCCTGATTGCTGACCTCATGGGGGAGGGGGGAGGGAGACACGGGGGGAGTCTGAGCTATTTTATTAACACACTGTTAATAAATTGTTCTCTTGCCCTGGAGAAAAACATGCCTCAGTTTGCCTAGGTGTCATTTTGCTTTCCACAGAAAACTAGGTAGGTAAAAAGGATTTTTTAAAAGTCAGCTTTTACATATTTGATCCACAAGGTACTGGGAGCTACTGGGTTTATCCAGTGTGGTAGAAACATATTTTAGTTTCTCCTGAGCTACGATTCTCCATCACCAATTGCCCTTTGGACCTCTCTTACTTGCTCTCCGGTAGGCATCTCAAACCCAACAGGTCTAAACAAGTCATTATCTCTCACCAAACAACCCTCTCCTTTTACCAAATGCACCATCCTCCCAGTCTTCCAGGCTCCTAGCCTTGCCGTCATCCTGAATTGTCCCCCTACACCTACAGTCTCTTGGCTAACCTTGTCATTTCTCCCTTTGCTACATCTCACATGGACCTTTCCCTCCAAACCCTTAGCCGCCACCCTTCATCACCTCTCACTTGGGCTATTTGCCTGAAGTCTCTCCCCATTCCAACCTATCCTCCTCTTAGCCGTTACTTAATAAACTCCAGTTTATCTCTTCGTTTTACCACTAAGATCAAATTTTAAAAATATTCTATTTATCTTTTAAAGCTTTTCAACATCTGCCCTCTTCCTACCTGTCCAGTCATCTGGCTCCACGTACTTCTGTGATCTTTCTTCATTATTTCTCTTGAATGTAGTCAGGTGCATGTTGTCTTCACCATTAAAATGGGAGCTCCTTGAAGGCAGGGACTGGTTTTTTTTTTTCCTTTCTTTGCACAGCCCTCCTTCACTTAAATCCAGTTCACTTGTGCGTCATGTTCATGGCATCACCTCCCTGATGTCATGGTCCTCTTGGAGAATGAAGGACTAACAACAGTACCAAATAGGTCAGCAGAATCTTAGGAAGCCATCTACAATTAATCAAGAAAACAACACGTACTTATTTATCACTTCTGAGGAGAGGCATCTTGGCACAATGGAGAAAGTGCTGAACTTTGGAATCTGGAAGTCCTGGGTTCAGCTCAAGAAGCTTCTCTGGTTCCTTCTTGCCTCTCGGGTAAAAGGCTAATTCCTCTCTGTGGCATTTGAAGTCCTTCACCATCTAAGTTCAGCCTACTTTAATGGCCAGACTGACCTACTTTCTCTTCCTCTTACATGAGGTAGCACCTTTCATCCTCTGCCTTTTCACTGCCTGCCCTGCAGGCTGGAATGGATTCTCTCCTCCTGTCAGTCTCCTAGAATCCCTGGCTTCCTTCATGTTTTAGTTCAAGTGCAGGGAACCTCACCAACAGCCCCCACAGAGATCCTTTCTGCTGCTGGAGGAAAGCTGTTGCATCCCTCCCACTTTACCCCCTCTATGCTTTATATTTACATATATATATATATACATATATATATGCATGTGTATATGCATATTTATAGGTGTATATATACATATGTGTACATATGTGTGTATATACATATATGTATTGCATACATATGCATGTGTCGTTTCCACAGAATGTAAGCCCTTGAGCCCAGGAACTACTCTTTTTTTGTCTTTGCATCCCCGGAACCTAGCAAAGCATCTGGAGCATAGCTTACTCGTAAGAGCTATGTCTCAATTAAATATAATAGCCATTTCAGGAAAAGCTGTGGTTTAATAATGTGGGTTGTAGGAGGGAGGCTTCTTGGAGGTGGTAAAGACTGGGCAGTATTTGGATGGAAAGAAGGACTGGATTTCAGGTCATAGGAAGCAGAGTAAAAAGGACACTGCAGCATATGATATTAGTGCACTTATCAAAGCATCAGCTTGACCGGATCGGAAGGTGTGTCCAGGGGAGGAAGGGAAAAGGGGAATGTGAAGGAAGGTGGGGCTAGATTATGTTGGGTGTGGAAAAAAATTATTTCCCCTAGGTTCCTGAGAATAATAATAGCTGACTTTTATATAGTGCTGCTCAATACACTAGCTACTTTCATATATGTCATCTCAGTTCCCATCATCATCCGGTGAGGTAAGCAATGTCCATGCTACTCTTTTGCAAATGAGGTAACTGAAACTTCCCAGTCACAAATGTAGTTAAATGACTGAGCAATGATTTCAGTTCCTGCTTTAAGACTCCTAGGCTAGGATTCTTTCCAAAAATGCCACTGCTGCCTCACTAGCACTCCTGAACTCCAGGGACCTGTTTGTTGCCCATCGAATTAGACTGGTTCAAGAGTCCAGTAGCACACCCATCCTATGCCAAAACAAAATTTAGTCAATTTTCTGCTCAGTGACAAATTAATGAAAGCAAAAACCTTCATGGATCACAAATCTGAACCATTTACTACTATCTAAAATGCAAAGACCAAAATACTAAAAAAAGATTTCACCCAAATTCACAGCCTTTTTAGAATCACTGCTAACACTTATACAAGGCCTTTATGGTTGGCAAATCACTTTACATGTGTTATTTTATCCTCATGCCAACCTTATGAGGTAGGTGCTATTGTTACTCTCATGTTTAGATGAAGAAACGTGCTCAGAGAGTGATTTGAGATGAAGGAGAGAGGAGAAGAGGGAGGTTTCAGCAAATAGCCTTAAATTTTTTTTCAGTGAGGATTGAAAGTGTTCATCTAAGAAGATGAAGGAATGGGATGCTGTGAGAGGCCTCAGAAGCTATGAAAAAGCTGAAAATAAATACTGTGGTGATTGGGCTAGCTCACAATCAAATGTGTAAAATAATTGCCTTAATTCATTAAAGGTCCAGTTGAGATTATGTATCATTGTTTGTAGTGGAATCAGCATAGTTTTGTAATTTTTTTCAAGTTTTTAGCAGCATGTGAATAGGAATGAAAGATGGTGAGGTTGGTGAGCAAAGATCAATGATAAAACAAGGGACAGCTAGATGGGTCAGAGAATAGAGTGCCAGGTCTGTGAGTCAGCAAGACCTGCCTTTAAATCCAGCCTCAGAGGCTCACTAGCTGTGTGACCCCCAGACAAATCACTTAACTTTGTTTGCCTCAGTTTCCTTATCTGAAAAATGGACTGGAGAAGGAAATGACAAAGTACTCCAGTATCTTTACCAAGACAACCCTATGGACAGTATGGTCCACAAGGAGTCAGATCCAGTTGAACAGCAAGAGATTCAAATGTAATAGATATAGTAGAGGTGAACTGATTTACTAAAGGGTGCTTTGTATGTAACTGAGGAGGGGTTGAGAACTAGATCATGGAAACTGAGTAGATTGAGGAACTGGGAAGCTAGGGTATGTGAAGGAATATCAGTAGGTATGGTGAAGTCCTCTAATCTGAGGGGATAGGGAGACACTGAAACCACTGAGGAAGGTGAATATCCTAGGGGTAGATAGATAACAGCTACCAGGTTGGGGACTGGGCCATAAATTTGAATAGTGTGAACCTCAAATGAGGAAGGAATGGTTGTTTGATGATGGTGATAGAGGGAGAATCTTGGAGTTGTGATGGGATGTAAGGTGCATTCCAACTCACCACCAATGAGTTGGGACGGAAGATGCATAAATCAAAGTACAACCAGTACTAGAAAGAATAGACAGGGATGTAATGTCAGTAGGTAGGAGTCAGGTCTCAGGGAGTGCCCCAAAATGGACAAAGTGGGAAGGGAAAAAGTTTAAGATGAAAGCAATTTATTAATTATGAAGCAGGAATTCCAGAAAGTGTTGTGGAAGTGGTCGGTACATGTGGAGTCATTTGATATTAATCATAAGATCATTAAAATTTTCTTTGTTATCTTTAAGTGACTTAAAATTTTGACATTGGCAGACCTCTTTGGATGTTAGAGGAAAGCCTTTGAGGCAACATTTTAACCAATGCTTCTTCTAGTAAAAAGTAAAAATAAAATAATCTTGACAAGATCTTTTATTTACTATACTTTTCAGTTAAATGTGTAAATGTAAAGGTGTGATGTGCTCCAGAATATTATTTATGAAAGCCTACACATTCCCTCTCCTTACTTAATCAGGGTACTTCAATACATGCATAGAGTATTAAACGTTTCACTTTGGGGCAAGTTCGACTGAGTGCTAACTTTTTGTATATACTCCTGCCATTAGGAAAGGGGAGAATTTGATTCTTTTTAAATGATACCTTTCTATTCTCACTGCATAGTCCTGAACTGACTTTGGGCTTTCATTCCTCAAGAAGAGATGCAAAGTTTGGGGTCGGTAGTCTTCCAAGTCTCTTGTTATGCCAATGACCATGACTTACTCTATCCTGCTTGTGAGACTTTCTGCTATTTTAGGAGGTTATAGATAAAAGTCATTCATTTTAAAAATCACTACTATGAGATCTTTTCATACTCATGGAGCTCATTGGTAAGGGGGAAAAAAACTTAATATTTGAATGGAGATTTAGATCTCTCATTTGGAGATGGGTAGCCACTGGTGTCCTAAATTTGCTGTTCCTGACATGGAATAAATATATAGACATGTAGGACCAAGAATTTATTATTGATCATAGATTTGTATATGAAACAAAATGATAAAATAGTCATTTAATAGTAAGAAAAATCTATTGAATAGTGCCTGCTGGAAGTATGAAGAAATTTGGGAGGAATAAAACCATTTTCGGCTTTTCCTCACTTCTTTAAGGTGTGGTTGGAGTTCTTTGTTCCACTGAGCAGAATCCCTAGTTACTGAATCCTGTAGCTCACACCCTGAGATATCTTCAGGGACCTGATTAGCTGCTTCAAGAAAATCCTCTCTCTGCTTTGCTCTATCTCTCTCCCACAGGCAGTGGGTCATCCAGTCTCTACTTGAGGATCTCCAGGGAGGAGCCTTTTACTTACCAAGTTGACTATTAGGAAGTTTTTTCAGACATCATACCTTATAACAAGAGTGGTACCGACCATGTACATGCTCTGCATTATTCTAGTCAACCATTTGGTAGTTCAGGGCCACCTCCATCTGTGTGGTAATCTATTACAGAAAGGGCTTGACAACTGAAGCAGGAGAGGGCTGGTGGCAAGGAGGAATCTTCAGCAACTGTTTTACCTTCTTCAAAAGAGAGTGTGGCCATTAGAAAGAAGATTGACCAGAGCTTGGCTGTTTGATCTAGACAGTGACAAGCAGAGATAAAAATCTAAAATAGGTCATAGATGATGGTGGGGCACAGCCAGGAGAAAGATGAAATTTGTCCAGTCTGGGCTTCTCCCTAAAATGGAGGCACTGGGAGGGACTTATCAATGGAAGAAGAAGCCAGGCATAGTGGAAGGATATTTGAAGGTGAGAAGGTGGAAAACTTGAGAGATTGGATGTTCCAGGATGAAAAGGCCCCAGGAACCAAGGGAGATTCCAAGGTGAGACTGCAGGCATGGTAATGAAGTACTGAAAATCCGAAGCAAAGGACAAGAGGAAAGAGATAAGATAGAAAGGAAGGAAGTAAAGAAAGAAAGGAAGGAAGGAAAACTTTACTATGTACCTATTATGGAGGCATAGCTTTGAAGTTTGGAAAATCAGGAAACCCTCTTATAATATACCTGAAAAATTGGTTATCTGACCTCTTATTGAAGACCTGGAAAGGAAGCAGATCCTTCCACATCTCTAGGTAACCCTGTCCACTCTAGGACAGCTCTGTTAGGAAGATTTTCCCCATATTAAACCTAATTAGGCCTCTTTACTACTTTCACTCACTGGGGCCAAATGCTGGAATGTTAAATATTCCAGTCGAGTCCATCCTTCACATGTGAGTTTTTCATATATTTGAAGACTGTTTATCATGTCCTACTGATCCTTCTCTTCTAAACATCCTTAGTTTCTTCAGCTGACCAGAAACACAAATAGCCAACACGCTTTCATCAAAAACAGGTCATGACCAATAAATTTTATTTCCTTTTTGGCTACTAGACTGGTAGATCAGGGTAATAATGTTGACATAGGATCGTTTCATTTAAGGAACTAACTTGGATGAGCCTTGAGCAAGTTGAGAACAGCATGGACACAGCTGTATCGATGATTCTGTGTTTCTTCTCCTGTGGGTTGTGTGTGGATTCCACCAGTACATTAGCTATTTGGAAAGATAGCAAGGGGAAAAACTGATGTGTATCTGCATGGTTTCCTTACCCAATCCATACCTCTAACAACAAATGTACTGTAGTTGTAACTGGTATGTACGCTGGAGCTAAGAGTCAACATGCTACAAGGGGGATGCCTCTGATGGCAGTGTAGTTCAGATATAGTATCTAACAAATGGAACTCAAACTATCTTTTTCTTACATGAACTAATGCTGTGAAATAAGCAGAACCAGTAGGAGCAACACTTCGATGACCAACTTTGATAGACTTAGATCTTCTTAGTAATACAATGATCTAAAATAATTCCATAAGATTCATGATGGAAAATGATCACCTCCAGAGAAAGAACTAAGGAGCCTGAATGCAGATCAAAGCAGACTGTTTTCTCTTTTTTTTTGTTTTTTTCTTTCTCATGGTTTTTCCCATTTGTTCTGGTTCTTCTCTCGCAGCATGACTAATGTGGAACTATCTTTAATATGATTGCACATGTATAGCCTATATCAGATTGCATGTCATCATGGAGAAGGAGAAAATTTTAGAACTCAAAATCTTGCAAAAGTGAATACTGAAAACTAAAAATAAATTTTATAAAAAGTTTGAAAAAAAAAGAAACTTATCTTTTCAAGGTGTAGCACAAGGTTCTGGTTGGATTCAATTGTCATCTCTAGTCAAATGGATACCAAAGCAAAATATCCAACCTTCCCATCTCTTTTGAACTCCAGTTTCTTCTCTCCAACTGCTTGCTTCACATCCACTTGAATATCTTATAAGCATCTCAATTTCAACATGTCCAAAGCAGAATTTATTACCTTTTCCCCTAAACCCACCCTTTCTCCTAATTTTCCTATTTCTGTTGAGGATACCACCGTTCTCATGGTTGTGACCTAGACAGGAATCATACTTGACTTCTAACTCTTTCCCTCCTGTGTGGGATGACAAGATTCCCTACTTAAATTAATTACTCAGAGGCCTCTCAAAGTGATGACAGAAAGTTTATTTATTCGATTCTCAAGAAGTGGGGCAATTCCTTCTACTAGATGACCTGGAGTAGGAAAAGCTGAAGACAAAGGAAAAGCAATAATATATATAGACTCTAATGCAAATCTTTCCTTCCCCACTGACCATTATCCTCATTAGTTGAGAATATGATCTTACATTCTAGATGCCAAATCTAGCCAATCCCTTTTGAAATGAAGACATTGAAGAATTACGTAAGTTTTATCCAATCATTGAGACCCTAATGTACTACACAGTTTTATATCCTTATATGGAATTATTCCACTCTAAAAATATTGTAACCTTGAGCCTCTCTTGGTCTTTCTTATGCTTGGGAGAAGAATTACAATCTGAGAAGTCTTCACTAAACCTATTCCACTCACTCCTGTACTCAGCCAGTTGCCAAGGCTTGGTGATTCTACATCCTCAGTATTTCTTACATTTGTCCCCTTCACTTATCCATAATAAAATCACCCTAGTTTGGGGTCTCATTATCTCTTGTTTCGACTGTTGTATTAGTCTTGTAACTGGTAGCCCTGCATCCAGTCTCTCCCTTCTCCGATTCATCCTTATTCATTCATCCATCCATCTAACCAACCATCCCTCCATCCCTCCATCCATCCATCCATCCATCCATCCATCCATCCATCCATCCATCCATCCATCCATCCATGCTATGAGCTTCTTGAAGGCTTTGCCCTTTTTAGTATACCCTGCACTTAACCCAATTCCTGACACATAGTAGTTCCGCTTGACAAATATTTGTTGACTAACTGACTGACTCAAATCCTCCTCATGACACTTCTAGAAACCTGGGATCCCTTCAAGGCTCAGCTCACCTTTCTCAAGAGGCCTTTCCTCATTCTCCCAGTTCTTGATGCCTTTCCACTTCCCGCCATCCTGAATCAGTATATATTTATTTTGATTTTAACCCGAGGGTAGTTATCTGTGAATGTGTTGTAACCTTCCACCCCCAGGGGAATATTATTTCCTTGAGAGTAGGAATTGTCTCACTTTTGTACTTACATGCCTGACATCTAGCATGGTACCTGGCACATAGTAGGTGCTTATTAAAATGTTGGTTGATTGAAGTGACAGAATCACTTGACTAGAACATTCCAATGCACAATGAATGAATTAAGTAAGCAATTTGCAGCTTAATTGGTTTGTCAATTTATGTAGCATATTAATGAGGCAGCTGTCTGCCCTGGGCCTGTTCTCCCCTCCCTTACCAGGGCCTGAAATTCTCATCATTTGAGTCACTAATGAATTAAAACACAAAATCTCTCTATTGTATTTGGAAGACAAATGTACATTTCCCTCACTGATTAGTCACTTCTTTTTCTTTTGTCAAGACCTGTGATTTAACTAGTGTAGGTCTCTGTTTCTATCAATGAATCACCAGTCTTAACTCAAATTACAGTCTTGGAGAATTGCCTGTGGACCCTAGGAGGCTGTGGTATATCCAGAGTTACACAGCAGATACGTGTCAGAGATTGCACTTGACACAAGGTCTTTCTGATTCTGAGGCTGGTTTTTTATCCATTATGTGACATCAACATGAGTTATTTGATCTGATAGGCCATTTGTCACTTTGGACCCCTAGAGGGTCAGCCGTAGCAAAGATGAGATGAGAAGGGTAGAAGGGCAAGAGAAGGGGACCTACTTTGGGCCAAGTATGACTCTTAGGGCTCCTGGAGAATGGGCCCTAAGGTCTGCAGTGCCAGGAGTGTGACGATAAACAAAACCTTTGCCTATTCCACAATTTCACTGTAAGGCAGGCCTTGACTCATTTCAGCTACTTGTCTGAGCACGTTATCTAATTACTTCTAACTTGGTCTAAAGGGGACAGTGAATGAGCCCAATACATTTCAATTTCAGCCATGTTAGAGCAGGCCCAAAGTGTCTCATGATGAACTCTGCCATCAGCTAAATTTAAACTATCAGTAATGTTCATGGGTCTGTGAAAATGACAGTCTTAGACAACTACCTAAGGCTCAGAGATGTAAAGACAAAAAAGTTAGCTACTCTTCATGGTCTTAGCTACTTTTCCTAATTCTAAGCTCAGCCCCTAAAGGCAGAAGCTCCTCAGGGGTCTGAGGACTTATGTCTCCATTTGCAGACTCCTCCAGGTCTGACCACCATCCCCCCAAAAGATATTTCCACCTGGATAGCCCACCAGCATTTTAAACTTCACATACCCCAAATCATTCTCCCCAAAGCCTGCTTCCCTTTCCCACTTCACTGTTTCTGTCAGTGGTCGCATCATTCATATAGTTTGAGATTATATTTTGCTCTCAGAATCATGGAATAAGAGAGCTAGAAGAGGCCTCATAGACCAGTTACGCCCTAATTGACCAAAAGTCCTTTCTATGATGTCATTCTACAAGTGATTTGTTCCCTCTTCCTCGTTTGTTATGTCTAATCACCTACCAAATCCTACTTATTCTACCTCCTCTACATCTCTCACATCCATCCTTTCTTCTCTAGGTCCACCACTATAACCCTAATTCAGGTTCTTAATTTGATTTGACCATTACAATAATGTCTTTGTAAGACATTTCCACCTATTCATTTTATTTATATAAGGTACTCCTTTGCTCAAAAATCTTCCATAGCCATCTCTTGCCTTCCAAATAAATTTCAGGTTCCTTTGTCTAGCCTTCAGGAGCCTTCACAGTTTGGCATTATTCAGTCTTTCCAGCCTTATTTCGTATTGGTCCTTTCTACAGACTTTATCAGAACAACTTCCTCTCTCTCCTTCTAACATGCTCTGTTCTCTCTTTTAGGGGCACAAGCTTGATCTTTATAATTATACAGTTTTCAGTTTCATTTTTTAGTTCTTTCTATTCACATTATACTTTTGTTTTCTTACTGAAATCTGGAGTTTCTGGCCCAGTTTCACCTGTTGACTTCCTACCAATCAGTCAAAGTTTACCTACAACTGCCACTTTCTATATAAAGGTTTCCTTGATTCCCTCTTGGATTTCATGTGAAATGGAGGAAGGGGGATCTGGCACTTGTACAGAGTACTTCCGATAACATCTCCCCATGCTTCTAGGAGAGTTGCGGGGACATGAAATTGAGGGGCTTTGGGGAGACCATGGAGCCTGCATGATCGTTCTGTAACTGGATTGGTTTGGCTGACTACATATTGAAGAGGAGGCTCTTTGATTGACTGAGCAAGCATTCACAAAGGCCTGTTAGCTTACAGCATATCTCCTTGGCCTCATTGGATGACTCCTTTCCTCATGGAATAATAATGACAATAATAATTTATATAGCAGCTACTCTATGGCAGGCACTGTTTAGCACTTTATAAATATTATAAATTATAATATATAACATATGTAATATATATTATATATAATATATATTATTAATAAATATTATAAATATTGATCACTGCAGCAACCCTGAGAGGTAAGTGCTATTGTCATTCCCATTTTACAGAGGAGGAAATGGAGGCAAACATAGGTTAAGTGGTTTGTCCAAGGTCACACAACTAGAACGTGTCTAAGGCCCAATTTGAACTCAGGTCTTCCTGAATGCACCTGCTCTTGACTCTAGGTCCAGTGCTCTATCCACTGTGCTACCAAATTGCCTCAGAAGAGAGAAAATTTGGCAAGGCAAGAGACCGTGGGACCTCTTCCCTTAGGAAGTCAGATGGTCCGGAGAAATGACCTTTGATTGTTAGCCTCATTGTTTGTTGTTTTCTCTTTTAGGTAAAGGGGATTGGAGCCTTTGACCTTGTGAGTTCAAGAGGTCACTTCAGCATCTCCACCTTTCACAGTCTGCATTCCAGAACTAATGTAGCATCAATGCCCTGAGGATCCAGGAGTGACTTTCTGGACCCTGTCCAGTAGAAACTGAGAGGAGGACTTATCCAACAGTCATGCTGCATCTGGACTTGAACTTGGTAGGACCAAGGCTATCTTTTAACTGAGATAAGTTAAACCTCCTCCCCCAGAGTCTGAGGTGGTATAAGGGATAGTATGCCCCCAGGGTGATGGATAAATGTTTGTTCTTGCTATGGATTTGGAATATATCTCCCTTTTTAAGAGTTAATTAATGTTATGGTTAAATGGAATTGGAATGCTAGCTGCTGGCACATAACAATATGGAAAACACATGGTAGGTGGGGACTTAAACAGGGAGAAGCTATGCTCCAACTTTTCTTCTCCAAAACTTCAAGTTTTCTTCTCAGTTGTCCCCTCAACCTCTCAATTGTACTCTGAGGGACAGATGGAGCAGTGTGGCCCTAGGAGAGTGTCAGAGCTTCCTTCTTCTACTTATAGCACTTTGTTTTGAATTTTTCTAGTGCTCTTACTATATAATATTGCATGGTATGCCTACCTACATATTTTGCTCTCTACTAAATTGTTAGCTCCATAAGGTCAGGGGCTTATGACTTCTCCAAACTTTTAATTTCTGCTGTTGCTTTGCACATTGCCTCATACACAGCTGCTTAATGAATATTTATTAAAATTCATTTTTAAGAGGAGAATTTCACTGAATATAATAGAGGCTTTTTTGGGAACAGGCTGAATTTCAGCATCCAAAATTTAATGTTGGAATAATTGAGACACTTATATGTTATTGAACAATTAGCAAAATTATGTTTACTAAGTCCTAAACAAAGAGTGTATGTGCAGTAAGTATGCAGTGGTACTTAGCTTCAATAGCTCTGACCCTTCCTTGTCTCCATATAGAATCCATGTGGTGTTCAGACATCCACCAAATCAGAGGAGCACTAAGTCCCAACCCCAGGTGGATGTGAAGCTTTTATGCCCCTAGGTAACCTGGAAGCCACACAGCTGTATGAAGAAAGGCATAACTTGAGCCATTTTCCAGCTCTGGGCCAATTAAGCCCTGGCTTTGTTACCTTTTTCCATGGAGGCATGAGGAGAGGAAATAAGGAAACTCAAAATGATATCGATCTTTTTCACAGAGAATTACCCTGATGCTTCATCATGGTGTGGAGCAATTGTATTGTTGAAAGCTAAGACAACATAATTTCCAGAAGGGTCTACCATGCTGGAAAGACTCCCAGCAATAAAACAAGTCTGCTTTCTAAGGACCAGAGCTAAGTTCAGAAAAGTTTATCACCAAGAAGCTGGGTATTTAGTGAATAATTATTTTACTATGTTAACTCATGAACAAAGAATATAAAACAGATCACAATCCTTTATAGCCCATTTCTGATTTTATGGTGACTAGTAGAAAGTGGGACAGAAGGTCCTAAAAAATCACACAGTGTTTAGCCTTCTGTCTCTTCCCCCTTTACTTTTATCTCTTTCTCTTCTGTTTCCCTATTGGGTAAAAGCTATTTCTGTATCGTGTGTGTGTGTGTGTGTGTGTGTGTGTGTGTATGTGTATATATATGTATGTGTGTGTATTCTTCCCTCCTTTTTCTAGTACAGATGAGAATGAGGTACAAGTGTCATCTACTGCCCCAACCCCTGCATTCTAGTTGTGTAGGCTGCTATTTGTGCACCCTGATCATGTGAGACAAATTTCCCCATTCTTACTTTATCTCTCCTCCTCTTCAGTATATTCCTCTCCCCCTTTCTGTTTTTCTTTTGAGATCATAAAATAATAATAATACAACTAATCCAACATCTTCTAACTAGACTCTCTCTATGACCTTTGATAATGATAGAGTTCTGATGATATATATAGGCATCACTTCCCCATATTGGAATGTTGCTTTTCCTTGTCATTTATAATTACTCACTCTTTACCTTTTTATACTTTTTTTGACTTTGGTGTTTGTTTACCACTTAGTTTCTCATCAAGAATTCTTGGAAGATCTCTCTTTCATTGAAGGTCCATTTTCCCTCTCTAGGATTGTACTCGATTTTTCTGGGTAAAGTATTTTTGGCTCTAAGCTTAGATCTTTTGCCTCCTGGAAAGCATACTCCAAGCTCTATGATCCTTTATCATTGTGGTTGTAAAATCTTGTGTGATCTTGACTGTGTAATTAAATTCTTTCTTTCGAGGTCTTTGTAGTATTTTTCCCCTTCTGGCCAGGGAACTCTGGATTTTGGCTATAATATTCCTTTGAGGGTCTCATTTTGGGGTTTCTTCTAGGAGGCAATCAGTAGATTCTTTCTCTTTCTACTTTGCAGTCATGTTCTAAAATATCTGGGCAGTGTTCTTTTATGACTGCTTCAAATATAATGTCTACCTTCTTTTTCTTTTAATGATGACTTTTTCAGATAGTCCAGTGATTCATAAATTATTTCTTCTCGATCAGTTTTTGCCATGAGTTACCTCACATTTTCTTCAGTTTTTTCAGTCTTGACTTTGTTTTGATATCTCTTAATGTCTTATGGAGACATTAGATTCTATTTGGTTAATTCCAATTTTTTAATATAGGGTATATCTCTTTTTCTAAGATTTTAATTCTCTTTCCATGTTTCTCTTTCTTTTCCTATACCACTCATTTCATTCTTAAAATAATTTTTAGCTCTCTTTTTTAAAAGTTCTTGCTTCATCTCTTGCCAGAATTCTGATTGGTCTTGTGTCCAAGCTGTGATTTTCTTTGAGGTTTTACTTGTAGGTATTTGGAAATCATTCTCTTCTTTTGGTATATATCTTAAACCTCCTTATTATCATAATAGTTCTATATGGCAGGATTCCTTTTTTCATTTGCTTATTCTTTTAGTCTGCTTCTTGATCTTGGATTTTGTGTTAGGGTTAGGCTTTGTGAACTTCTAAGGGAGAATATATGGTTGAGTTTTGGGCTTCTTCTGCTCCTTTATCAGGGCATTGAATATTATTCTAGGATTTTAGAGACCATTTAGGCTAGGGACTTGCAAGTTCTCAGTGATCCCAAAGAGATCTGATCTGCAATGTCCTAGGCTAAGGTTGGCAAGTTTTAACCCAGTCTTTTTTTCTGAAAAAGTCAACTGCCAGCTTCTTCCCTGATTAGAAGAACCAGTAAACTATTGCTAGACTTAGTCACTTTTCACCTGCTGGGTAGCTCTACAGAGCTGCCAAACTTCAGGTATTTGTTTGGTCTGGAATTCCTCCCTTGATTATTTCATTATGGAATTCAGCCTGGGCTGAAAGTTAGAATTGAGTTCCTGATATACTCCTGATCTCAGAGCCACACAGGTCCTATTTGCTTCTGAATTTATTCTTTACTCTGTACACAGCTACTACCTACAAGTGCTCCTCTCCAACAGAGTATATATCTAGGCACAGGTACCCTTCTTAATCTTCCTGGGATCCATGACCTAGAACTGGGTAGTGAATAACAAAGCTGCCAGATGGCACCTATTCCTGCACCATGCACTAGTTCAGGGACTCCCTAGGAGTTCTTCCTGCCCTGAATTCACAGCTTAGTTCTCTTTTAGTCCCTGGACAGTGTGATGCTTCACGTGGCACACTCCTAGCCAGACTGTATCTGAGTCCACAGACCACTTTGTCTGTCTCCCTAAGCCTACCTGTGCTACAGAAATGACTCATTGTGATTTTGTATTGGATTTCTTGACCAGAATCTGGTCTGCTGTGGTTCTAGATTTTTTTTTGAAGGTAGTGTAGTAAGGCAACTGGGGTGTTCTAACATTTGGCTTTTGCCTCTCTATATTTCTTGTTAAAGACTGCTCTCATACCTAGAATAGGAGTCCTTTCTCAACTCTTTTTCCTGGAATCCTTTATTTCCTTCAAGACTCAGCTCAAGTGCTACCTGCTACATGAATGCTCCAAACTGATAGGGTCTTCCTGTCTCTAAATAATCTTATATTAATTTTTATATGAAATAAATGTGTGTATGTGCTTCTGCATGTATGTATATGCATTGTGTGTGTATGTATGTGTGTATGTAAGTGGGATTGGAGATAGTTGGTGTTCCATCTCATATAAGTCAAATGGGAATGAGAGAAGAAAGTCCTGATATTGGTTGACTCCTGAAGTTTCCAGTTTAGAACTTTATTACTTTAACCAGCTGATTTGATTTTTGTTACAATGAAGATTCTTCTGGAAGGCTAATATTTCTTTTTTTTTTTTAACTTAACATGATTTAGCTGATAGTTATTTAATTCTGAATTCTTAAGTTAAAAAAATTACAACTATTAATGTTAATGAGTCTTTCAGAACTCATGAATCCTAAAGGAAGTGCCCAGCAGGTGATAAGACCCAGAGATATTTTAGCCATTCCTGTATCAGTCTCTCAAACATTCTAAACATCGGTGGAGAAACTGTTGTGCAATTTTTCATTTTCATTCATGTAAAGCATACCTCCTGGCCAGGTACTTCATATGGTCTTCTTATAAGCATCCAAATTGCTCCTAGGTAGACAACATAATAGCATTATTTGAGAGTTGTTCAATAAGCTGGCAGAGAGTCTTCTGTAGAAGGTGAGATGACCTTCTCATGCTCTGAGATGTGCTGTCTCCTACTCAAGATGTTAATGAACAATATCTGTCACTGCAGCTCTTGGCCAATGGTGCCAGATGCTATAAATCAGGATTTGATTATTATATTGATTGTCTAGACTTACGAAGGTAATGGAGAAAATGTCTCTCTTATGTACATTTTTTTTCCTATAGACCTGGGCCACTGGTTTTAACAGAGACCTCCTAACTCTGTGACTTTCCTTTTACCCAGATTTCAACATGCTTTTGAATGGATACCCTACAGAGTATATCTAACAGTATTTTTATATGGGACAGACAGTACAGATGGTCAGGGATTAGGTTGGCTCAGAGTGGAAAGGGGGGAGGTGAATGGGCTATATAGTTTTCAGGAAATTGCAAAGATTTTTTTTACTGATCCCAAGCTTCCCCTAAAACCACTTGTTTATGCACAGTCTCAGCTAAACAGTATTCTGCTGGATGCTGCCTGAGGACACCTCCTGAATAGAGTCTGTGGTCATAGAGTTTTTCTGTTTCCATTATCTGGCTTTAACTGAAATCCTTGGCTATAGTTCTATCTTCTGAGAAGAATGAGCTCTGCCATGTTTTTTCATTTCATATCTGTGCGACTTTTTATACTTTTTTTTAGAAACACAACACTGAACCATAAACTAGCTAGAGTCCATTTAGAGGTTAGATGGAGTTCATTACCCCAAGGACTAAGCTCTTTAGGACACAGAGTTCTCAACTAACACCTTGTGCCACAATCTATTTTTTAAAAATAAACTTCCTTTTCTGGGACTTTGGTCTTTCTGTTGGAAACCTCTATGAAGCTTAAGTTGGTCATTGATATCCCTCCCAATTTTAATCCTAGATGGCTAGACTAGAGCTTCTTAAACTTTTTTCACTTGTTATCCCTTTTTCCTTGATAAATTTTTATGTGACCCTGGGTATATAAGATAGGTATTCATATCAAACATTTAGTGATAATAAATAATAAAGAAATTTATTTTAAAACAATTCTTTGGCATACATATAATTTAACCGTTTATTAAAGAGGAAAGCAAATTTGCATACTAATGAGATGGATGTGCTTATTTATTTTTACATAAAGAGCTGGATCTTGGAGGAATATTTGATATTACAGGATGTAGAGCATCTTCAACATTTTTCAGAGTTGGTCAATATTTTGATTTTGTAATCGTCAATGCTGAGAATGCCACTTCATATAAATATGTAGTACAAAATGACAGAAGTATGTTTAGAACCATTGCAGAAATCATTGGAAATTCTGTCCTAATCCCAATTCATCCAATAATTTTGTACGTACAGTAAAAACACTGCCATTTGTAACATACAATAGTCTTGAATCTGAGTGGAGGTGTTTCTGGCAGCCTTTGTTGGCATTGCATGGTGTGACATCATGCACAATGCAAAGTGCACATGTTGTGTCTTCAGAAACAAGCCTGGAGGACAGGTGCAGGATGCTATGTGGGCAAGTGCTGCTAGAAACACCTTGGATTCATTATGTGTTTGATTCTGAATTAAGTTTTGGTTGTTGTGCATTCAGAAACCTTTTATCGTTGCCAAACTTTTCACCATCCTCATATTCAGTTACCCCATTTGGGGTCATGACCCACAGTTTCAGAAACACTGGACTAGACTGCACTTAGCTATCATTCATGTGGGGATTAGTTTCTCAAAATTTGAGAAAACTCTGGGATCTCTGGGATCTCAGGTTTAAGGCTTCTCTCTCGGTCAAGAAGATTAATGGGTGAAGGAAAAGATTCTGAGACAAAGCTAAGCTGAAGGGGTAATTTCTTTGTTTCCTCCCTGTCTAAGCTGTGTTCCTACTTTCATTATGTATGGAATAAAAGGACTGGTCTATAAGGCTCCAATCATGAAAATATTTTCAGATTTCCCCTTCCTGGTAGGTTATATAGAATATCCTGAGATATCCTGATTATGGGTGAATGAGTATTCTGAGTTGGAAACACCAAGACAGCCATTTAAGTTTAGGAGAGGCATAAGAGCCATTGGAAGTCTCATCAGCAACAATGGCTGCTGAAGTGGTACTGTCTAATGACAGTGGAAATGCCTATACATGAATGTGAAAAGAGTTACTCATGAGTAGCTTCAGGGATCATTAGATGTTGGAGAGAAGTGAACTCTATGAACTCTAAAAAGGCATTGATTCTTGGATCTCAGTGGAGAACCACACTTACTCAGAACTTCACAAGGATTCCATGAAGGGAGAAAAGGACTTACAGGGCTACGGTGCAGATGGTACCCTTTGACCACACATGTTCTCTCCATATGTGCCTCAATGTCATTCTACTTGTGGATAGAGCACTTGGGCTCTGAGTCAGAATGACCTGAATCAAATGTGACCTCAGGTACTTTCTGGCTATGTGATCCTCTGCAAGTCACTTAACCCTGTTTGCCTTAGTTTCCTTATCTTTAAAATGAGCTGGAGAAGGAAATGACAAGCCACTCCAATATCTTTGGCAAGAGTACCCAAAATGAGGTCACAAAGAGTCAAACACAACTGAAATAACTCAGCAACAACAAAAATCATTCTACTTTAACTTTAATCCTGGGGTGATATATACAACCAACCCCAAAGGATCAAACATGCAAATAAGCATTTCTTAAGCACCTGCTTGTTATATGTCAGCTACCTGTGCTAGGTGCTAGGGATACAAAGACAAAACAAACATTCCCTGTATTCAAATACTTTACAATCTAATTGGAAGGAAATACCACTTCCTTCCTTCCTTCCTTCCTTCCTCCCTCCCTCCCTCCCTCCCTCCCTCCCTCCCTCCCTCCCTCCCTTCCTTCCTTCCTTCCTTCCTTCCTTCCTTCCTTCCTTCCTTCCTTCCTTCCTCCCTCCCTCCCTCCCTTCCTTCCTTTCTCCCTTCCTCCCTCCCTTCCTTCCTTCCTTCCTTCCTTCCTCCTTCTTTTCTCCCTTCCTTCCTGCCTTTCTTTTTTATCTTGAGTGGTATATGCATGATGGCACTTAGGATTTGAAGGAGAGGAGGGATTTTAAGATGCAGAGGTACATTCCAAGAATAGGAAACAGCCAATGCAAGGCACAAAGATAGAAGATGAAATTTCCATGTATGGGAAGAATAAAAAGGCTAGCCTGTGTGGACCAGAGTGTGCATGAAGGAAGGAAAAAAGTAAAAGGGAGTTGGAAATAGAAGGAATGCTTTTTTTTTTTTTGATTTTTCTGAACTTTTAAAGACAGTGGAAGGAGTGACAAAAGCCAAATGCACAATATCTAAGTAGTTGGTTAAGGGGCAGGCAAATGACTATGAACTTTCCATAAGCTGATACAGATATAGTAGAATAAAGAGACCTGGTTAAGCAGAGCAAGAGGGTTTCCCATGGTTACCTAGAAAGAGACCTTTGTGAAAGGCTTGGCTGTGAAACCTGAATTTAAAATAAAAGGTTCAAATCGTCTAGTGGCACTTGCCCCAGAGGTAGGGAATTCTAGCGCTGTCAGCTGAGGCTACGGTGTAGTCCCTCCATGGATTGGCTATTCAGTAGTTGGAAACTAGGGAAGAGATAACTAGATAATCATCTACTGGAGGAAAGCCTAACAGCAACGAGAAGAGAAATAAAGCCACAACGGCTTTATTGGATGATAACCACAGGAGCAAGAAGAACCAATGGCCCATTGTCAGAAGGGAATGATTGAACAGTGGAGACGTAGAGCATCACCAGGAGACCTGCCAGCTTAAAAAAAATGAGGCACAGGCCCTTCACCATCAAAGAGCAAACACTAGCTGTTGCAGGCTGGGCTGGATTCCAGTCTGGCACTTCAGGTTTGGAACTGGAATGAAAGGAGACACTTGTTGATCATCTAACAGTTAACAAAAATAGGTTTACTTATCCCTAGCAGGAAAGGGATAGAGCATTGATTCAGGTGGGCTCAGTTTTCTTACTTCTAGGTTAGTCAATCTAGTCAATCCAGTCTGAGGGAGAGAAATTTCTGCCTCCCTATGGTCTGTGTTTTGTACTTAGGTCAGAAATAAATGGCCGTATCCCTAAGTCCTCTAAGCCATTTAAGCCTCCAAGACACTTTCAGTCCCTTTTGAGGAAAAACTAGCCAAGCCAACATGACAGAAAGTGCTCCTATCATATCCTACCCCTTGATAGCAAGGTTCTAGAGGTCTTCTAAAGGGCCTTCCACCACTTTTGTCGCTATAGCGCTGTTATTGGATAACCATAATCTTCCAGACTTGAGAAGACTGGTCTATGCCTCATTAGAGGAGGAGTTAAGAGAAGGTAAAAGGCCAAAACAGAATTACATTAAAAAACAAAAAGATAAGGAATATCATTGCTCCTTGAACAAGTGACTAAAATTTTAGGAGAGTGAAGTCATCAAACCCCAGGCTTTGTCCCCTTTCGAAAGGACTACGTTCCTCCTTGGATATGGCTCATTTAGAGGGTGATACTCAAACTTGGCAGTTTATATTGAGTATCCTGATACAAAGATGATAATGGACAGGAACACCAGGGATGTCACTTCTATTACAGTTCTTGAACCTTGTATGGTGCAGGTCCATCTTTAGTAAGGTAGCTAAGAAGTCACAAAACCAGTTCCAATGTCCTGTACCCCCCTACCCTCCACTCAGTGTTTTCTGAACTAATCACCAGCCAGCACTTCCCTTTCCCTAGAAACCCCACAAGGGGAAGGAATACTAAATCTGCCCTTTGATGATCTATGCTGAGGCCGGCCCCTTCTTCCACTGAAGCCAGCCAGACAGTTTCATTTCCCTCCTCCCCCACTGCCAAAAAACAAGCTACCTCTCCATGACCTCAACTCTTTGTCCTCTAAGCCCTTTCTGGGAAGGAGTTGTCCTATGACCACAGATTATTATACTCTGCCAGTTTGAGGTTTGGGAAAGGCACAGCCATTGTGCCCTTAGTACTACACTCTGATGCCAGAGCCTAGTGATGTTCCTCAGTGCCATGCCAAAAAGTGCCCCTTATGTTGTGTCCTGAGCACTGCCACTCTCTATCAAGGCCCAAGCACTGCCATGAGTGCTGCCATTTCTGGGTCCTGAATCCGGACCCCCTTTATTGGGGCTAGGCACTGCCTTCTTCTTTCAGTCTGAGTACTACTACAGACCCTGCCACTTCTGGAGCCTGAAAGATCACCCCTGCCCCAACCTTCCATTGTGGGCCTAAGTGATACCCACTGTGCCAACTGCTGTAGTAGATGCTGTTGCCAATCTCTTTTTTCAAGATTGAGTTATGTGCCCTTGTACTGGGGCCTAAATACTGCCCCTTGATTCTGAGCTAAGTGTTTTGCCTAGGACCAGTGTTTTAGCTGGCATGTGCCAACAACTGTTTTCACTACCATATGGGAGCACACTTGGGGCTCATTCCTTAGCACACTCTACAGTGGCCCTTTTCTCACTGGACATTTTAGTGAGGGAGTTACAGCTCACAGGTTCTAGAGCAGTTGTCTTTCCTTTTAAATAGCTTATAACTTCCATTGTCTTCAGCAAATCTTTCCTTTACTTGACAAATAAAACTGTTCCAGTTTTTGAGGCTTTGTGAATCTGAACACCTTTAAGGGTGACTGGTGACAACCCTTCAGGAAATGTAAGCTTTCAGGAGTCAAGTTGGAGAAATTAGCCATAGAAATGAGAAGATTCTAAAGATTACCTGGGTCCTTCAAGTCAGGAGGGAGTTGCTGATATAAAGACTATATAATAACAATATTCATATACACGTAGCTTTTCTTAACACAACTCCATTACACAGCTCTTACAAAGATTTCCATGACTCCATCACCACCTACGTATCTGCTCTTTCATTCTTACCTATTCTGTTAACTGTGTACATTTAAAAATATTTACTATGATCACTTCCTATGTACAAGACATTATGCTAAGTGCTCTGAATACAGAGTTAAGTAAGACATCATCCCTGCCTGCAGAGAGTTTATAAACTTGTAGTTGAAAAAGATATGTAAACAGATACCTACAGTTCAAGACAATATGTGATATTTGCCTTAACAGTGATAAAAAGAGCCAAAGCAGTTTAGGGGGTTGAGAGCTCTTTTTCAGATGGGGGCATGGAGAAGGAAAGGACATAGGATCTAAACTGTCCTTGAAGAATGGGCAGGATGTTCATAGGCAGAAGGGATAGCATGAACACAAACAAAGATGTGGGAAAGGACAACCAGAAACAATGAATATCTAGTTTGTCTGAAGAATGGGAAACATGTAGGGAATGAATAGAAAATGGTCTGCAAAGTAAGTTGGAGTCAGACTAAGCATGAGAGATTAAATGACAAGCTAAAAAGTTTAGATCAGTAGGCAAGAGGTAAGCAATGACATTTTTTAAATAGAAATTTGAGTAGATTTTTTTTGAAATTTAAATAATAAAACAATTAAAGGAGTACCAAAGGAAAGTCTATTTGATTGGAGTGGGAGAGAATTTAATGAAGGCTATTGCAATAACGGATATATGCAAAATTAAGGATCTGAAGGGGATATGGAGTGGGCAATGAGTACAAAAGAATGAATGTGAAAAATTCTTTGAAGGGAGTATCCTTCCCTACTCATACCTCTTATACTTTGCCTTCTTTCATCAGCCTTTCATCCCTTAAGTATTAAGATTTATACCTAGAATTGCCTGTGAATTAGTCACCTGGGTTCCTCCTCCACATTCTGTATGAGAATACTCCTGGAAAACCCACATAACCTAAAATAATAACCATCAGGCATCCAGATACAATTTCTCATGGGATAGAATTCAATAAGGAAGAATCAACAAAAAGGAAAGTTGTTTTGTTAACTGTGGTGAAGAGGGTGGAGGTCTTGATGAATTGCTTCCAGGACAAAATGAGAAACCTATAGATGTTAGACTCAAAGCCAAACATTCCACAGGCACTGACTGTGTGCAGGACAATAGAACTTTTTTCATTAACACTTGTTATACTATAGGCATTTCATTAGAAGTACTTATTGTAGAGGACGGTTGACAGAGTTGTCTAAGAAACTGAATAAGGTGAGAATTAAGTACTTTGTCCTTTTCCTTCTGATCTGGATTTTTCGGGGTAGAGAGGTTTCATTCTTTTAAAGTCACCTTTTAGATCATATAGTACCTGATATTGTCCTAAAAAAAAAGGGCTGTGGAAGTACTCTTGATATTCATATAAAACACCAATAGTACTTTTTCTATGAAACTTTATATTGCTCTGGAATAGCTTACTAAGGTATCTATTTTTTCTTTTCTATGAAAGGGACCATCCCCTTAACTACTTTTTTAAGAGACCTTTTCACTGAACAGGCATTACCTCACTTTAAGTGGTTACCTGAAAAGGCCTTATCCTGAAAGGTCTCCCATGGCATCCTGGGCAGTCTCCAGTCATCCTGATTCGTATCTGGTCACTGGATCCAGATGACTCTGGAGAAGAAAGTGAGGTTGGTGACCTTGCACAGCCCTCCCTCACTCAAATCAAAGTCAAGTGCAAGTCATGTCATCATTTCTCTGATGTCATGATCCTCTTCAAAAAATGAAAGACAAACACCACCATATTGCTCTGAATAGTTTGCTAAAGACCTTACCCAAACGCCAACGTATAAGACAAAAAATTCACTCTGTTCTGCTATATGAAGCATATATCTTACACCCAGAAATTTTAAAGAGATAATAGAAGTAATGTAGCAGGGTGGAAAGAGCTTTGGGTTTGGAGTTGGGTTTGAATCTTCCTTCTGCCACTTATTATACATATGACCTTGGGCAAGTCTTTTTCTATTTGATGGCTTCAATTTTCTCATATTTAAAATGAACCCTTCCATCTCAAAGGACCTTGACACATAATAGGTTAAATTGGTTAATCTTTAAGTTTTCAGGTTAAAAGAGCCAAGTTTATTAACTCCTTCCTTAAAAAAAAAATTGGGAAATGGTGACAATTGGATTGTAGTTGATTATAATTCAAAACTTTTTCCAGCTATAATATCAATAGTTCCATAATAAAATACAAGTAAAACTTAATATAAATATAGAAAAATTCGTTCTGAAATGTTTCACTTTGAAAGAGAAGGGATTATTTGGTCAGGCCATTTGATTGTTAAATGAAGTAGACATACATTAGAGGAGCTTGGGAGCCAATTAAAATGAGTCTAGCATCTGAGAATCGCTAATAACATTTCATTGTCATCATATGACCTGAAGTGAGTTATTCTTATTACTAAAACAGTTGTGCCATTTTCCTTAAATCAGTTCTTTTTTGACAGCTTCAAATTCACCATAAATGTATAACTCTTACAAATGTGTTAGAAAAGTGCCCATTTGTAAGATAAAGTGTTTTCTAAATGTTTAGATTGGGCTCAAGGGTGGCATAAATGGTTACGTCCCATCTCTGCTGAGACTAGGAGAAGGACTATGCCTGAACTGCCAATATAGTAGCCAATAGGGGGAGAGGGAAAGGCAAGATCCAGGATTCTAGACACAGGGCAATCTCTCCTCCAGTTCCAAGATGGAAGTCAGGATGGAATTATATCTATCTGACACTCCTCTAAATATCTCTGGCCAAGAGGTATGAGCAAAGTCACAGTCTAGAATGTGATAACCCTACAAGGGTGGGGAACCTGCAGCCTCGAAGCCACATATGCCCTCAAGGCTGCAGGTTCCCTGTGATCTGCAAGCAAATTTTTTCACTAAGCCTCAGTCTTTATAGCCAGTTTGATTTTTAAGAATATCATAAAAGTCATGAGCTCATGTGAGGTATCTGATTTATCATTACAGTGTAATGTCCAAGATGATTTTAAAGGCCTGAATGTAAGTGCTTATTTTCTTTTTTTTTTTTCCTTTTTTATTTTTTTTATTTTTTTAATGTTTAACAATCACTGCCATACAATTGCGATTTTATCCCTCCCCACCCACCCCCCACTACCTCCCTCCCTCCCCACGACTGCATACAATTCTGTATAGATTCTACATATACTTTCCTATTGAGTATATTTTCACTATAGTCATGCTATGTAGTCAGACTAAGATAAATGAAAGAATCCGTATAACAAATCAAAACATGATACACAAACAGATACACATACACAAACATGATCTGCTACATTATGTGAGTGACTTCCATATTTCTCTCTCTGAGTGTGGAAGGCATTTTGCCTTGAGGTCCTCCATTGGGATTTTTTTTTTTTTTCAGAAGTTCTTGTGTTATTACAAAAATCTAAGTCTACCAGAAAAAACGCTTATTTTCTTAATATCAGTTCTTTTGGTTATCTACAACAATGAATTAAGCAAATTTGGTCTGTTTTAGAATCCTCATCTAAAGTACAGTCATACATACTAGTGTTCACATTTGGTACTTTTATCATCTTAGTGATATATATTAGTATAGTGAATGTGCCAGAAGGGTGTACTAGAAGAACAAACAGGAAAATTTATAAAACAACTCAATATCATAAGGCCTAATTAGGTTATCATGCAAACAATGGTTACTGTGTTTGATAGGGCTTCCACATGAATTTTCACAAAATGTTCTCTTGGGCCAGGTCCACCGTATCCAAGGGTTTTGTTTTTTATATACTTTTTAAAAAAAGTCAAGGGTTTTGATCTTTGCCAATAATGATATTCATGTTTTCAGTGACCTCCTCTCAAGGATGTATGGCACAAAGGCCAATATTACATTTTAAATAATAATCTTATGTGGAGTTAGAGTGAATGGTGAATATAACAGCAGTTCCCCCATTTTTTTTTGGCCAAGTAATTTTTTTTATATGTTCTTCCTTTTATTATTCAAATATGAGATTAAAAAAATCACTCCCTCTCTGGTCTCCTTTGACCATTCAATGCATCACCTTTAAAATACAGGGCAATTTGATATCCTAAAACAAATATTTTTGGGATAGTGGGACATAATCTTGAAGAAGGGAATGATTTTATGAAATATTAGATATATATGAACTCTTTTATTCCTTCAGTAGTTGTTCAGCCGTTATCATCCAGGCTCCTTTATGTCGTTTCTATAAAGTTGGTAAAGATTTAGTCTGCATGCTACCTTTTATGAAAATTTTCCTTTATACAAAAATCATCAATTGCAGCGGCTCCACTGAACCATTAGAGATAGTTTTCTACAGCATGCTTGGTCGCTGAAAGTTAAAGAATGAATCCCCCACCCATCCACCCTATTGATGATTTGCAGTACTATTTGTCAGATATTGGCGCTCTCCAAAGTTTGGGGGGCCATGTGGTTGGGTCATAAAAACAACTTTGGGTGTAGAAGAAAATCTACCTCTATTATGGCTCTAAAAGGGGCAGACAGCCCCCTAGCTGAAAAGTTTAGACCATTCCTACCCAACAACAAGACCATCACAAATAGGGAATAGTGAATAAATGCTTTTTTCCAAGCAAAAGAACACATAGAAATTAGAGATGTTCTACAGATGAGAATATACTAGAAAGAGACCAGTAAACTTTTCAGATGGGAGTGAAATAAAATCTCAGATCAAATCATGAGAGTAAGAACCACCTCACTCAGAGAGATCATTTCTTAGCAGGCTCTTGAATTTTAGATCCTGGAGGTCAAGGAACATGTATGGGATAAGCTCCCATAAATGTTGGAGGCTTGGAGGCCTTCAGTCTACCATTCAAAATCTTTCTTTCTTCAGTACCTCATGGAACTCCATTCTCAAAATGTCTAGACCCAACTCAACTCCCTTAAGTCTCTTAAAGGCAGGTACAAAGAGTCACATTCAGTTTTCTCCTCTAGTCAGGAATCATATCTCCCTTTTCATATCCAGCAGCTCACAAAACCACCCCAGGCTTGGGTGGAAATCTGGTTACAATTGTTTACTGTTGTAATCATATAACTGATACCATCTTAAAAGAAAAATTGGCTAGAACTGAGTGGGAGGGGAATGAGAGGAAGGGTAAAACAAAACCATGGCCCTATAGTTTTAGTGCATTTAATGCCAATTACTACAAAAGAATATTAGAGGAGAAAGTTCATTGTGAAAAAGGGCTGTCTGGTAAATGCAATGATTAAGGTTATTTAGTAGAAGAAAGCGGCAAGAAAAATCATATTAGGGCATACATTTAATCATCCCTTCATGCATCTTCTAATAATAAAGGAAGAGTATAGGAAGTCATTCTACTTTAAGATTAGACAAATATAGTAGTTAACAATTCAGATTTTTTTTTTTCCCCTTAAAGGATGGGATTTTCCTCTATAGGTAAGAAGAATTGTGTTTCAGGGGAAAGAAAATCTGACCTGGAATCAGGGAACCTGAGTTTGAATTCTGATTTTGGTGCTTATAACCTGTGTGACCTCAGTGAAATCAAATGACACCTTAGGGCCTTGGTTTCTACTCCTGTAAAAATGAAGGGATAAAGTTGAAAGAAGAGACCAGAAGGAAGTGCAGAAGGGGACCCAAATAAACAAGGAGGTGTTAGTGTAAAGGGAGGGCACAGATATTCTTTGTCTACGTGTAATCCAACCAGATGGTAACTTCTGTGCTTGAGCAGGCAAGGGTTTGGAACTATGTGATGATTAAAAATGTTCTAATCAGCTAAGAAGCTGGAAGAATTGATGACTCGGGAGGTACTCAGCCTGAACTGAATATTCATTACAAAAGGCTCAGTCTCTTTTCTTTCCTTCCAGGACCTTACACTGACCTATGGGGGCTTACCTGAACAACTGAGCAGATTCCCTCACCTGGCTGCTCTGTGTCTGAGCACATGGTGCCTCTATTTCTTTTGTGTTTATTCTTTCCTTATCTTAGGTGAATGACTATTCTGAGATGGCAGTGTCCAGGTAACGTTGTGAATTTAGGAAATGTCCAAAGTCCCATCAGAACCCTTAGAGGACTCATGGACAACTGTAGTTGATAGCAGAGTCTTCCAGAGAATTCATGCATAGCAAGCGTTCATATAGTGGTCAGAAGAAGCATGCAAGGACACTCTCAAAGTCTCTTTTAAGAACTTTGGAACTGATTGGGTGGCATGGAAGACTGCCCAGCATGGTGTGCTCTTATCAGAGAAGGTACTATGCTCTATGAGCAAAGCAGAATTGAAGGAGCTGAAAGGAAACACAGGATACACAAATTTAGAGAATCCACTCCAAAAGTTCACACGGATGATTTGTGCCCTACCTATGGTGGAGTCTTCTGAGCTCATATTGGTCTGATTAGCCACAGTTGAACACATTGGAACTTGACTTTAGCATAGTGATGTCATTTTGGTCCTCTTGGAGAATGAAGGTCAACAACCAACCAACCAACCAACCAACCAACCAACCAACCAACCAACCAACCAACCTTCCAGAGACATTATCAGTAGCCACAGGGATTCAAGGGGATTAGGCAGCAACCTTGAGATTAATATGACCAGGCAATATCCTTGTGGGCATTGCAAGGTCTGGAAAAATTGCTAGACCTCAGTGGAATGGTTTGGTCAGCAGCTCCTGAGCTGGGTGAGGAGTCAACTCAGCAGCTGAGCAACTTGCCTGATTCAGTCCAGCATAGAACTATACTTATGGGAAACTTCATAAGAAAAAGGGGTTTCCTGGGTCAGGAGTGGAGAGAGAATCCTTGTAGATAACCCACAGGTGTTATCTTCATGTGCCTTGAGTGAACATGGGGGGTGTGCACCCTTGGTTTTGTGGGGGAGAGGGGAGAATATTATATTCTAACTATTCGTAGTAGACCTCAGTAAATCCCTTTTACAAAGGCTAATGCAGTTGAATTGATTTTGATTTGATAATAAGCAATAGAAACTACTGTGTTAAAAGCCACAAACCCTTATATTTACCCTTTAGAGCCTTAAGGGGAATGGTAGCAAGCCAGCAATTTGGGGAACCAAACTTTGTGTGCAGATATTCATTTGGGGATGCTACAGCAGTATCATATTGAATTTAACATATACTTAAAAACAGTTGGATGTAATAGAAATTCATTGTTTCATATATCCTTTTTTTTCTATGGAAATGTTCATGGTTGTTACATTTATGGTAAAAAATAAAATTAAAAATGAAGGGGATGGAGCAGATATAAGGTCTCTTCTGGTTCTAAATCTGTGTTCCATAGAGAACTTGTTCATACCAACTAGCACGTGACAGTTTGGTTAGTTTTTGCTTCTTTAAAAAACATTCGTCTTTTAAGCTTTTTCTGAGATGTAAAATCTGCCCATAGAAAAAGGGTGTGTGGATTAAGTTCAGCAATCAATAAAGAGAGGTAATAGTAGAAAAACCAGTTGAAACTAGGTTTATGTCAGGTCATCAGTTCACATACAACATACAAGCCTCAACAAGCAGATGTGAATCAGTCTAAAGGGTTGTGTTACAGCAAAAGATGAATGAGGCCTCTTTGGAACCTACAATGGCTCTGCAAAGGACAGGATCATATGCATTATATATTTAATGAAATCTTGAAATCTGATTGTAAATAGTGTACAGACTAATTGGTCGGGGAGAACCCCTGCCTCTTAACCTTTCATTTTAATTTGTCATTTCAAAAATCCACTGTGAAGCCAGAGGAGGAACATGAACAGAAATGGCCTTAGGCACCCTCGAGGTGCACTCCAAGGGCTAACATGTAGCCCAGTTCAGACAAGTTTGCTTCCTGAAAAAGCCCTCCATGCACAGGTCCCCAAGCACCAAGTGACTCTAAGGAAGGAGGAGGCCAATAGCACGTAGACTTGTGAGGGAGGCACTACCCAAAGTTTAATCCTGACTTTGTCCCAGATTCACTGGATGTCCCTGGGCAACGCGCTGATTGTTTCAGTTTCCTCAACTGTAAAGAAGGCATTATCTTACCAACAGGCTTCACAGGGGTGTGGTTCAAATTAATTAAAGTCTATAAAGGGCTTCAAAGCCTTGGATGAAAGATGCATTTTTAAGTACAAAGAATCACTATTTGTTTGCACTGAGGTAAGTGGAATATAAAAATCATTCTTATGAGGACTAAATAAGAAAAACATTTTTTCATATTTTATTTTAAAGGAAGGAAGGGATTTGTTATAATTTTAACTCAAGTGTAGCCTCACTTTGACTCTAGAATTCTGATTTGAAAATAGAAGCCAAGACAAAAAAATGAAAAAGCAGAACTATTTACACATATGGGTGGAATCTCTCATTTGTCTTTATCTCATCTGTAATCTAATAGTTTATTTATTTCACAGGAATAACTAAATCAAAAAGGGCTCCTTGGGGATAAAACATGTTAAACTTAATTTTTACTGGTTAGAATCATTTAAGACTAGAAAAAAAACCAACTCACTTTCTGTACTAGGAAATCCTCTATAGATTACTGATGAGTAGTGAGGAAAGTATTACGATCACCCCAAGTTCAATATAATGTACACATTGTTTTTCTCAAAATGACATAATCTCCTTGAAGGCAGAGGCTGTTTCATTTTTCCCGGTGTATCCTGAGTGCCTCATACAATGCCTGGAAAGTAATAGACACTTAGTAATCGCTTGTAGATTGATTATTTCTCATGGAAATGATTACTCAGCTGAGTAGTTTAATTATTGATTATTGTTTAGGTCAAGGGTTCCTCCTCTCTTAGTATTCTTTAGTAACAGCTTTTTTTTGTTTTTTAATGTTGGTTCAGAGTTATAATCAGAGGTGATATTTATTCTGCCATGAGTTGGATTGTCGTACTAGGTTAGGAGAATGCAATCTTGGACATTCTCATTTTAGAATTTCTGTTGTCTATCCTCATTATAAGCAGAAGGGAGAACTGAATGAAATATTATTATTAGAACACTTTCAAACAGAAATAGTTTTATTCAATTTTAGTTGACATTCCCAATATTAAACAAACTCATATGCTTCTTTTATAAGAAACAAAACAGAATGAAAAAAACTTGTTCATCCACCCTGATTTCAACTCTAAACCTTAATTGCTTGATTGATAGCAGTGCAATAAACCAGTTTAGTTTTGGTTGGATGATGAGTGATTCATTCCTTCCTCTGGCCCATGTGCCCTGTTCTGATGAGTAGGCATGGTATTTGAAACGGCTCTTTACCAAAGGGAGATTCATATAATTTTCACTACTCAGCCGTCTTAGAGAAACCATAGTGTAAGAAACTATGAGTAAGTAATACAAAAGATGGTATAGAACTGGAAATATAGTTTTTATCTGATTTTTCTCTCAATGTTCAAGAAAACAGCTATTTTCAATTTTCAAATGGTTGACAGTTTCTATTTGATGGGGTGCATAAATGAATTTTAAAAAAAAATCTTATTTTAACTTGCTCAGCTTCTGATAGTGCTTAGAGCTAAAAGGAATCTTAGAAATCATGAGTCTAACTCCTTTACTTAACTGAGGAAGAAATAGGGCCAGATAGGATAAATTACTTTTCCTAGGCCATACAATATGAGTCAGAAATCAGACCTGGTCTTCTGAATCCAAAGACGGTGAGTGAGTGCTCTTTCCAGTGCGCCAGACTCCCTTGGGATAAAAACTTGAGTTACCTTGCCTCTGAGGCAGTTACTCAAGCAAATTTTCCTAACTTTTTTCCCCCAATGGTTCCCTATTTCCTCTAAGATAAAACACAAATTATCAACCTAATACTTAAGTCAATTCACAACCTGGCTTCAACCTATCTTCTTTAGCTTGATTTCATATTTGTTCCCACCTCAAACACGATGTTGCAGCCATTTTGGAACATTAGCTATTGATCAGACTCAACCCACTATCTCCACTGGTGCTTTTTCACACAAACTTTTCTTCATGCATGTAGCACCGCCCCCCCCCCCCATCTCTACTTCTCACAGTCTTTCAATGCTCAGTATCAATTTTATGAAGAGTCCCCACATCTCTTCTAATTGTGAGTCTTCTCTTGTGTCGCATATTACCTTGTATTGGGGTAGCGAGGTGGTGCAGTGGATAGAGCACCAGTGCAGGAGTCAGGAGGACCTGAGTTCAAATCTCACCTCAGACACTTGACGCTCACTAGTTATGTGACTTTGGGCAAGTCACTTAATCCCAATTGCCTCATCCTGGGTCATCTCCAGTCATCCTGATGAATATCTGGTCACTGGATTCAGATGGCTCTGGAGGAGAAGTGAGGCTGGTGACATGCACAACCCTCTCTCACTCAAAACAAAGTCAAGTGCAAGTCATGTCATCATTTCTCTGATGGCATGGTCTTCTTCAGCAATGAAGGATGAACACACACACATACCTTGTATTGACGTATATATATCTTTATATATATTTGTCTTGTCCTAGTAGAATATACTAAAAAATAGCAACAGAGTCTGAACCACTGCTTATTCCAATCATAGTTTATTTATGATGGAGACAATAGACAAAAAAAAAAAACTTAAGTAGGTTTTTTACTCCCTTTAGGAGACATTTTAAAGGATACTTAATTAGTGCTTAAAAATATCCCATTATAACTATTTCCTAGTTAACCTCAATTTCCTCCTCCCCTCAATCCCCTCAACTAAAAATCTTTCCTTGTAAGACAAAAGTACAGTTCTATACTCCATTTCTCAGCTATAAATCTGTTGCATATTGAGAGATATGTTTCTTCATCAGTCTTCTGTGGTTAAGAGGGATCATTGCATGATTTAAGTTCTGATTTATTGTTTTGTTCTGTTTTTTTACTGTGGTTTTCTTTTATATCATTGTGATCACATTATATTCTATTTTCTTGGTTTGCACTGAACTGCATCAGTTTATACATAGCCTTCTTGCCTTTTTTGGAATTCTCATTTTTTCTTACATTGTACTGATAGTGTATTGCATTTGTAAACCACAATTTAAAGCGATTGCTTTTTGTTTATTTGTCTCAGTTTACTTCTAACATTATTGATGATTCTTTAGGTACAATATCAAGTGGAGACCCATGATGTCCAGAGATGTCTACCACTGCCATAAAGGAAATCCAGGTAAGAGTTCGAGTAGAAAAAAAGATTTCCTGTATTTCTTTTTTCCCCCTGTATTTCTAAAATAGGTTTGAGTGAGAATACTCTGGTGGGTCAGTCCCAAGACTAGAACAAGGTGAGACACTTAAGATCATCTAATATTTAATGAAAGGAAGTTTACTTAACAATAGCATAGAAAAATATTCAATAAAAGATAACAGTATTATTTCAGTTGGGCAAAACTCCCCTTATCTCTGCATTTGGCACTGTGGTACCCGTGGGCTGACTTGAGATCAGTGAGAAGTCTGTCAAGCCAGAGGAACCCCAGTTACTGGAAACTGGACTTTTGTGTTTTAGGCAACAGGGAAACTACATCAATGGTCTGAACCATAGTTCCCTTTCCCAATTAAGGATGATTTCATTGTCTATTTAGCATTAGTTGATGTGTCAGAGAAGTGTTAGCCTTCTTAAATTATGTGTGGTGAATTTCTGCAGCACAATCTTGCCTATTGACGTGGATCCCAATCAGATTAGATGTTGTTCCCACCAATCATATAAATGATGAAGGCCTCCAAATTCCTGTTAAAAATAATGCTGTGCCGAATTAATGAAACCCAGAATATTGTACAGCTTTCTGAAAGAAATCCAAAATCATTCAAAGGGTTTGGCCTAAGTATTTCACACAGGAAAATCCATATGGCTGAAGAATACTATTGTCTAGTATGATACATATTTGGATGGAAAGCACATAGAGATAGCCTGCTAATACAGTGTGGGAGACAGAGGGGAGGAGAGATGGGGACAGATGCTAAGTATATACTGTGTACGGGGTCAGAAATGAACAAGAGTAGGGAAATGGGATTGAGTGCTTTTGGTAAATTGAGTGGAACTTTCAGTTACTGCATGCTTCACTTCCCTCCCATTTGTGCTTCTGACACTATGGACTTTGCCACTATGACTCAGCCAGCCTCTTGCCATGGAGCTTCCTTTAGCATCTGGCTGTAACCTGCAATGAAATCTCTGCCATGCCAGCTCCTTCTCCCATTGGTGAGTTCCCTTTGGAGTCCCCATTTTGGGGATGGATTCAAGACAGCCATGCTGCTAACTCTAAGGACTTTGTCACTGTGCCTGACCGCTCCAATTTCCAGCGTCTTTTAAGTGTTGTCTTTCCCAATTAAAAATATAAGCTTCTTTAGGGTGTGGACTATTTTTATTTTCTCTTCTATTTGTATTAGCCACAACAATAATAGCTAGCATTTCTATGGTGCCTACTATGCTCCAGGCACTGTGCTGTCTTTACAACAACCTTGGGAGACAGGTACTGTTATCATCTCTTTATCGTTTTACAGTTGAGGAAACTGAAGCAAACAGAGGTCAACTGACTTGCCCAAGGTCATATGGTAAGTATCCATGGTCAGGTATGAATTAAGGTGTTCTTGACTCCAAGTCTTGTGATAGATTCACTGCAATCACTACCACTAGCTAGCTAGAACTTAGTGCTTTTAGTTTTGAAAAGCACTTTATAAATATTATCTCATTTTATAAACTAGGAAACTGAGGGACAATGAGATTAGGTGATTATTCCAGGATCGCACAACCTAAGTGTCTGAGTCTGGATTTGAACCTCCTGATTTGAGGCCCAGTACTTTATCCACTAGGTGAGGGAGCTACATGCTTCTCTAAGGAAATGGATTCTTAATTTAGTGTGAGCAGCAAATAATCAAGGACAATGAAAATACTGTATTTATCAAGAGAGCTACAGGAAGGCCACCAGTATGTTGAGAAAAATTCCAGTGGATATTTGGTGAGTGCATGCAGAAGATGAAAAAGTGTCACTGAACTGTGTGAACTGTGATCTGAGCATATGCATGGGTCCTTGTATGACATATCCACTGAAGGAGTAAATGTAACAACAACATAGTCCACAAACAGCACCTGCCCCCATCACTTGTCCTGATTCTAGCCAAGCCCTAACAGTTATGATCTGGGGAAGCAACTCCTGTGGAGAAGGGGCCAGTCATCCCCAACAATATTCCACCAACCTTCATGCACTGCCAAAAAGAATAGAGGGGAAAGTGTGATACACCATAATCAAGACATTAGTCTCTCAGGAAGTGGAGGAGCCATAGGGAAGTGAGTGAGGTGTCACAAGCAAAGACTAAAATTGGAAAGAAAGGGGAGAAATCCAGATTTAGTGGTTGGAGTCAGTCCCAGGAGGAGAGATGTATTCTATAAGGAGAGAACAGGATCCTATGTGGCATCTGCTCAGATCTGGTTCTCAGAGAGACCATGACTTATGAGATAGTACTGTGCTTCCATGGATAGCAAACTCACCCAGGACAAGAAGAATCAGAAGTCCCTGGGGCAATCAGAATCCAGAATCATGAGAGATCATGGATGCAAAGGGAGATTTCATGGTAAATGGAAAAGAAAATTATCATGGAAAGGGCAAGGGATAGAAATGTATCACATGATCAGTGACAGTGAAATTTCTACTGTTGAATAATATTTCTATCCTCACTTAATACTGAAGAACATGGTTCTTTTAAGAGTGCACCAGGATCAAAAAAAAAGACGCGAAAGCTACAAGGCAATAACAGAGAAATTGTTTAGAAGAGAGAACTAAAAATAGGCTCTTTAGAAACTCTTGAGAAACACAGAGGCTAAAGAAGGAATAAATAAATATTAGGGCTATTAATCAAAGAATAAATGTTTAGAATAGACAGAAAAGGAAGAGAATTAATGTAGAGAATGAGATAAATAAATCCTTTTTAGAAAAACATGTAGAAAATAGAAAAAAAAAGCCCAACAAACAGAAATAGTGAATGGGGAGCTGAGGAAAGAACATTTTAATTAACTACTTAACTAAGGGGAAAAAAAGAAGAGAATTAGATAACTGGATAAAAGGAAGGAAAAAAAGGAATTATTAAGTGAAACTCCACAACTAAGGAAAAGGTACCAAATGGGAGAAGGGATGCTTGAGGGTGAGGGAAAGAGAGACTATGGGAATAGAAATGGCTTAAAATAGATTAAGCAAAAATAACTTGATGAGACAGTTTATTGTATTTAAAAAGAATGAGTGGCAAAAAATTCTGATTCAGAAAAAGTAATGTTAGAGACGGATAGAAGGAACCATAGACCTGTCTTTAACTTTTTAAAATATGAATGGATACAAAACTTGATAAAATAAAAACATTATTCTTTTGGATAAACAAAATATCTAGAATATTAAGGGAAATGATGAAAAGAAGTAGGGATAAGGGGGAACAGAACTTCCAGACTTCAAACTATATTATAAAGTAGCAGTCATGAAAAACCATCTTGTATTGGTTAAAGACTAGAAAAATAGATCAGTGTAACAGACAGATTCAGGAAAACTCAGAGACAACCAAACTCAATAACCCAGTTCAAAATATAAATTCCTTAGGGAGAAAAAAACTTCTTATTTAATAGGAACTACTAGGAAGACTGGAAAACAAGTCTGACAAAAATTAGGTTTAGATCAACACCTTACACCATACTCCACAATACATTCTAAATGGATATGTGACCTTAATATTAAAGAACACATACACACACACACACACACACACACACACACACACACGAATTGGAAGAGAAACATTATATTCCTCTCACAGGTATGCATAGATGTATTCTTAACCAAACAAGAGATAGAGACAATTACCAAATATAAAATAAATAATTTTGATTATTTGAAACTGAAAAGCTTATGCAAAGACAAAATCAGAGAAGGGAAGTAGTTAACTGGGAAAAAAAATCTTTGTATCAAATTTCGTTGTTAAGGGTTTGGTATCTAAGATATATAAACAAATATACAAATATACATATATGTACATGTGTGTGTACATACACATATATACACATGTGTATACACACATATACATATACAAACACATATACTAATAGCTATTCCCCAGTAGATAAATGATCAAAAGATATGAATAAGTAGTTCTCAAAAGAATTGCAAGTTATTCATCCACATGAAAGAATGCTCCAAATTACTAATAATAAGAGAAATGGATATCAAAACAACCTGGAACTTTCACCTAAAAAAATAGAAATGGTCAATGTTTGGGGGGTTATGGAATGATAAGCACACTAACACATTGTTGGTGAAGCTGTGAAATGGTACAAACATGATGGAAAGCAACTTGGAATTATGTAAAGTTACTAAAATGTCCATAACCTTTGAATCTAAGCCTCTCTTATCATCCTTATATCCCAAAGAAGACACTGATAAGAAGAAAGTCCTCACATATACAAAATATGTATAGCAGCACTTTTTGTATACAGCTAAGAACTGGATGCAAAGTAGATGCCCATCAGTTGGGGATTGGCTAAACAAACTGTGGTACATAAATGTAATGGAATTATTACTATGCTATAAGAAATGACATGTGTGATGAACACAGAGAAGTATAGGAAGATCTATATGAACTGATGCCGAGTAAATTAAGCAGAGCCCAAGAAAGTGATATATACAACTACAGCAATGCAAATGGGAAGAGTGAAATGCCAAAAAGAAAGTCAAAAGTGATTGTAACAAAGTTATAAATATCCAACAGGACTGGAATGAAGACATATGAGAAGATACCTCCAATCTACACCTTTGAGGAAGTGGGAGCTCCACACATGTTACACATTGCACATGTTTTTGGACCTTTTCAATGTGCAGGTCAGTTGTGCTGATTTTTTTTTTTTTGGTCTCTAAAAATACTATTTGTCATACGGAATGACTCTATGAGAACAAAAAGATAGGACAAAAAAAACAAAAACAAAAAAACTGATGATGTCAGAAACAGAAAAGATCAATAAAATTTTATTTCCTAAAATGTGAATGGATTTAAAATCCAATAAAATGAGAGTGACAGATTGGATAAAAAGGCAAAAACAATCTCTTGCTTACCAGAAGTCCATCTAAAAGTCAAAGACATATAGAATTTAATTTAGACTAGACTAAAATTTACTATGCATCTGGTGAATACAAAAAAAGAAAAGAAACAGGTGGTGAAACCATGCTAACAGGCAAAGCAAACACAAAAATTCACAATATAGAGATAAACATGTAAATTACATTATAATTAAAATTATTCAGGTCCAACCATGTCATCCCCCTACTCTATAAATTCCAGTGGCTCGCTATTGCCTCCAGGACCAACTATAAAGCCCTCTGTTTGCCATTAAAAAAGCCCTTCATAACTTAGATTTCTCCTACCTTTCTTCTTATACTTTACTCCCTGCCACATTCTTTTTGACCCAGTGACACTGGCCTCCTTGCTACTCTGTGAACAAGATATTCCATTTCTCAGCTCCTGGCATTTTTTCTGGCTTTCCCCCATGCATGAAATGCTTTTCCTAGTCATCTCCTCCTTCTGCTTTCTTGGCTTCCTTTAAATCCCAATAAAATCTTATCTTCTACAGGAAGTCTTTCCTAACTCTTCTTAATTCTAATGCTTTCCCTCTCTTAATTATTTCCTTCAGGACAGGAAATTTTTTTACCTCTTTTTGTATCCCAAGTGCATAGTAGGCATCTAATAAATATTGATTGATTGACGGGTACTGAAAGGAACCATATATAACAAAAGGGATATTAACAGTAAACTTTTATGCTCCAAATGAAATTAACTGAATTTCAAGAAGACAGAGATAGTAACAAAGATCACAAGAGAGTTTTGTGCTCCTCTCTCAGTTCTGGGCAAATATTACAGAAACATAAGCAAAAGTTAAAATATAGCTTTGAACAAATTGCTAGAAAAGCTGTACTGGTAGTATCTTTTAAATGATGCTGCTAAAGAATATACATATTTCTCAGGGCCAGACGAAACTTTTACAAAAATTAGCCATCAGGGCACAGAGGTATTGGAAATAAATGTAAAAAGGAAGAAATAGTGAAGATATTCTTTATAAATCACAATGTGGGAAAATTTGTAATTGGTTCACAGAGCACACAAAAGATATAGATGCAAATTGAAACATAACAAGAAAATATTCAATAATGAAATAATTGAGTATCAGTCTACCAGAGAACACAAAATCCTTGTAGAGGTTCAATTACAAAGTCCTCCTTTAAAAAAAATAACTAGAATAATATTCAATGCTCATGGCTGGGCTGTACCAATACGATAAAAATTATACTCGTACCAACGGTAATTTACCACTTTAATACCATACCAGTCAAATTATCAAAAAGCTATTACATAGAACTTGATAAAATAATAACAAAATTCATTTAAAGGAACAAAAAACATAGAAAATTGAGGGAAATTATAAAAAAAGATAGGGATAAAGGGAGAATAGCATGTTCAGACCTATCATAAATTAGCAGTCATCAAAATCATTTGGCATGGGTTGAAAATAGAAAAAATAAATCAATAGCATGGATTGACATAGGCAATAAGAAATAATAATAAAAGCCAGAAGGAACAATTTACTTAGGAAAGAACTCCCTACTTGCTTAAAAATTTCTAGGAAAAGTGGGAAACAGTCTGGCAGAAATTAAGCTTAAAACAACACCTTCTATCCTATTTTACAGTAAATTCAAAATGGATACATGACCTTAACATTAAGGATTATTCCATAAAAAGTGAGAAGTAAATCATATACTTTTTGCAGCTATGGGTAAATGTATTCTTAACCAAGCAAGGGGCACAAGGCAGTTACAAAAGGTAAAATAGATAATTTTGATTATGTGAAATTTAAAACTTTCTGCAAAACAAAATTAGTACATTAAGAAGTGAAGCAATGGGGAAAAAATCTTTGTATCGATTTCTCAGATTGGGGTTTGGTATTCAAGACATACGCTTATACATAATTAACATATATGTATTTATACATGTACACATACATGCTAGATACAAAGATTTATATATATATATATATAAAATATTGTGACAGATAGGGTAGCCCAGTGGATAGAGCACCAGACCTGGAGTCAGGGAGACCTCAGTTAAAATCTGGCTTCAGATACTTATTAGCTGTGTGAACTTAATCCCATTTGCTTCCATTTTCTCATCTGTAAAATGAATTGGAGAAGGAAATAACAAACCACTCCAGTATTTCTGCCAAGAAAACCCTAAATGGGGTCATGAAAATTTGGACACAATTGAAACAGTGAAACAGCAGCAACATAGTATTATATCTATTAATTATCTATATTTATGTCATGCTATGATGATAATGAGCACATTATAATGACCAAAATCTATCCCCCCAATATGGAAGTGATCAAAAGCATATTTACAAATAGTCCTCAAGAAAACTGCAAACCATTAACAATTATATGAAATAATGCTCCAAATTAGTAGTCATCAGAGAAATGAATGTCTGCATTCCCAAAAAACTGTAAGATCTCACTTCATCCCTAGAAAACTGGCAAGATGACAAAAGATGGGAATAGTTGATATCGAAGGAGAGTAGGAAAACAGTCACACTATTGTTCATGTGATTATGAATCGATACAAACATTTTGGAAAGCAATTTGCATTTGATTGTGCAAATAATGTGACTAAAATGTTCACAATCTTTGACCCAGAAAGTAACTGACAAGAATAAAATCCCTACATACACCAAAATAAGGCAACACTTTTGCAGAATAGTATATGGCTAAGGATTAGGGAATTTCCAGTTCTAATGCTAATATCAAAGTGTGGTACATGAAATGGAATGGAATATTACTGTGCTGTAAGAAGCAATGAATATGAAGAATGAAGAGAAATATGGGAAGATTAATATGAAATGATGCAACCTGAAGAAAGCGAGCTAAGGAGAGAATATAAACAATGATTATAATAATTTCAATGGAGAAAACAATAACCAAAAAAACCTATTGAATATGAATGTTGTAGGATGATGAAGAACGAGAATAACCACAAAGAAAAGCCATGAAAAGACACCTCCTTCACTCTTTTGCAGAGGTGGCCGGCCCTCAGGTGTGTAAAGCAGATATATTTTCAGCCTTTTTTGGTAGTCATGGCTGCTTCTGAGCTGGGTAGGCAGTTGCTGTCTTTTCACCAGTCACTGGCTCTCCTTTGGATGGGTTGCTCTTCCCTGGGCTCACCCTTCCAGTACCTGGTTCATCTGCTCTTTTCTGTGGGAATGTTATTGCGTACTTTCAGAAAGAGTAGGAAGCCTTAGCTTAGCTTGGCAGAAGTCTCCTCTTTGGCTCACTCAAAGACTCAGCTCTGAGGTGTGTCACCTACTAGGCAGGTGGTGGGAGTGGTTGAGTCTTTCTCATCTGACAGTTCTTTCTGGTTCAGAGCTGGGTACCCTCAGTGACACCTCCCTGGTGAATAGTTACTTACATTTCCCCATCCCTGTTGGGTTCTTATACAAATAATTGTCTAGGGTCAAAGATATTGTGGCAATCCATACTCAAAAGCAAATCCATCTGTCTGTGCTGGCTTTTTCATGTGCTATTGGGGCATTCAAAGCCCCAGACCCCTTCTAAAGGGTGAAATGCTTCATCTATGCCTGGAAGTCTCCCTTTATACTTCATGGCCTCGTTCTTTGTCATCATCAATTTTTCTGGAGTCTAAACAAGACACACCCTTGCAACAGAATTAAACACTCCTACAACTTTGGCGGGTCCATTAAGGGGAGTGAGTGTAAAAGGAATTAGATACATGTAGGAGTCAAGCCTGGTTAAAAAAAAACACCCAGAAATATTTTAGGGAGATATAAAGAGATAAAATGAGTTACTAATTAAGGGAAGGGAAAGGGACAGAAAAATACAAAAAGGCAGTCATTTAAGTGAGAGGCTCTACCCCTACTTCAGCTTTGCTAGTAAGGAGCTTTGAAGGGTAGAAGCCATATTTGGCTATAACTGAAGAAACTGAGGAAGTGTGATAATTATGACAAGTTCTAAGGGTGGGATGGTAGGATTACTTTTAAAATCACTGTTGCTTTGCAGTAGAAAAGAGAGTTGTTCTGTCCAGAAAATTATTTCCTTATATTCTTATTAGTAAATGACTCATCCACAAGAGATTAAATTGTATATATCAATTAAAAATTTAAACATGATGTTTTACCTCAGTAGAATATAAAATCTTTGAAAGAATTTTCCTCTTTGGTTTTACTCTTTCTTGAACCTAGCACCATTTGAATGGTTAGATGAAATGAGCCTTCATTTGTGCCTTTATTGTATATTCATCTAACTAGTCAATAAAAAAATTATTTATTCATATTTTCTACTTCTAAGCATGTTGCTAAAGTTCCCTACCAATGTAAGGCAAATTCAATGTATATGCATCTGAACACAAAATTCTAAATAAAAACCTGTATTAATTTGGATAGTTTTTCAAATTGAGCAGTTTTAAAAAATGCTTTGCACTTTCCTGTCTCTGGGTGTCTCTATGAGGTTTTTGTTTGTGAATCTGTCTGATAAGCTTCAAAGACAATAGGTTCATTGAACTGCTGGAAAGGAAGTTGTTATGTCTAGATTATTTCCTGTGGTAGACAAAGGGCTTTTCCAAATGCAGCTAAGCCAGAAAGTTAACAGACAGAAGCTGGTCATATATTTTATGCCAACACATTTATCTTTTAAAATTACAAGTTATCCTGAACTGTTATTTCAACAGCTAAGGAAAGAGGGTGGAGGTTATCAGAAAACCCCCTTAAACAATTCCCCTAAGAAGTTAAAAGATGAAGAAACTATGGTATACGCAGGTTTTCATATAATTCTGGTATTTGGTAAGAATTATAAGCAAAAAATTTATGATAGTATTAAAATATGTGTTGACTTGGATAACTTTGAACAGGAAAGAAATAAATTGCTTTTCGCAGGATAGACAGTCAAATCCTTCCAAGCAACTCCGTGCAAAACCACATACTGGAAATCACTAGAGCATTCAAGTATGGGAACTCAAAGAGAAAGAACACGAGTTCAGAAGAAATGAAAACACTGCCCAAAGAAATCATCAGAGGGTTTTCAACTTTGTGTTCACGACCAGAGGCTGAAGATGACTGAAGACAACTAGAGTTTCAAGGCTAAGGGTTTTGAGGTCTCCTTCTCTAGCTCTGGCTAGAGTTGGTCATGGAGACTTCTTCTAATTCCTTAGTTATCTAAACTGTGACTAGGGATTGAAATTGTTTGGTTCAATAGGAAAATGAACTTTTATCTCTTGGACAGCTTCTCTTTTATCAGGACAAAGGTATTCTTTCCCAGTACCTCCCTTCAAAACTCCCCATAGACTGGACTTTCCCTTAGTTCTGTTCTCTCAGAGGAGGGATTTCCATGAACCTGCCTGGAAAATGGGACCATAGTGGAAAGAGTTTGCTAGAGGCCATTTGCTGAGAGAAAATTTAGCAAGCATCCACAATCTTTGGATGGGGAAATCCCGGAATGGTTTGGGTTCCTTTTGATCTTTACTTTGAGAGAAGTCAAAGACCATGCTTTTTAAAAAGTGAACATTTTAATATTCATATACATACACGCACATATATACGCATACACATATACACACATATATGCATATATACACACATATATATCTAATTGCATGTAAAAATAATTTTACCATTTTAAAAAAAATTTTGAGTTTCAAATGATCTCCCTCTCCTCTCTCCTCCTTGAAAAGGCAAAAAATTTTATAAAGATTAAAAATATGCAGCAAAACTGAATTTTTCAATAAGAAATCTCTTTGGTTTTGAGTCAGTCCCCAGCTGGCACCCCAGTAATTTAGAATGTGTCTCCCTCGCTTCCCTTGTATCCCAGGACAACAAAGGTCTTGTTCAGCTATTTATAACAAAACAAGACTATTGCTTTCTCTCCCACCCTCCCCACCCCAGGCAAAAAACACATAAATACAATGAATAAAATCTTGGAGAAATGGATTTCTTTATTTTTCTAAAAGAACACTCGGCCAATACAGAAAGCAAAACATTTTTTTCTTTTTAAGAGATAAAGAATGGGAAATAGGTTGAATGAGAAAGCTAACACAAAGGGAAATGGGAAGGTATGGTTTTGTCTTTCCAGCAACCATGGAACAGTGTCAGTGTCTCCTTATTGTTTCAGTATTCTCTGTACTGTAAATTCAGTTGTGGTTGTGGCTTGTAAGGACCCCTGTATACTCTGTGTTGAAATAACAAGACAGGACTGCAGTAGTGGTAGAATCAATGGTTTTGGAAGGAAATCTCTCTCTCTCTCCTTCTCTCTCTCTCTCTCTCTCTCTCTCTCTCTTTCTCTCTGTCTTTGTCTCTATCTCTCTCCATGGAGAAGTCACATCTTACCCTGAGATCATCTCTTGTCTTACATAGAACCTCATTCCTTCCTTTTGGATGAAAGGAGAAAGTTACTGGATTTTCAAACATGGTCACAACCTTGCCATTTTGGGGTCAAGTGAGGGAGATGCTCGAATCCTCTGTCAACCAGCAGATATTGTCCCTAGAGATGTACTACAGTTATTAAAATGAAAACTTTAAGAAATAGGTTCTAAGAAGGGGAGATAAAAAAGGCTAAGAATCAGGGATGGTTATTAAGTACCGGATATGAATATATATATATATAGGATTATAGCTCTGATTCCAGGACATTGCCAAGTCTTGTCCTATTTGCTTTTGGTTTCATTATTAAGATGTAGGATTATGACTCTAAGTGTCTGCCTTTTCATTAGAGAGTTTGGGAGCTACCTACATGGAATGATAAAGCCCTCTAGGCCAAAATATCTCTTCTACCATATTGCAATAACATTTAAAATTACACCTTTAGGAGCCATTGCCTTGTAACAAGAGTAGGGAAAGGGGTATATTTGGAAAGAAATGTGATATAAAAACTTAAAAAAAATCAATAAAACTTAGAAAAAAAAAACCTAAACCTAAAATCTTACTCCTTTGAATCCAAGACATTATATCTCCAAAGTATCCTTTCCAAATACAAATACTCCCAATGCATATATGCACTTAGTCATTATCAAATACCTTGGCATGAACTAATTTATGAAATTGCTTTCAGAAGTTGGACAGAGGACAGATTTTGGGTTTTGTTTTTGTTTTGGAAGGAAGTGCACATAAAATGGAGCACAGAGCCTGTAGTCAGGAAGACCTGAGTTCAAACCTAGCCTCAGGAGTTGTGTGACCCTGGGTAAGTCACTTAACCCTGTTTGCCTCAGTTTCCTCATCTGTAAAATGAACTGGAGAAGGAAATGGCAAAATCACTCCAATGTCTCTGCCAAGAAAACTCTAAATGGAGTCATGAAGAAGTAGACACTACTAAAGAACAACCAAAAAGTTGAGTCAATGTGAGTCATTGACCGAGAAGGCAAACACGGATGTGCCCCATTGTAGTGGTGCCATAAAGGTAGGCCTCAGAGGGGTGCTGATAGTGTGGGGAAATTATTTTTCCCATTTCACAATTTTACGGAGGGAAAACCCTAATTAGGAACTTGAAATGGGAGCATCTTCCAGGCAGAAACTCTCAGTGAACCTAGAATTTCACTTTCCATTTGTGAGTCACCATGATCTCTTCTTTTGAAGCCAAAACTTTTCTCCAGGTCAGGAACAGATGCCTTCCATAAAGCAGATAAAAATTATCATGATGATCATTTTTAATTAATGGCTGTAACTTCCAGGGCTTTGTCCAGAAAACTTCCTTTCCTTAGCTCCCTTAACAAAAGCACAAAAGAGAAAGGTTCTTTATAGAAGCCACTGGAGGGCAAATGACTAATCAGCTTCTGATACAGTCTGCTATTTACTAGTTGTCTGCCTTTGAGAAAGTTATTTTCCTTCTCTAGACCTCAGTTTTCTCATCCACAAAATTCAGGATTTGGAATTTATGTCTCCTCTAGCTCTAATATTCAGTGATTCAGGGATCTACAATGTACTCCTCATCACCTTGACATCTTAGAATCCTCAGTTTTCAAAGTCTAATTCAAACATTACCTAATTCACGAGACTCTTCTTGATCCCCTTAGGGGCTAGTGCCCTGCTCCCATGAAAGTCAGTTGTTTCTCAATTGTATCTGACTCTTCATTACCCCATTCAGGGTTTTCTTAGCAGAAATCCTGGAGACATTTGCCATTTCCTTCTCCAGCTCATTTTACAAATGAGGAAACTGAGGCAAACAGGGTTGAGTGACTTGCTCAGGGTCATACAGCTAGTAAGTGTCTGAAGCCACATTAGAACTCAGGAAGATGAGTCTTCCTGACTCTAGACCTGGCACTCTATCCACTGTACCACCTAGCTGCCCTCTCATGAAATTACTCTGCATGTGTATATTGCATATATGTATATATGTACGTAAACATATACATATATACACACTATTTTACAGATAACACACAGGTAGCACTGCAGTTTTCAGTCTCCATCCTCTAACAGGTTCACTCTTGATCTGGCCAGACAGGCAAACACCTTCAGAGGGGTTAATAATCAGTTCTATTCTAGTCTAGTTCTTCTCCAAGGGTTGCTGATAACGGGAGCACTAACTCCTACAGTATTCCCTAATCGCCCTTCTTGCAGGGGCCAGTAAGAGCGGAGACAACTATCCCTACCTCTCTATGGGGTCAGTAGAGACAGGCACACTTGTGCATCCCTCTAATTCCCTCCTGCCTTGATGGGGGCCAGTCAAGGCATACACAGATTCCCCATGGGTTCTCCACGGGTTCCCCACTCGCTGACTAATGCCCACTTGCTTTATAGGGCAAAAGACAAAGAAGGAACCTTGACAACACTGAATTCACAGATTAACTTTAGCAATATTGTCATTCTATGAAAGCATAGTAAATATTACTTATGTCATCCCCACATCTCACTGCACAGCCTACCACTATGATTCTAGAATTGCTGTCTAGAATCCTTGAAACGATTCTGGGAGTTATCATCTGATACCTAGAACCTAGACGTTGCCATGGCCATAGATCCTGAGAAACTGAAGTCTAAAAAGGACAACAAAATCCTCCTTATACATACCTATATGTGTATGTATATATGCATGTACTTTTATGTGCATGTGTGTATATGTGGAGGGGAAGTGACTGGATTGGTCAGTCCCCATGGTCCTTGTCATTGGGATTTTTCAAAGTAAGAGCCTTCTACTCAGTAGACTTGAAAAGGAAGAATTTTGCTGTAGCTTTCTCTTCCCCTCTTTTGACTATATGACTTGGGACTTTGACAATTCTTTGAACTCCTGGCTGGTGAGAGCCTCTGGCTTGGGCTCTGGTCTTTCTGATGAAGAATCCTCATGGAAGTTTTACTCTTAATAGTACCACAGGAATCACTTTCTGCTGGGAATCAGCACCTGGAACTCTCAAATTCATAAGATAACTGCTATATCTAGAAAGACATATCTCAGAATTGCTTTTTGATCACTTATAGTCAGGCAACGAAAAGCAGAAGAGGCAGTCAGGCATTTCAATTCTGGCCTCAGATTCACCCAAGTAAGCCCATGTTCCTGCTGCTATGAAGTTGCCATGGTTTCTATTTGGGTTGGGTAGGGCTCGCATTGGCATGTCCCAACAACAACAACAAAAAAAATAGATCAGAAGCCATATCTTTTCATGCTTCACAGCTTACCATTTGGGCAGTTGCCATTCACTGCCACTTTTCGTTGCTCTGTGAGGACCATGTTGGGGCTCTGATGGAACATGTCCTTTGGCAAAGAGGGTATAGCAGTGGTCCATTCGGATACAGGTCCATTCTCATGTATGCTCTGCAGGATGATGTGTGACTACACAAGGTGGAGCTCATTTTGAGAATCATTGAGTCAATTATGGTAAGCATGCTAGCATGATGAGAAGAAAGACAGATTTAGATTCTGCTGAACTGCTTCATATTTTAGTTGTGATGCACTGTCAAATCATTTCTTCCTGTTTCAGTTTCCTCATTTACAGAATGAGAATAAAGGTACATCTGCTGCCCATATTGGGCATCTACTTGGTGAAGTGGATAGAGTTTCAGGCGTGGAATCAGAAAGACTTACCACACTAAGTTCAAATCTGGTTTCAGATACTTACACGCTATATGACCCTGGGTAAGTCACTTCTCCTGTTTGCCTCAGTTTCCTCATCTGTAAAATGAATTGGAGAAGGAAATGGCAAACTACTCCAGTATCTTTGCCAAGAAAACTCCAAATGGGATCATAAAGAGTCAGACATGACTAAAAAAAAATACAAGAACAGTAACACTACATATATCACAGAAATTATTGTGAGCAAAATTCTGTACCACTTTGTAAATAAATATTAAAGAACTAATAAAAATGTGAGTTACAATCATAATATAAGAGTCAATCCATTCCAGAAATAGTTTGATTTAATAAGAGGTAATATAATATGGGAGAGAGAGAGAGAGAGAGAGAGAGAGAGAGAGAGAGAGAGAGAGAGAGAGAGAGAGAGAGAGAGAAAGAGGGAGAGACTGAGACTGCCTCAAAGCCAGGAATGCATTGGTTCACATCTCACCTGTGACACCTGCCTCTCTAACTCCTGGGCTGTCAGTCTTGTTGGTCATCTGTCCTAGGGTCACCTGTCAGTGCTATAAGCACTTGTGTTCCTCCAATTACTTATTTCTCACAGTTCTATATTCCTGTATCCTAATGCGTTCAACCATTCCATATCAACGGGCATCTACCTGCTTTCCAAATCTTTGCTACTACAACAAATATTGATATAAATATTGTTTAATAGGGGGAAAATTCCTCCCAGTCTTAGACTTCCTTGAGTCTGTATGCTTAATGACATTATTGCTGGATCACATAGTATGAACAATGTAAGGACTCCTCTTAATACAATTCCAATATGTTTTCCAGCACATTCAAACCAAATTCACAACTCTCTCTGCCCCCAACATTTGCCACTTTCTTCTTTTTTCATCTTTGCCAATCTGACAATTGCATGGTGAAACTTCATTGTTGTTGTAATTTCCATTTCCTTTATTAATGATTTGGAGGAATCCTTTATGTGGTTATTAATAGTTTGCTTTTTAAAAAACCATGTATTTATATGCTTTGCTCACTTAGAGGTTGGAGAAATAAGTCAAGCTGGAGAGCAGAGGAGAGAGAGTTCCAGGCATGGGTTACAGTTAGTAAAAATGCAGAGTTCAGAGATGGGGTGTTTTGTGTGAGGCAAAGAAAAGCAAGGAGATCTGTATCACTAAGGATAAGAATATAGGAGAGGTTAACTGGAAAGATAGGAAGAGGCCAAGTAATGAAGGGCTTTAAAAATCAAACAAAGGATTTGAATCTTGGAATAGATATATTTGACCCTGGAGGTAATAGAAAACCATCAAAGTTTATTGAGTGAGGGAATGGCATTGTCAGACCTGTACTTTAGGAAAATCAGTTTGGTAGCTGAGTGGAGGGTGGACTGCAGTCAGATGGAGACCTTCTAGGAGGTTATTATTGCAACAGTCCAGGTATGAGATGATGAGGACCTGGATGATGGCAGGGTCAGAAGAGAGAAGGAGGCATATACTGGAGCTGCTACTAACAGAAGAAGCAACATCTCATTGGGTATGAGGGTGAAAGAGAATGAGGAATCCAAGTTAACATCTAGGTTGGGGACCTGGGTGACTGGGAGGATAGTAGTATAGTCAGTGATAAAAGGAAAGTTAGGAGGAGGAGGAGAAGGTTTAGGAGAAAGATAATAAATTTAGTTCTGGACATGTTAATTTTAAGCTGTTTATGGGACGTTCACTTTGAGAAGTCAAATAGGCAGTTGGAGATGTGAGAGTGGAGGTCAGGAGAGGGGTCAGTCATTCAATTCATGAACATTTATTAATTGCCTATCATGCCAGGCACTGGGGATATAAAGCAAGGTAAAAGACAGTCCCTGTTCTTAAAGTCTAAAGGGGAAGATACAAACAAGTTATATTGGAAATAATCAGTAAAAGGAAGGCACCAGAATGAATGGGAATTGAGAAAGGCTTCCTATAAAAGATTATGTGTTAGTTTTTTCAGGATGAAGAGAATGTGGGAATGTTTGTAGATAGTAGGAAAACAGCCAATAGACAGGAAGAAATTGAAGATAAGTGAGAGTGGAGACAATATGCCGGAGAAGACTCATTCAGCATGGTTTCTTAATTTTCTCTAGTTTTATTCAGCAGTACATGTGTACCAAAGCAAAGGCTGGGGATGGTGGGAGTGATCAAGGGTGAAGCTTGGCAGGGCAAGATTGGTGATAGAATAAGTAGATGGAGGACTTAAGGTGTGGAGTTGAACTGGTTCACCATGGAGTCAAGATGAGGAAGGGTGAAGAAGGAGAAGGACTGAGAAAAGGCAACTAGAGTTGACAATTAAGATGTCCCTAGTAACTTTGGAGAGAGCAGTTGGAGGACATTGGAAACTAGGTTGTACAGAGTCAAGACTGAGATGAAGGAAAAGATTTTCTTTGGAACAACTACCAAAAAAAAAAAAAACCCTCATTACATACAAAAAAACCCCATTGTGGATGATATTGAAATTGTAATGCTTTAATAAAATTAGATAAATTTTTATTCACCCACTACTGCAATCTAAGATTTTTCTCATTCAAATACTTAAAGTACTATCTTGCATAAGACAAATCTATTCACCATTTTTGTTCAAATCTAGTATGAGGAAATGTGTCATTTACTCATTGGTTCCTTATCCATTCATATTTAGAATGTCTATATCTTTAACATTAAATAAGACTGACTTCTGTTGAGAGTTCAGTGATTAATAAGCAAGTCTTTACTTTCCTCTATTTCATTTTTAGGGCAGAAATTTTAAAAACTGGGAAATATACAAAATATTATTCCATCAGTTTATCATCCCTAGTCCTAACCTTTTATACATTCAGTCACTTTACCTTTCTGAATTAGAGTATCAATTTGAGAATTAAATCTAAATAAATTTGATTCAAGTGATTGAAAGTGCAAGGTATATCTAGTACTCTGTGGCTCACTCTTTCAGACACAGGCTACTCTATCTACCCCTTAGGGCTCTAAGGTTCCTTGAAGAGTTGATGAGGTTCTCTCTTTACTGCTTCCATTGATTTTAGCCCCACTCAGTGTTCTTCTGTTTGTTTTGGGCAAATAACTAGAGTCCAAATTCCATTTAACCTCTTAATATGGAGTAGCTTTTACAAAGCAATATTTATCTCAAAGATATAGTAGAACCAAGTGTAATCTGGGCATGCCTCTAGGATGTAGACTTATGTCCAAATTCATAGTGATTCTGTCCTTAGAAATGTAGTTACGAGATGAATTGTGATCATACTGTTTAACAATGGGCTGAGGACTGATCTCAGGGTCCTTGGCTAAGAAAATTCCTCATATCATGTGTGACTCCCACTGCACCCTCATCCTAAAAAGAAAACAAAAAGAATAGGGCTGATCACAGATGTTTATGAGAAATAATGTAAAATCTAGCAAAGGTATTCTTTAACAGGATAAATTTAATAAAAAACACAAATGGAAATAAGGCTGAGTGGAGCAGGGTGGTCCATCTTTCGTCTCTTCTAAAGCTTGTTTTTCTCCTCATTCCTACTCCTGAGTGAATAAGTGCCCATGATAAAACATATACAGACACACATCCATCCTTTGGTAGACTGTTTATATCCTCTCTACCCACCCACCCCCACCACCATATTGGTGTCGAACTTGGTTCAAATACCCAATTGCCTTAGCATTTTGCAACTCAGAATTCAAGTGATCCACTAGTCTTAGCCACTCCAATGGTAGAGATTATGAGAATGAGTCATCATACCATGGAAAGGAGAAAAAAAGGAAATGAAATAAGCCTTTAATAAGCTCCTTCTATGTGCCAGACAATGGGCTAAGCATTTAATTTTATCTCATTTAATTTTCATAACAACCTTGTAATGTTGGTGCTTCATTTAAAGTTGAGGAAACTGAGTCATGAAGGGGTTAAGTGATTTGCCCAAGGTCACACAGCTGGTTAGTGTCTGAGGCTAGATTTAGACTCAGGTCTTCGTGACGCTAGTGTGGCCCAGTGCTTTGTCCACTGTACCACATAATTGCCCTGGAAGTAGGCAAATAAATGGATTCAAGGTAATCATGTATATGAAACAACAATAAAACCAGTTTGCTTGGACCAGACAGTGAATGAACAGTTAGAAAAACAGGTTGAAACCAGATTATGAAAGGTTTTAAATTTAAGACAGAAGTACTAATGTTTGTATCTAGCGGTAATAGGAAGCCACCAGAATTTTAAAAACAGAAATTTTAAAAGGATGGGATGAGGATAAAATATTGGGTTCTAGAGTCAATAGAGAGTCATTGGAATTTATTGAGAGGGAAATGGGCTGGTCAGACCTCCACAGTGTGGAAATTCAACATGTTTTGACCAAATTTAACCTCATTTGTTCCTGTCTTATTAAATAATCACTGCACTGCATTAATTTTAAGAGTGACTTCACCATGTTGATCTTTTATTTTTTGACTTTCACTTCTGAGTTTTCATTTCAAATAAGTGGATATTTTTAAGAGAGAGTTATGAGAAAAATGTTTATTAAAGAACCAATTGTTAAAATTAGGGAGATCTAGGATTTTTTCCCTTCCTCATTTGGAGATTAGGTCAAAGCTTAGTTCTCTGACGGGCAGGGTGGATGATGAGATGAAACTTGGAATTGTTACACCACCCAACTAGAAAACCTTATAAAGAGAAATTGGTCTTAAATGAATTCCTGCCCATTGTATTCTGTTCAGGCTGCCTACATTGCCTAGGCTAGGAGTAGTCTGGCTTGAGATAGTCTCTCTTTGTCCATGAGTGACATAACCAGTAACATCCCCGAGAGCCCTCATTAGACTAGGTCTACCTCTCATTATAATATTCATTCTTTCATTAACTATTAACCAATCAGAGCTGATTGCCATCTGTCAGTAACACCCACTCATCCAAAGGTATATAATCATATGGAGGTTACCGGGATTCATCTTTGGCATTTGAGAGTGTCACTGACCCCTTTTATTAATTATGTACTAGCATAATTAATAACATGATTAATTACCCAGAAACTACGTCTCACCAACTTTTTATCCATCACACATGTATTTAAAAATATCCAATAATTTTGTTCATTGCTCCTCTGGTGTATACTGACCTTTACTCCTCCTCGCCTCATCCGTTGGAATCAATAATTCCATTCAAGGTGTAGCTCAAGTGTCCCATCCTACATGGACCCTTTCCTGACCCTCTCTAGTTGTCTGTGTGTTCTTTTGTATTGTGTCTACCACAAAGAATGCAAGCTCAGTTAAGACCATTTTTCTTTTTGTCCTTGTACCTCTAGCACCTGGCAAGTGTTCAATAAATACAGAACAAAGGAATATTGGAACAGCAATTTTTAAAAATATTCCTTCACTCAAGTCCTTCCTCATTGTGAAAGTGACCGAGTTCTTGAAGATTCCAGGATAGTCTACCAAGCTGAAAAGTCATATATGTCTGCTGATCAACACTCAATGGAATTAAGTTCAGAGAAGCTTTTTATTTTGTGCCAGGACTTTGGAATTTTCAGCCACAGCCATTCCTGAAGATCATCTGCTTAAGTGCTAGAGGAATTCTGAGATGAACCAGAATTCAATAAAATCAAGGATCTTCAAAGGATTCTAAGCCTTGAACCGTTTCATTGATTTACCCTGTAATTACTATTTACAGGTTTAAATTACACCAAGTTTTATATTGGGTTGTCTTTACTTAATGCTAATTTTCGTCAGTAAGACAAGTGGCAGAATGGGGTAGTAAGAGTGAGACCAATCCTGTTTCAAGAAAGCTCAGTGTTAAATCCTGGCCCTGACTCTTTGCATTGTGACTCCAGGCAAGGGATCTAGGCTCCAAGTTTCAGAACAGGTTCTGATCTCATTAGTAGTGGAGGTTTCCTCATCAAGAGTTACCAACATGGATGAAATCACAGATCTGGACTCCCCATTGCATCCAATAAAATAAGGAAGCTGATGAATCAGAGCAATGTTATCACTTTATGTTTCACAGTATCTTTCATCTTTAGCTATCTAACCTCTTGATAAACATTAATTAAATACCACAACACATTTCATAGCAAAGTTTTATTTTCTCTCAGAGAAAATAAAATAAAAAGAGATTAGGTAAGTTGGGTATCAGACATATAATCCTGATTCTCCTTTATGCATCCAAGGAAAATGGTAATAACCCCTCTTCCAGGGCAGTGAAAAGCACTGGTATAAATTAGTACCTAACTGGCCCTTCTAGTTCTTAGGGACTCATGAAAGAAGGATGTGAGTCAGTCAATTAGCATTTATCAAGTACCTAGCAGCATGTACAAGGCACCATGCTAAGTGCTATGGATACAAGGAGGGCAAAAAAAAGGGTACTTGATCTAAAGGAACTCAAAATCAAATAGGGGAGATAAAATGCAAATGGTATATAAATAAGATATCCAGAATAAATTGGGGGTGGTCTTAGAAGGAAGGCATTAGGATTAAGTAGAACTGGGAACAGTTTCTTGTTGAAGGTGAGTCTTGAGCTAAGATTTGAAGGAAGCCAGAAGATAGAAGAACCAGAAGGCAGTGATGAGAATACAGAGCATATCAGGGATGGGGGAACATTAATGAAAACACATGGTATCAAGAGAAGGAATAGCAAGGGTCAGTGTCACTAGGTTTCAGGGTATGTGGGAATGAGTAAGGCAGGAAGGGGTCAGCCAGATTATGGAGTGTTTTCAAAGTCAAATAGAGGATTCTGAATGTGATCCTGGAAGATGCAGGGACCACTGGAGTTTGTTGAATAGAAAGGATGACATGGTCATAATCTATGTTTTAGGAAGATCATTTTGATAGTTGAATGCAGGATGGATTACAGTGAAGAAAGCCTGGAGGCAGGGAGACCAATCAGCAGGCTGTTGCAGTAGACCAGAGGAGAGGTGATAAGGGTTTGCACCAGGGTAGTCACAGTGTCAGAGGAGAGAAGGGACATAGGTAAGAGATGTTATCTAAGGAAAAAACAACAATGCTTCACAATTGATTGGATACAGGAGTTGAGAGAGAGTGAGGAGTTGAGTATGACACCTAAGTTGCGTGTTTAGGTGACTGAAAATATTAGTGCCTTCAAGAGTAATTTTTCTTCCTCTTTTTTTTTGCACTGAATTGTATTTTTTTCCCAATTACATGTAAAAATAGTTACCGACATTCATTTTTGTAATATTCTGAGTTCCAAATTTTTCTCCCTCTCTCCTTTCCTTCCCCCTACCCAAGGTAGCAAGCAATTTGTTATAGGTTATATATATACAATCATGTTAGACATATTTTCACATGTTGTAGAAGAGTAAAAACGAAAGGGAAAAATGAAGAGAAAGAAAAAAACAAAGTGAAAATTGTATGTTTCGATCTGCATTCAGACTCCAAAGTTCTTTCTCTGCATGTGGATAGCATCTTCCATCACAAGTCTTTTTCTTCCTTCATTTTCCAAAGGAATCAGTGTCATCAGAGAGTGATGCCTTGAGTTGCACATGAGTTGGATTTAAGTGAGGCAGAGCTGCACAGAGTCATCAGCCTCACTCTCTCCTGTAGAGTCATCTAAGTTCAGTGGCACAACAAAAGTCAAGACCACAGGGGAGGACCTGGGATGTAGTGGGTGACTTTGGCATCTTTCATATCTGACTAAGCTCTAAGCCCTCCCCAGTGTCTGCTTCAGCCACCTTCATGGCTGTTAGAATAAGTTATTCTTAAGTAGAGATGTCAGGAAGAGGGGTGAATTTTGGGGAGAGATAATGAATTTAGTTTTGGATACATTGAATTTAAGATATCTTTGGGGCATCAAATTTGTAATGTTTAGTATGCAGTTAGAGATGTGAGTCTGGAGGTGGGGAAAGGAGTTAAGGATGAATGAGTAAATCTGAGAGTGATTGGCACCGAGATGATAACCAAAACTCTGGAAGCTAATGAGACCTTGAGCTTGTTTCTGGGGAAGATGTAATGGAGCTGTCCCTTTTGCAAATTTTTTCTTCAAGCCCCACAATTTACATTATATTATTCAGAAGATCCAAAATCTAACATGATCTTCCTGGCCAAGGTAGAAAATCTCTCCTGGATTGAAGCCCAAGTAGTCTTACAAGTTTAATGACTTTTGGAACAAGAAAGCCTATTCCCTAAGCTTTGTAGTTGTGTGTCTGACCTGTACAGAAAAAAATCGGAGATTTGGTGAAACTAGCTGGGCAATTTGAACAATAGTTAGCAGCCAGACTTAGCAATTAGGGCCTGAACCATATGGTTTGGCAATTTGCTTTATTGATATTAACCAAATAATTGCCAGATTTCCAATCTACTTTGGATTATGACCCAGGAAGGAGAAGTATACTTAAGCCAGCAAGTGTATCAGAACTGCATCCAGGCTCACTTGTGAGGCTTTGCCTCATTCCTTCCTTTGACCAAGTGACATGAGTTTATTTACGAAGTTTTTTTTTTTTTACATTTTTTTTATGGGAGTTTATTTAAATTTAAAAAATTTCAGAACCCAAGCCCTTCAGAAAAAGAGTGTTTGTATATACACAGTTAGGGCAGGTAAGTGGTGCAGTGAATAGAGCCTTGGACCTGGAGTCAGGAAGACAGTTTCAATGTGACCTCAGACACTTACTAGATGTGTGATCCTGAGCAGGTTTTTAGTCCTGTTTACCTGTTTCCTTATCTATAAAATGAACTGGAGAAGGACATGATAAACTACTCCAGTATCTTTGCCAAGAAAAACCCAGATGGGGTCATGAAGAATGAGATGTGACAGAAAAGATGGAAAAAATAACAAATTGACAGCAGAACAAAAAAGTTTGCTCCGTATGAAAATATTCTTCTCCATTTCATATCACTTGCTTTAAAAAAAATACAACAAATTTTTCATGTTGCTTTCAAAACTGTACTATTTGTCTGTATTTCCTTTTAAATGTCCGTGCATTAAAAAAAAGTTTCATTGGGTCCTTTATTTTTTTGAACGCTGTTGCTAATGCCTTTTTTCTCCCTTAACTTTCCTAATTAAGAACTGAAAGAAAGGGAACCCCCTCTTAAAAATTTTCAAAATGGGCAAGGAAAATTAATCCCCACAGTTACCATGTTGTAAATGTGTGTCTCTTTCTATACTTAGTATCCGTTATGTTTCTCTCAAGGGATTAGATCACATGTTTCATTCTTCTGGAGATATGATTGGTCATTGCATTGATTAGAGTTAAATCTTATAAAGTTATTTTTCTTTACAGTACAGTTCTTGAATAAATTGCTCTCCTGGTTCTGTTCATTTCACTGTTTCAGTTTAAACTAGTTAGCACTCTGAAATCATGCTTTTTTGTCACTTCTTATTACAGAATAATATTCCTTTACATTTGAATATAATAATTTGTTTGACCAGTCCACAATTATCTAAGAAGCAATCTAAGATGCTGTTGGATTCTAGTTATTACCTTTTCCTTTTTTCCTCTTCCCTCTTTCCTCTCTTCTTCTTTCTTTATCCCTCTTTTTGAGTAGGTTCTGATGTTTTTGTGTACCACCATTTTCCCTGGAGTATTTTGGTTATTAACCAGTACTCATGAATCAAGTCCTATTAGTACAATTACGATCCTTCAGAAAATATTTCTATGACCTCAGTAATAATCTTGTTATTTCAAGGAAAATGTAAGTAAGAAAATCCTATCAACATTCATTCCATGAGAGGCAGAGCCAAGATGGTGGAGTAAAAGGGAGGCACTCTCTTGAGTTCTCCCCCAGCTCCCTCCAAATACTTTTGAAAAATGACGAAAATTCTAGAGCAACAAAACCCACAAAAGGACAGAGTGAAACAAATTTCCAGCCCAAGACAGCTTGGAAAGTTGGCAGGAAAGTTCTGTTGAACCAGACTAGGAGAGGAGTGCAGTCTAGATCAGGCCATGCCAGTGCAAACTGAGCCCCAGCAAACCTGGAGCAGACCTTGGGGTGATTGAATCACTGGCAGCTGTGGCAATTTCCAGACCTCTCACTCCACAGATGCCAAAGACAACTTAGAAGGTCAGCAGGAAAGGTCTGTGGCACCTGGGTGAGACAGTAACTGCTGCTGCTTCCAGAGCTCTCAGCCCACAGATGGTAAGGTGGTCAAACAACTGGTCAGAAGGAGATTACAGGGGTCTTTTTGCTAGTACTGAAGCAGAACTCTGTGGTTTTGCCCATACTCAGATTTGGGTCCCAGTCCTGGGTGGCAGTCCCAGGGTGAGGGGGAGTACTGGCATAGCAGAGCTTGCAGTCACAGTGCAGGGGGTCCCTCCTCACAGTTCATGGCAGAAAAGAGTGCTTGTGGCCCCTCACAGACCAGAGTGCAAGCCAGGAGAGGAGTAAACACCTCTGCTTAGATTATGCCACCTTGGAAGGACTGAAAACTTGTAGGTCCCTAGAAGTATCTTTGACAACAGCTGATAAACCCCCTGAAACTTGGGACAGTGAGCCTTTCACCCTGGAAGGAGAGCTCTACCTTAACAAAGACTTAAAAGTCAACTGGGACAGCTAGATGGTGCAGTGGATAGAGGACCAGTGCAGGAGTCAGGAGAACCTGCATTCAAATCTCATCTCAGACACTTGACACTCACTAGCTGTGTGACCTTGGGCAAGTCACTGAACCCCAGTTGCCTCATCCTAGGTCATCTCCAGTCAACCTGATGAATATCTAGTCACTGGATTCTGATGGCTCTGGAGTAGAAGTGAGGCTGGTGACCTGCACAGCCCTCCCTCACTCAAAGCAAAGTCAAGTACAAGTCATGTCATCATTTCTGGGATGGCATTGTCTTCTTTGGCAATGAAGGATGAACACACAAAATCCAACTAATAAGCTGGGAAAATGAGCAAACAACAGAAAAAAAAAAACATTGACAATTGAAAGGTACTGTGGTGACAAGGCAGATCAAAACACACACTCAGAAGACAACAAGTAAAAGCCCCTACATCCAAAGCCTCTGAGAAAAACATGAATTGGTCTCAGGTCATGGAACAGCTCAAAAAGGACTTTGAAAATCAAATAAGAGAAGTGGAAGAAAAATTGTGAAGAGAAATGACAGTGACACAAGAAAATCATGAAAAACAAGTCAAAAGCTTGGTAAAGTAGACAAAAAATAGTGAAGAAAATAATACCTTAAAAAACAGACTAGGCCAAATAGTAAAAGAGGCCCAAAAAACAAAACAAAACAAAAAACAGTGAAGAAAAGAATGTCTTAAGAAGGAGAATTGGCCAAATGGAAAAGGAGGTTCAAAAACTCACTGACGAACATAATTGCTTGAAAATTAGAATGGAGTAAATGGAAGCTAATGACTTTATGAGAACTCAAGAAATGATAAAATAAAATCAAAAGAATGAGAAATAGAAGACAATGTGAAATATCTCATTGGAAAAAAATTGACCTGGTAAATAGGCCCAGGAGAGATAACTTAAAAATTATTGGATTACCTGAGAGCCATAATCAAAAACAGAGCATAGACATCATCTTTCAATAAATTGTCAAGGAAAACTGCCCTAATATTCTAGAAGCAGAAGGTAAAATAAAAATGGAAAGAATCCACTGATCACCTTCTAAAAGAAAATCAACAAAAGGATATTTTTGTTCATGTGGAGTTCATAATTGATCTTTAAAAGAAGCTCATCTTGCATCTTGAATTGCTCATTATATTTTAGATTGTCTTGGAAGTGATAAGGCTGAGATAATACATGTACAATTGTTTCATAAATTATAAAGCATTGTACAACTGTTACTTGTTATTATCATTTTCATCTTTCTCAATGGCATTCAGATACAGTTTGAGGAAAAGTTTCTGCCTTGCTATTTTTCTTTTATATTTAATATTCTCTGAATTACTGATTACTTTTTTTGTGGTTGAATAAAAGTGTTAGATTGTAAACAACTGCAAGAAAGCATCCTTGGTATACATCCAATAGAAGATAAGACAGCAGGGATGTTGTCTCCACATGACTACTAGGTCTCTATGTTTTGAAAACTTTTCATTTCATATAGTTTGAAGATTATGAGTATTAGGTATGGTGACAAATATTAAAATGTTATGTTTTTATGGCTTAATTTTATGTCTAGACAATCGTGAAAAATACTTCAGTCTCTGATAATTATCTGGTTGAGTGTTCCAGGAAATTTTGCAGTCTTCATTTGCAGCATGAAGATTTATCATCTGACATTCTATGAGATAGTGAATTTTTTATGCATAATTCTAAACACCAGGTCATATCTTGCTAAGTATTCAGTAGGTACTAAATTTTTATAGCCTGCTATGATATTTCTACCATTTCATTTTATAAACACAATAGCTCCTGCAATTTCCTTGCATAAATTATATTCATCACTAAATCCAGGCTCTTTAACAAGGGCAATGATTCTATATGCTGTTAGAAATAACCTGATCCCAAATTGTTATCATAAACACCAATTTTTTTGAATGAAAAATAATTTATTGTCTTAACTTGTGTGAGCCTTGTGCTAAGCTCTGGATGTACAAAAACAGAACAGAATTCTTTTCCTCAAGAAGTTCACATTCTAACAGGCAATACAACATCATAGGGGAGTGATGGCCAGAGAGGGACCTTTTGATTTAGAAAGTTATAGAAATGGTAAAAAATGGAGCCATACAAGAGTAATTTGTGACAATTCATGTAGCAATTACTTGTTTGGTGCTTATGCAGCCCACTTTCCCCAACCCATTCTCCATGTACTGATTAATCTGTCACCCAAAACTGAGACGGGGGAGGTAGGAGCTCAATAAATGCCATTCTTCTTTAAGATTTTATTTTTTTGGACAAATTTTCTATTGCTTCTTCTGTGATGGTATCATCCTCTTCAATGTTCATTTTGGCCTTCTTGCTAATGAGATTGGTAATGCCTGCAGGAGGACATCCTTTGGGTTGACCCACCTTCACGGTGAGCATATCCATTGTCAATATGGTACCTTCAGGAATTCTCACTTTGGCCACCGCTGATTTACCCAGCTTCTTATTGCAGGCTACCTCACATGGCAAAAGTTGTTTAACTGGTGATCCTAAGGCTTTTTCTACCAGGCGGACTGGTTTCATCAACTCTGCTAATTCATTTAACTCCAGAGATGCCTGATGGTCACTCCTTTTCCAAGTTTTATCCAGAGTCACATGACATTTGAGTATCTTAGCCCCCAGAGCAACTGCATCCACTGAAATCATAATACCCATTTCAAGCCCAGAATATTCTATGGGTATGTCAGGGAATGCTTTCTGATATTCTGTAATTAGGCAAAGGTTGATATCTTCAAGGAGCAGTGGTAGGCACCGGTGCACTGCAGAATGCAGAAATTTGGGTTATACGTTTCACAATATTGTAGACCTGTCTCATCATGCCCATGGACTGCATATCACTGGAAATAACCATCAGACAACTTTCTTGGCTGTCTTTTCTAGATAGGGAAAATTGTTAGTATCTCCAGATCGAACTTTGAAAAATGGAACATTCAATTCATCCAGAAACTCGACTGCCATCTCATCCATTCCAGAGGCAGTGAAGAAAATCCCTATTTCCTCAGCATATTTCTGTAACTCCCTATATTGGTCGTGGCTCAATTCGAGGTAGCACTTGTGCTCTCCATGGCTTTCCCCCGGGAGTCTTTAGAAGTGTAGGGTCACTCCAAAGCCCAGCGATTGAACTTGTGTTCCAACTCACTCTTCTGAAATTTGGCACAGTCAGCTCCACGCTCCTTGGCCATCTGGATCATGCACTTGGCCACGTCCAAATCACCCTGGTGGTTCTGCTCAGTCTCGGCGATGATGAAGCAAGGGTGGTTCCCCCGGACCCAGCGGCCAGGGCCCAGCTGCAGCTCCAGTTCCAGTGGCATCGCGGCATCCTCATAAACATCAATTTTCACAAAGAAATTCGTACCAACAGTTTGTTGTCAATGTATTATTGACTGAGTTTCATGCAGACCTTTTGATTCTAAACTTTATCTTAGTTATTTCAGACTCCAAATCCAATGGCATACATATACTTGTACTATTGCTTGGAGTGATGTCTGCTTATACCAGAAGTATTTCTGTTGTTTTATAATTAAAAATGCCTATAAATCCTCCTTTTTGGTAAGGAAGTATTAATATTTCTTTAGATGTTTTGATGTAATGGCCCTCTGTTTTCTTAATAACATATGGACTTTTGTTAGGTTACATTTCTAATATGTTATTCAATTCAGAAAATGGTGATTAAGGCCAACATTGCATAGATATTAGTTGAACTTTTAAAAACCTTTTTCTTCCCATTTCAACAATGATTTCAGAAAGTCAGTGTTTCTTGACATAGTTATATGTTAAGGCACAGTCTACTCTTTGAAAAATTCATAATCAATGTGTCTTCCCTGGAAGAGATTTATCCACTGGTTCAAGCTTGAAGACTTTCCTTCTTAACTTTCTTTTGTGTATATTAAGAATTTTGTATGTACTAAGTTGAAATCACATTTTGTTATCATTGGAGAAACATTTCACCAGATGAAGGAGCCATTGAGTGTGTTTTTGATGGAGCCGTATAGATCAATATCATCTATGTCAAGTGATTAATAACTAATTTGGGAGTTATTCTCAGATCTATCTGAGAAAAATGACTGATAAAGGGCTTAAATGGGAAAATGTCACAATTTATATCAGTTGCTCATTGTGTCAGTGAATGTTTTAAGTGGAAAACGGGTTTTCATTGGAAGCCAAATACTTTAGCATTCTCACCATATCTGGGACCATTTTATCTTTTCAGGTTACAAACATGGCATGAATAGAGAGCTGAATTCCAGACTTTGTGATAACCAACAAAGGCAATGTAAAAGAAATGCTATGTTCAATAATTCCTCTTCAGAGTGCACTCCTGACTCTCCACACTTCTATCTCCTCCTTTCTCTGGCAGCCTTTTTACCCCAGAAGATCAGCCTGCCTTTGGGAACCCTTCCTCTCATTAGTCAGGCCCTCCTGCAATCTACATTTTAAGAGAAGTACCTAGGGTGGCCATGGCCTCCATCCCTCCTTTTTAGACTTCTTTGACCAACATGATGTTACCCTCCCTTTTTCATCTTTTTTTTTTTTTTTTTAGAATGTGTGCTCCTTGGAAACAGAGATTGTTCCAATTGGCTTGTTTTTATATTCCCAGCATTTATCATGGAACCTGGCACATAGTGAGTGCCTGTTGACTCTACCTGCTCCTTAAACCTGTGGGACTTTTAGCCACAACCATATTTTTCCTCAGTCAACATATTATTTTCTTGCAGGTGTTTATAGCTTTTTATTAGAGAGACAACCTGTGAATATTTTATATAAAGTACATAAATATGTAATTTGCCTTTACAGTTTCCTCATATTTTGGTAATAGATATATGATGCTTTCTCTTACAAAAGATAGGATCAAACTTGCATTCGAGGAGAAGCTGGTAAAGAGTTTTACTAATAATTCATGAGTCATTCTGAAGCAATCGAGTCTGTAATTATGGGTGTTCTCCAGCCACCACTTTCAGTTTTGTAGAGAAGCTAGAGTTTCAGTCACCTGTTTGATGTCACTGTTCTGTTATTTATTATCTCAACCAGCTTCCTGTTGTTATTTGATCCAATCTGCATTTTTATGGTGGGGTGACCATATTGATAATCAGAAGCCTTCTACATTCTCATTTCAGAGAGCATAACGCTCTTGCTTCTGATTTCTTTCCTTCCCAATCCTCTATAGTAAAGTTTTAGACTGATGTTGATTTGTTCTTTGTGATGCATTGAATCCTTGTATCACCTTAACCTTTTGAATTTATTTAGGAAATCTAAAATTCCTGATCTGCTTTTGTTTTTTGTTTTTAAATATAGAACTGGAAAAAATTTACTCTTTGCCAAGTGAATTCAAACAAGCAAGAGTTGTAATCATGCTATTAGACAAGTAAAAAAAAATCAAACTATAGAGAAAAACCAAGAATTATATTATGCAGAAAGAAATGAAAGAAAACAAATGAACAGTAATATTCAATTTATGGGCTCCAAATGCCTTAGCACGAATCATTCATAGACTAACAGAGTAACTGTAGGAGACTTAAATGTCCCTCAGTTTTTTATTTTTCACATTTTCGTTTATTTATTTATTTTTAGATTTCAAAATTCACTTTTGTAAGTTTTTGAGATTTAAATTCTCTTCCCCCCTGCCTCAACACCCCCACCCACCCACAAGATGGCATGCTATCTGAAATAGACTATACTTGTATGATTACATGAAACATATTTCCTCATTAGTCATGTTGTAAAAGAGCCTGATGTGCTTTTGGAACACCTGATGTTATCCAGGTGAGATGAAGAAGAGACAGCACGCCCTATGCTGCATGTTCTGTTTTCAGAAGGGGATAATGCTAAGATTAGCTGGATGCTGAGCATAACACTGTGTACTTGCCATGTGGGATTTACTGCCGTTGGTTGCTGCGTCACTTTAAGAGAAGACCTCAGGGGAGACAGTCAGTAGGGAATCTGAGGCATCCATTTCTGAATGATAGACTGGAGCTCCTGTAGTCATGGATATGAATGGAAAACTGGGTGCATCATGTTCCTCAGTACTCAGAAGTCTAAACACCATTGAGAGTGGGGCTCCTCTGGGTGAGATTGTTCTTCCTCTCCTCGTCTGAGCTGAAATCTCTCTCCCCGTTAAAGAGATAATTTATTTTTGTATATTCTTTGGTGTATTCTAATCTGTAGAACATTGATTTATATTTGTCTTGCTTGGATAAACAGGTTTACTCATATTCACTTTTTTTTTATGGTGATGCAATCAGGGGTTAAGTGACTTGCCTAGGGTCATGCAGCTAGTCTGAGGCCATATTTGAACCCAGGTCCTTTTGACTCCAAGGCCAGTACTGTATCCACTGTGCCACTGAGCTACCCCCCTTTTTTCTTCTGCTTAATTTTCATTCCTAATTATAACTGTACAACAGACTGTTTTATTCTTGCATCTTTTCAATCATTTTCACACATATTTACATATCCACTGATAATCTTTTGTGAAGCCTTCTTTTAGTGGGAAGATTTTAAAAACTGGTTAGTGTAACCTAAGGGCTACACTTTCCCTTAAGAATGATCAAGGAAGCAGCTTTCCTTCTGAACTTATTGTACTCCTTGACTAGAGATGTTGGAGGCATGGCAGATGGGTATTACTCCCGCTTGATAACCTTCTTGGAGACTGGAGAAGAGACTGCCCAGCCTTAGTGGTCCTGGATCCTACCTGCCCCTCCTTGCCACCCAATTGCAGATCTGACACAAGCTGCAAAGGAGGAAAGACAGTTTTCTGGATGATAAGGTGGACCAGATTTTATCTCAGATCATATCTAGCAATGCCACCCACAAGCCTTGTCTGGATATTTAGACAACCCACACACTTACATATCTTACGCTTTGTTTTCTGATTTCCTCTTCCCCTGTTTCTTTTTTTGTTATCTCAGTTGAGCACTATGGATTCCACTTTTTACGTTTTCTGCATGCGCCACTGCTGCCTAACATATTTCGTTTTGAGGCCAGACTCCTAGGGATTTTGACAACTGCTCTGAACTTATTCTTCAGTAATTATTAACAAACTCCTATCCTGTAAAACTTTATCCATCATGATGACTCGGAACCCTGGCTGCCATGGTTCAAATCTCATTTTCCCTTCCCCCCTGCTTGCTCCTTCATTCCAGTCTCCCTCAATCCAACCATACCTTCACAACATACTACCCTAAACCTTCCTACCTCTTCCACCATATTCCTTCACAACATACTACCCTAAAGCTTTCTGCCTCTTCCACCATATTCTTTCAAATGCCTGCCCAACAGATAACAAATTTGCTTTCATCTTAAACCTTTTCTGTTCTCTCATCCGCTGTCCAGTTTCTTGTACTCACTGAGACATGATTCCATCTTGATGACACAATTTTCCTGGCTACCTTTTCCATCACTGGTTACACTTTCACTTATATGTCTCTGCTCATTGGTTAAGATAGGGGAGGTGATATGCCCTTGTTCCCCATTATTATTCTGATGAGCTCTCTCTCCTCTCTCTTTTTGGTTCACTCAACCTACATTGACCACCCAATCAAATGGTGGTAGCTATCTCTCAAGACACATTCCCTTTTTCTTTGATGAGTCTTATACTTGGCTCACAGTCTTACTTTCCTACCCACCTCTTGTCCTCATATAAAGGGATTTCAACATACATGTTGATGTTTTCCCAAACAACCTAATCTCTCAGTTCCTGATTTACTTATTTCCCATGACCTGCTCTTCCATTTCATCTCAGCAACACATCCAAAGATGTTTTATTTACGTGTATATGAATCCTGAAATTACCTTATCTGGTTATAATCTGCTGTGATTCTGCCTTACCTTCTATGATACAATCCCAAAGTCTGTTCATTGTCTCACAGGGACATTTATTCCCTCTTTTCCTTGGGTCTTCCTCAGGCCATCACTGGTAATCTCATCTCTTCTGCTCCTCATCTTGATCCATTGGTGAACAGTTTAACTCTACACTGTCATCTTCTCTTGAGTCTTGTGCCCATTTAGGCCATCACCAAGTATACTCAGCTTTTGATAACTCTGATGATCTGCTACTTTCACTTCTACCCACAAGCCATTGGATTTAGGTAGAGAAAAAACCCCCATGAAACTCTGCTGCTTGTGTCCACTACAAATTTGTTACATAAGACACTCATTTTACAACTCCCTACCCCTAAATCCCCCACACTACTGTGGATTTTCTAAATCTATTCATACTTCCTGAAATCATTGAAGGTTCCTCCTCTCCCCACACCCTGACAGCTGAGAACATTGCCTCATATTTCAGTGAAAAAAAATGAGGCCATTTTCTCTTTTTCATCTCACATTATTCAGATGCTTCCCAGTACTTTATATTCCTTTACTGCTACACCACATGAAAAGGTATCCTTTCTCCTTGCCAAGACAAACTCATCTACCTGGACTGGTGATCCCATTCCATTCAATTTTCTGTGGCATAGGAGATACCTCCATCATCCCTACTTTCTCACTAGTCTGCAGTCTCTGACTATTGGCTACTTCCTAAATGTCTAAAAAGACATCCATGTCTTCCCCATTCTCAAAAAAAGTCCTCCTTTGATCCTTCTATCCCCTTTAGCTATTATCCTATACTTATCCTTCCTTTTGTGGCTAAACTTTTAAAAAATATTTTAATAGTGTTTTACTTCCCCCCCAGTTACATGTCAAGACAATTTTTAGCATTCATCTTGACAAGATTCTGAGTTCCAAATTTTTTTTTCCCTCCTTTCCTTCCTTCCCGTCTTCTGATAATGGTAGGCAATTTGATAGAGTTTATACATGTTCTATCATGTAAGAAATATTTCCATATTAGTCACAGTTGTGAAAGAAGAAACAGATTAAAAAAAAACACAAGTAAGAATCAAGTAAGTGAAAAAATATGCTCCCATTTGCATTCAGAGTCCATCAGGTCTTTATCAGGATGTGGACAGCATTTTCCTTCACGACTCCTTTCTACTTGTCTTGGGATCATTGTGTTGCTGAAAAGACCCCATTGAGCTGATGCCTGCCCTTTCTTTCTTTATTGTTTTATGCAATTAGGCTCCTGCCCTCATTATCCAACTGGAACTGCTCTCCCCAAAGTCACCAATGGTCTCTTCATTGCCAAATTTAATTACCTTAATGTGGCTAATATGGAAATCTGCTTTGCATGACTTCATATGTATAATTTATATCATATTGTTTGGTGACTGAAGAGAAGGACAGAATTTAGAATTCAAATTTTTTTTTAAATGTTGAAAATAAACAATGACTTTATTTTTAAAAAAATCTAATGACCATTTCTCAATCCTCATCCTTCTTCACTTCTCTTTAGCTTTTGATGTTGTGGATCACCTTTTTCTTTTTGATAATTCTCTCTATATTTTTGTGTGGATACTCTCTCCTGGGTCTCCTCCTACATGCCCAGTAATTCCATCTCAGTTTTTTTGGCTGGATTTTCATCCAGGTCATCACTAAACATAGATGGTCCTAATGCTCTCCTCCCTCTCTCTTTTCTCTTCTCCCTTCATCTTATTTTGCTAGGGGATCTCAATTATCATCTCACCACAGACAATTCTTGGATCTGTTCATCCAGTTCTTTTAATCTTCAGACTTGCATCCAACTACCTGCTGGGCATCTAGAATTAGATGTTTTATAGACATCTTAAACTCAATCTATCTGAAACTAAACTCAGTATCCTTTCTGCAAATCCTCCCCTCCTTCTGACTTTCCTATTCATATGGAAGATAACACTTTCCTTCCAGCCACTGAGGCTCACAATCTAGACATTATCTTTCCCTTTTGACTTTTCCTCTCTTTGCCCCCACGTTCAGTCTCTCACCAAGTGCTGTCAGTTCTATCTTCATATCTTGCAGGTGCCCCCCTTTCTCTTCTAACACTGCCCGTATTCCCCTGATACAGGTTCTCATCACCTCACACCTGGACTATTGCGATTACCTTCCAGTTGATCTCCTTAGCCCAAGTCTCTTTCTAATCTCACCATCCTCTCCCCAGATATCAAATTTATCTTTTTTAAATTTTACATTATTTTGATTTCAGTTTTCAACAAGCACTTCCAGATATCTTAGATTTTTTTCCCCTCCCTCCCTCTGCTTCTGCCTCTTACCCCTCACTCCCTCTGTGAGACAGTGTGCAATTTTATATAGGTTCTAAACATACATTCCTATTAAATACATTTTCACCTTAGTCATGTTGCATAGAAGAATTACAATGAATGGGAGAAACCATAAAATTTATCTTCTTAAAACACAAGTATAGCCATGCTGCTATTGTATTAACTCCAGGAGGTCCTCATCACTTTCAGGATCAAATTTAAAATCATCAGTTTGTCTTTAAAAACCCTTTATAATCTGGCACCTTCCTACCTTTCCATTCTTTTTTATACCTTTCTCTTACCCACATACTCTGCCATCTGATGGCACTGACTTCCTTCCTGGTGCTTGAACAGGACACACCATCTCCTGAATCCAGGAACATTCATTGGCTATTTCCTATGCCTGGAATCTTCTCCCTCTTCATCAAACCACCTCCTGACTTCCTAGTCCCAACTAGAATCCCAACTTCTACAAGAAGCCTTTTTCAATCTCCTTTAATGTTAAGGCCTTCCCTGTGAAATCATTTCAAATGTATCCCATCTCTGTCTTGTTTGTACACAGTTTACAGTCTCCCCCATTAGACTTCTAGAGAGTTGTTCAGTCATGCAGTTGTAGACAATTCTTTGCGACCCTGTAAGACCATATTGTCCATGGGGACAAAATATTTCCTTCTCCAGCTTATTTTACAGATGAGGAAACTGAGGCCTACAGAGGTTCAATGAGCTAGCAAATGTCTGAGGCTGGACTTGAACTCATGGAGAGGAGTCTTCTTCACTGCAGGGTCAGCACTGTATCCACTGCGTCACCTAGTGCCTTTCTTGAAAGCAGGGACAATTTTTTGCTTCTATCACTAGCACTTACCATGATGTTTGGAATGTGGTAGACATAATAAACATTTATTGACTGAAGAATTTTTTGTAACTTCTTGAGTTACAAGAGCATGAAGGAATGTCATTTGTTCTCAGCCTCATTCTTTCCTCGTATAATTTTTAAAATATTTTATTTTTTCAATTAATAATTTTTTCTTTCCCTTATAAATTCCCCAATGTTAAACAAACAAAAATCAAAGCCCTAGTAATAAATATGCATAATGAAGAAAAACTAGTTCTTCCATATGATTCTGTCCCCCTTCACTGGGTATCTCCATTTTAAAAGCTCTTTATTATATGCCCTTTGAGATCAAAGAGTTAGCATGGTAACATATTTTCTTTAAGTTTTTATGGATCATTACTATTATAATTGCATTTATGTAAAGGACATCATAGATTGTGAGCTAACCTCTATCATCAGTTATCAATAACATTTACTGGGTGTCTTTGGGGTCCTTTATAAGACATATGTATCCAATTTCTTAGTGGTCTAAACTATTAGGGTCCAATGCTTTTACAAAGTCAATGGGAATGGGACTGATGGTAATGGGGGAGACAGTCAACGTTAGGAAGAACGAATAAAAGAAAGTGTAGGAAAAATCTTTGAAGATCCAGCACAGGTGGAAAAGGTTATGGAATTTTTCTCAACTGTATCCTTAGACTCCCTCTAGTGGGAGCTAGCACAAATAAAATAAGAATAAGCTGGAAAAGAGCAATTAAGTTTTAAATGAGAGTAGGAAGAGGAGAAAATATATGGGATAGAGTTAAAACATCATTGTTGGATCAATTTTCATTATACTGACTTTTTTTCCTGCTAGGTCAGTCTATAGAATAGACAAGTCAGGCATGTCTTTATTCCTTTCCGAGCTCCGCTCTGATTCTCTGGACTTTCTCTACCATGTTACAATTGCCTTTGAAATTTACTGTGCCATTGTGGCCCCTTCCTATGATGGTTCAGTGCCCTCAGATCCTTCAGTCTCTCCTTGAGGACTGACTCATTTCCTGTTGTCTACAAACATGCTCACATCTCCCCATCCTCAAAAAACTCCCACTGGTCCTATATCGCCTCTCCTTTTGTACCTAAACTCCTCAGAAAGGAGACCCACAATAGATGCCTCCACTTTCTTAATTTCTTCTTTTCCTTTCTTCCTTCCTTCCTTCCTTCCTTCCTTCCTTCCTTCCTTCCTTCCTTCCTTCCTTCCTTCCTTCCTTCCTTCCTTCCTTCCTTCCTTCCTTCCTTCCTTCCTTCCTTCCTTCCTTCCTCCCTCCCTTCCTTCCTTCCTTCCTTCCTCTCTTTCTTCCTTTCATCTGTACATAGTTGTTTGCATGTTGTCTCTCCTATTTTGTCTTCCTTGTGTACCCAGAGTTTGGAACATAATTGTGCATAATCAATTCCTGTTGACTTGAATGCACTAAAAAAGTCTGAAAATGTATATAACATTCCACACATATGAATTTCCTGCTTCTGCAGAGGAGTAAGATGGGAGCCTCATCTCACATCTTTTCTTTGGGTCCTGTTTGTTCTTTCCAAGTTTGAAACTTTCATTTTTGATTATTTTGTTTATTGATCTATTTATATTTTACTTGTCATTGCATGTGGGGGTGGCCGGGTGGCACAATGGGCCTGGAGTCAAGAAGACCTAAGTTCAAATGTGACCTCAGACACTTACTAGCTGTGTGACTTAATCCTGTTTGCCTCAGTTTCCTCATCTGTAAAATGAACTAGAGAAGGGAATGGCAAACCATTCCAGTATCTTGGCCAAGAAAACTCTAAATGGGGTCTCAAAGAGTCAGAAACAATTGAAATGATTGAACAACAATAAACGATTGTTGACTTTTTATCTACCATTTAAAAATTTAGACATTATTTGTAGGATTTGTTAGGTTCCATATGGGCTAGAGAATGTTTGAGGTGAATCCATCATAAGAGTTCAGATATTTTATGACAGAATCACCAAAGGTATAAAATTCTGGGTTTTATCTTTTCCCCTCCCTTTCCTAGAGTTATATACCTCATTTAAATTTGAACAAAATGGCTTGTACATATGAGCAGAAAATAAAATAAATCTCCTTTATCCCTCCCATATAGCTTTCTTATAGGATATAAGATCATTCTTAAGATTCTCTATTGACAACAGCCCCACTTAAGGTGGGAAAAATTGGTTTCTGTGGTTCAGGGGAAATGTGAAAAATCAGTCATTGGGATTATGCAAATAGAAAACCAAGTATTTTCAGCAACCTTGAGATGAATGTAGAGTTTACAACAAAAGGAGAAATTTGGAATAGTTTTTTCTCAGTTAAATTTCTAGATGGCAGGAAAAAATCAGTGCCTTAGTTTCTATAGATTTTGATTTTTTGGATAGTAGAAAAAGATTCACAAGCTTTTATAAAAGTGAAAAAAAGGTTAAATGAACTTTACATATATTTTATATATTTCACAATGAGCACAGTGGGTGTATAGTTTTCTCATGTCACTCTCTTTGCCTTATTCCTTTCTTAGATTAAATGAACATTACAGATGTTAATTTGCATTTAACATTTCATAAAACCATATCTGAGACAAAAACGTCTTTTAAATTCTCAGAATTTTTAATTTCATTGTCATTTTTTTTGAGCATGGGCTTTTTCTTAGACTATATGCAAACATCAAGCCAGCTCAAGATTGTTTTAAAAGAGAGGAAGTAGTACCTGGAAGAGAGGGGCAGTGAAATAAGGAGACCTCAAGAAAATTGCAGTTGTACTAGATCTAAGCTTTGAAAGAAGCTAGGGATTCTAAACTGAGGTGAGGGGGTGTCCATTCCAGGCATGAGGGATGACTCCGAATCCTTTTCTATACTGCTATTTTTTCTATACTGTTAAGTAGTTATAAGACAGATAAAACACAGTCCACTTGAGGGCTGCTAGCACAGGTTCACTCCTGATTTGCTCAGATAAGAAAGACGCTAAAAAGGGGTTAATAATCTTACTTTATTCTGGTCTAGTTCTCTCAGAAGAGGTTGCTGATAGTGAGAGCACAAAGTCCTACAGCAATCCCTAATCACTCTTCTCACAGGGGCCGTGAGAAGGGGGACAGATACCCCCACGTCTCGATGGGGGTCTATCGAGACAGGCATAACTTCTGCTTCCCCTAAATCCCCAAGCCTCAATGGGGGCCAATTGAGGCAAACACAGATTCCTCCCCAGCCTTGATGGAGGCCGATCAAGGCACACACAGCATTCCAGCTTGTGCATCCAACCCTAAGGTTTCCCCCATACCTCAACGGGGGCCAGTTGAGGCACACACAGCATTTGTCCATTCAACCCTAAGGGTTCCCCATTCACTATCAAGTGACCACCTATTTTACAGACCAATAGACAAAGAAGGCATATTGCCAGTAATAGCCTCCCAAGTTTACATCACCTCATCCCTGTATCTCACTGTGCAGCCGCATTGGATGTTTATGTTATCTACCATTATATAACTCTTCTCAAGAGTGGTGGAGATGTTTTGAACTAGAACTGTGGGAACTCATATCTAGTACCTGGGAACCGAAGATTGTTATGGCTATGGATCCTGGGAAACTGAACTCTGAGAAATAATAACAAAAATTCACTTTACACACACTAAAATCCACCTTACCTTAAATTTCACCTTACATACAGTAGTTTGCTTCTATTCTTTCCAATGTCCTACAAAATCTGCTTTGTAAGAGGCTATATATAATTCCCTACCCACCCACTTTATTTTCTGAGAAAGTTATTTTAACCTTCTTGGAACAACAAATTTCATATTTAGTATGAAGCTGCAACATTTTCTTTTTAAGGAAAAATTATATTTCTATGTATTATACAATATACTATGCTATACTATGTTATGTTATATTATATATTGTATATATAATATCTATTATAAATGTGATATCAGGAAGCACTATAGTTAATGCCTGATTGTATTCAGCAGTGCTATCAATCAAGCCCTCATCCCACCTGACATGCAGATTTCCTGACACCTGAGGTGCTCTGAGGTATTAGCTCAGTTTGCTGCATCTCTCAGTTGTTCCAAAACCTAGCTCTTCCTAAACACTTAGCTCCTCCCTTTTGTGGTTAGTAATTATTTTCTTTTATTAGTCTCATTGGCAAAGATCATGGCACAGATTTTTCAGTCCAACCATGATTCAGCCCCTATGCCCCCTAGGGAAATTTTTCCTCTACATCTCACATTCTGGTATTCTTTCCTTACGATTCATATACCAGCACACTTATATGTCTTTAATTAAACTATTAGAACGAGTAAAGGCAAATAATTTTAATAAATCTAGTATGCCTGCCCAGCAGCCCGAGGAATTAATTTCATACCAGGTCCTACCGAAAAGCAGATAGAAAACCTAACTGTTCATTTCCCCTTAGCGTCTTGAGGACATTTGCCCAGTGTTTTGCTTTGTTTTTGTTTTTTCCCATTCTTGACAAAACCTCTGTATTAGACAGGAGGCTGCTACCCTTCTGACATTATTGTGATCCTTTTAATTTCCTACTGGCTACCCTCCTTAAGACTTCCCCATCATGCTCCACCCTGGAACCTCTTCATTCTACAAGATCATCTTAGCCCTGGAAACTCTCACACCTCTGGCTCTGGGATCTTTCTCCCTCTCTAATTGGAGGATGAAAAGCTTTTTCCCAGAACTTCCATTTAAGGAGAGACTCCCAGGCTGGCCTTCATTTCCCACCCAACTGCACTACTCTAGAGTTCTCCATTAGACCCCTGTGACTTTTACCTTCCCCTTTCAGCTTTCTTTTGTACATTGTCTCCCCCATTAGAGTTTTATAGAAAGCTTCATGTGAGACCCAATTACAGTAGATCATCCTGAAAGAATTTATGGACAAAACCAGGACAACAAACTGATGAAAATACAAAAAGATTTCTGGGTCCCTGTGGAATTGTCATATTTGAACGGACATCATCATTCCTAATGTACTGCCCGAGGAAGTTAAATGAAACTAAAATAAAGAAAATGTTGGAAAATCATTCTATGAGCCATACAGTCTTGAGAGCATTGAAGTGTTTATTCTCAATATATCTAAAAGAACGGGAGATACCAGACACTCAGAAAAAAAACATGATGATGGAGGAAATCTCACTAAGTAGCAGAATGTATTTTTATTTCCGAACCTGTCTATCGGAGGCAGTGGAGTGGATAGGGAGATGAAGATGGAGTTAGGAAGGGCTCAACTTGAGTCCTACCTCTGATTTTTACTATATGACATAGAACAAGTCAGAACCTTTGTTAGTTTCAGTTCCTTCATTAGTAAAATGGGGCAATAATGCCTGCCTCGTGAGGTTGTTGTGAAACTCAATGAGATAATGTGCTTGTGAACCTTACAGGTTGTATACATGTCATAATTACAAAGCATGAAAGTAAATTACACATCCATCGAGTCTATCCTTGATGAAAGCGTGAGAAGGGTACAGATAGGCCTTTATAAATACAACATTTTATATTTGTCTAAGTATAAATATATCAAAAATACAAATATTAAATAGATAATAAACAATACATTTAATAAATATATTTGACAAAATAAGTAAAATATACAAATCGATTCTATAAATATAGAATAGATTGATATATCTTATTTATTGTAGGAGTATGATATATTTATATAATTATAGGCGATGTGAATATATAATAATATGAATATATAACGTGATATATGTATACACATGATGTATACACTCATACATATCTGTATATAAAAATAATATGTACGTGTATGTGTGTGTGTGTGTGTGTGTGTGTGTGTGTGTGTATGAGGTCTTGCTATTTCATCCAGGATAGAAAGGTAGGAACCTCTCACAGATTTGGTCCCACTCTGACTGGGCCAGGAGTTTTGATGTGCTTTATTTCCAATCTGGTCCAGTTCGTCCCTCTTCAGAAATCTGGTGGCTCCCCACCCTCAGAGGCTTATCGTATTAATGCTGAACTTGATGTGGATAAGCAATCAGGTTAGCCCACTGCAGCTCAGAACTCCTGAGCTCAATAGATTCACCGGCTTTAGTCTCCCCTGAGTTGGGATTACGGAAGATCGCAGATTGTAGTCACATAATTGACTAAAAGATGAAGAAAATATGACAACTTAATGTGCTTTTTGCCTGGTGACTATTAAAAAACTGTAATCACCCACATTTGGGCAAAATGTGGCCTTTGAATGCTCTCCCCCAATAAAGGATTTCTCAAGAAACAAGATTCTCTGAAAGACAAATGCAATGGAGCTTTGGCCCATGCCCAGATCATCTAAATTGTAGACATGTGGGAGACTCCAGAGATTTGCTTCTCTGCAGTTCACTTAATATGTGGCTGGGAGCAGATCTTTTCTGTTGGGAACGTAGAACTGTGCATTTTTTCCTTTCTCTTTTAAAAATGTTTATTTTATTTTTAATTTATGAAATAAAACAAGCATTTCCATAACATAGTAGAAAAAAGGTGATTGTATATGAAATGGCAAATCTAGTATGGACAGCTTGCTATTCCTTTTAAATATGTAATAGTTATCATGTGAATTTCTTTTTTTCCTTCCCCACCATCCCCCAAGATGGCTACCATTAGATACAAATGTGTGTGTGTGTGTATACGTATACATATATATGAAATATATATATATAATGTATATATTTATATTTTTATAAATACATATTTTTATAAATATGTATTTATAAAAATATAAAATATATAGAGAGTCATTCTATACATACTTCGATTTATCAGTTCTGAATCAGATACTTTCTCATATGTCCTTTGTAGTTAATTTGAGTACCATGATGAGACAGTCACTCTCTCTCTTTCCAGTGGCATTCAGGAGTAAAGTTCTCATTTACCAAAAGCATGGGAACCATGGGTATAATCTGGGTAGGAGGAAGGGCTTCTTTTCCACTCCATGCCCTGAGAAATAGATTTGAGGACAATCATGATCTGTTTGTCCTTTTCCAGTTCTAGTTGCAGGGAAACCGTGTACCCAGGAACTTGAGACATGATGACCTTGGAGCCAGGTTCCAGGCTCCAGGATGTTACAACTAGCCCAGCAAGGACACCTGAGAACCCAGAGTTCTAGGACATAAGTTCAGAGAAGCTTTGCACATGGAACCTGGTGGACCTAATGCTGCATAAGAATTGAGCTAAATTGTGAACCTACTCTTCCTCCCTCCCAAGATATAAAAAAGAGAATAGGGGAGATGATGCCCCTAAAGTGTTGGGGGAAAATATTTGTGTATTTATTCTTGCTAAACCTTTGAAGTAAATATTCCTTTGTAAAAATTAATCTAACCGTTAAATGGTTAAATGGAACTGGGGTGTTGAACCCCCAAAACTGAAGGAACACGTTTGATGAGAGCTTGAGCCAATGACATAAGTGAGACTCTCTTAACCCCACTAACGTGTACTGGAGAACCTCAGTTGAAGGATGAGATGTTTCAGACAGTGGGGAACTGGGAAATTATAAAAATGATGGAGATAACTTTGCTCAATGACCCTCAAATGAATAATAAACAGATAAAAGTATGTTTGTTAAAGATGCTTGCCATTGTTAAGGAGGATATAAAAGACAGAGTTGAAAAGGAAGAGAGATTCTAAACATGGTAGGGTCATCATGATAATTTATTTCTCAGGAGGAAAGGCAAGACAATCGGGATTTAGTGACTTGCCCAAAGTCACGCAAGCTAAGAAGGATCAAGTGTCTGAGGGCAGACTGAGAACCCTAGTCCTCCTGACTCCAGGGCTGGTGCTGTATTCACTGGGCCACCTAGCTGCACCCCTCCCACTTCTTTTTATGGTTAAATTTCTCTGATTGTGTAAGAACAATGCATAACTTCCTAAAAGAAAGCATAAACACTCAAAAAAGTATCCATACAGGAACAAAAAAATAAATAATAAATGTCAATTGTACCGATAATATCAATTTTAATTAAAATATGAAATGTATGTATAAAATGTGTAAGCATAAATGTATAAAAGGGAAGAGTAGATCAATGGAGCAGACCAAAAAAGGGGAATCAGAAACAATGAAACTCGAAAATCCAGTGTTAGATATAGTGGAAAGCATAAGCAATCTAGGAAAAAACTCCTTATTTGACAAAAACTGCTGAGAAAACTGGAAAACAGTGTGGCAGAAATAAGACTTGGAGCAATACTTATATAATGTTCCACATTCTACATACAAGATCATATCATAAAAATTTTTTTGGAAGAGATAAAGATCATACCTCTCATAAGTATGGGCAGCAGCTGTATTCTTAATTAAAGGAGGGATAGAGAATTACACAAGATAATCCTGGGCAAATCTCTTCTCCTCCCTCTGTAAAACACTAGGAGGGTGACTTCCCTTTGTCTTTTAACCAATATTAGATGGTTTTGTTGACTGTTGCTTTACATAGTTATGTTCTGATGTCTGGAAGTGTTATTTTTCCCTCATCACTATCTCTTTTTAATTACTTTTCTTGATTTTCTAGATCTTTTGTTTTTCCAAATGAACTTTATTAATATTTTATTAAATTCTGTGAAGTATCTCTTCATTAATTTGATTGGTATAGTATTAAAAGTACTAATTAGCTTTAATATATTGCCATTTTTATTATAATGGTATGGTCTAGCCATGAACAATGAATTTTTCATAAGCTATAAATGTTCCTTATTTCTTTTACAAGGATTTTATAACTGAATTTATACAATCCTTTTATGTGCTTTGGAAGATCAATTCACAGATACTTTATGCATTTCTTAGTTATTTGAAATGGAATTTCTTTAGTAATTTCTTCCTGTGTTTTGTTATTATTACATAGAAATGAAGTTGATTGAGAGGGTACAAAATTGTCTCAATTAGTATCTTTGCTGATTCCCTAGGATTTTCCAAGCAAACCACGTATCTACAGCAAATAGGGATAGTTTTATCTCTTCTTTACTTATCTTTCTGATTTTAATTTTTTCTCATTTAATTTCTATTGCTAGTATTTCCAGAAGTAACAAAATAATAATGAGAGATAAAATCCTCATTTTAAGCCTGTATTTTTTGGACAAGGTTGTACTGCATTGCCACTGTGGATGATGAAACATTTTGATTTTAGAATGATGCTTTTTATAATTTTTAAAAAATCTATGCTTATATCTTGTAGAGATTTTTTGTGGAAAGGAATGTTGGACTTTGTTAAAGGCTTTTTCTGCATCTGCTAAAACCATTATGCAGTTTTAGTTTTGGTTTTTAGTATGAATATATTGATTGTTTTCCTAATGTTGAACCATCCCTGGTATAAATTCCGCTTAGTTACAATGAACGATTTCTTGGTAAATTATTATAGTCCATTAGACAAGATTTTGTTAATTAAAAAAATAAACTGAACAGGAAATAGAGAACATAAATAATTCTATCTCAAGAAAAGATATTGAAGATGCCATAAATGAAATCTCAGAGGAAAAAAAGTTAATCAGATAGATTCACAAACAAATTCTAACAAATATTTAAAGAACAATTGATTCTAATCCTACATAAACTGGGGGGGAAAAGGAAAAGAAGGGGTCTTATCAAATTCCTTCTCTAACATAAATATATTAGTGATACCTAAACTAGGGATAGTCAAAACAGAGACAGAAAACTATAGAACAATATTCCTAATGAATATTGATGCAAAAACTTTTAAATGTTAGCAAGGAGATAATAGCAATATGCCACAAAGATTAAGCATTACAATGAGTCTGGATTAATGTTAGGAATAATGAGTTGGTTTGATATTAGGAAATGATAAATATAATTGCTGATATTAATAATAAAAATCATATTATTATATCAATGGGTGCAGAAAAAGCTTTTGACAACCTCCATTCTGCTAAAATCACTTGAAAAGATAATATTAAATGGAACTTTCCTTAATATACTAAGTAATATCTATCTCAAGCCAAGAGCTAGCATTTCCTGTAACAGAGAAGCCTTTCTAATAAGATGAGAGTAAGCAAGAATGTCCATTATCACCATTATTATTCAATATAGTGCTAGAAATTCTGGCTATAACAATAAGACAAAAACAAATTGAGGGAATAAGCATAGACAAAGATTAAATAAAATTCCGTTTTTGCAGATGATGTAATGGTTTCCTTATGAAACGCTAGAGAGTCAACTAAAAACCTAACTGAAACAAATAACAAATTGAGCCAAATTGCAGAATATAAAATAAACCCAAATAAATCATCAGCATTGTTATATGTTACCAACAAAATCAAATAGGAAGAGATATTCCATTTAAATAAATGGATAATATAAAATACTTGGAGTCTATTTGCCAAAACAAGCAGGAATTGTATGAACACAGCTATAAAACACTTTTTAAACAAATAAAAGCAGAACTAAATAATTGGAGAAATAGAAGTTGGTCTTAGGTAGGCCAATGACAATGCCCATTAATTAGGCAATGGCTAAACAAATTGGGATGACTTCAGAGCCAGCATTTTCTACACTGTACTACCTAGATGCATGAGAGTTTTCCTTTAATCCATCTAGCATTTGCATTTTTTTGGTCAACTTTGCAAATCTGATGAGTGTGAAGTGGTGCCCCTGAATTGTTTTAATTTACACTTCTCTAATTGTTAGTTATTTAGAGCATTTCTTTATGTAGCTATTGAAAGCTTCAATTTCTTCCTCTGAAAATAGCTTATTTGTATTCTTCGATCCTTTATCAATTGGGGAATGGCTCTTATGTCCTATATATCTTAGAAATGAGACCTTAGAGAGACTTCGTGCAAAGATCCTCCCCCCCTTTCCCCCAATTTCATGCTTCACTTCTAATTTTACCTGCATTTGTTTTGCTTGGGCATAATAAACATATTTGTTATGTTTATTATTACATTTTATGTAATGAAAATTGTCCATTTTACCTCCTGTGAGTTTCATTGTCCTTCTTTGGTCATGAATTTGTTCCTTATCTATAGATCTGACAGGTATTTTTTTTCCACGCTCTTCTAATTTGTTTATGGTGTCACTCTTTGTATTTAATTCAAATATCTATTTTCAGTTTTTCTTTGTTTACATTATGAAATGTTGATGTATGCCTAGTTTCTGCCAGACTATTTTCCAGTTTTCCCAATAGTTTTTTTTTGAATAGTGAATTCTTGCCCTAATATTTGGGGTCTTTGGGTTTATCAAACTCTAGGCAATTGTGCTTATTTGCTTCTGTAAACTGTATACCTAAACTATTAGTGTTGGTATTAGAGATTAAGCAATGTCTTTACTACTTAATCAGTACCAAAGTATTTTTTGGGTTTGAGATGAAGTACTTCTAGGCTCCCTTCCTTCCCACGTTTGAAAAATGAATTCTTTTGATGTTCTTGAATTTTGGTTCCTCCAGATGAAATTTATTATTATTTTTATTTATTATTATTTATTTATTATTATTATTATTTTTTCTAGTTTTATAAAGTAATCCTTTGTAGCTTGATTGGTATGGTATCAAATAAGTAAATTAATTTAGGTGGTATTGTCATTTTTATTATATTAGCTCAGCCTGCCCCTGAACAATTAATATTTCTCCGGCTATTTGGATCCTGTCACAATTTATTTAAAGACTGTTTTGCAACTGTGTTCATATGTGTCTTGGCAGGTAGACTCTCAAGTATTTTACACTGTCTGTAGTTAGCTTAAATTGAATTTCTCAATTTGTTTTATTGGATTTTATTGGTAATATGATAATAATGTTGATAAAGTGGATGGGTTTATTTTATATCCTGAAACTTTACTGAAGTTGTTAATTGCTTTAATTAGTTTTTTATAGTTGATTCTTGCATGTTCAAGGAAACTGTAATATCTGCAAAAAGCAATAATAGTTCATCCTTTTTACTTATAGCTATTCCTACAATTTCTTTTTCTTATTTTTTTTTGCTATAGCAACACTTATAACCCTGTATTGAATAGTAATGATGATAATGGACATCCTTGCTTTATGCCTGATTTTATTTCAAAGGCCTCTAGTTTTTCCCCAATACAGGTAATACTGGCTCTTGGTAAATAGGTATTACTTATCATATTAAGGAAAACTCCATTTAATCCTATGCTTTTAACAGGAATGTTGTAATATCTTGTCAAAATATTAATACCTATTAGTACAATAGGATTTTTGTTGTTTTTGATATTAATATAGCTAATTATATTTATAGTCTTCCTAATTATGCATTTTTTGCATTAATCAAGCATGGTCACAGTATATGACTTTTGTGACAGGTTGATTACATCTCTTCCCAATAGTTTATTTAAATCTTTTACATTGATATTAATTAGGAATATTGGTTTATAGTTTTCTTTTTCTGTTCTTCCTCTCCTTATTTTAGGTATCAAGAACACATTTGTATCATAGTTAGAATTTGATAGGATCTCTTCTTTTCCTCTTCCCATTTTTTCAAACAATTTATATATATAATTGCAATTAATTTTTTTCTTTTAATATTTGGTAGTATTTACTTGTAAATCTATCTAGTCCTGGGAATTTTTTCTTTGGGAGTTCATTTATGGCTTGTTCAATTTCTTTTTCTAAGGTGGGGTTATTTAAATCCTCCATTTCCTATTCTGTTAATTTGTATTATTTTTATTTTTGTAAATACTGATCCATTTCATTTAGACTGTCAATTTTATTGACATATAATTGGGTAAAATAACTTCCTAAGAAAGAACACTTACATTTCTTAATTGATTGTGAACTTAACCTTTTAATTTTTTGATACTGGTAATGTGATTTTATTCTTTTTCTTAAAGCTCAAGTTAGCTAGAGCCTTATTTATTTTTATTAGTTTTTCTTCAAAAAAACCTCCAAAATTCCTAGTTTTATTTATTAATTTTTTCTTTAAATTTTGTTAATCTCTTTAGATTTTCAGGTTTTCAATATTAGTGTTTAATTGGCATTTTTAAATGTGTTGGTATTTCAGTTGTTTTTTTTTCTAAAAAAAGCTTGTATCCCAAATGGTTGATCTGTTTTTTTTCTTCTTTTATTACTGAACATGTTTAGTGACAGTAAGTTTCCTCTAAATCTTGCCTCCCCAAAATTTTGATATTTTGTCTTATTATTGGCATTATATTTAATGAAATTATTGTTTCAATGATTTATTCTTTGACCCATCTATTCTTTAGGATTAAATAATTTATTTTATAATTATTCTCTCATCTCTCCATCATTTATTGAATATAATTTTTTTTGCATTATGATTAGTAAAAGATAATATTTCTGCTTTTCTATTTTTTTGAAAAAGAAGATTTTATATCCTAATACGCAGCTTTTGTGAAGGTACCATATACATCGTAGATGTATTCCATTCAATTCCAGTTCAAAGTCTCTAGAATTCTATCTAACATAGCTAACTTCTCTGAAATTCTATTTGGGTCTTTAATTTCTTTTTCTTTATGTTTTGGTTTGCTTTATCTAGCTCTAAGAGAGGTAAATCAAAGATTCTCCCACTATTACAGTTTCATTTTATATTTCTCATTTAATTTTCCTTTAAAAATTTATATGCTATACAATTTGGTGTATATATGTTTACTATTTATATTAATTCATTGTCATCTATAATACTTTTCAGCAAAATATAATTTCCCTATTTATCTCTTTTAATTAGGCTATTTGTGCTGTTGCTTTGCCTGAAATCATAAATTTTCAGTTAAAGTAAAATGGATTCTACTTTAGCCCTTATTTTAACTCCATGTATATCTTTCTCTTTGAAGTGTGTTCCTTGTAAGCAATATATTGTTGGATTCTAGCTTCTTATCCATTTTGCTGTCTTCTATTTTATGAGTGAGCTCCTCATATTCACATTCATAATTATGATTGTTAATTCTGTATCTCCCTTCATCCTTACACTTATACTTCTCCTCTTTGTTTCATGTCCCCTCTTTAAGAGTGTTTTTCCCCCTGACATATCCCATACTTATTCCACTCATCTTAATCTTGTTTTTTTTCTTAACCTCTCTCTTTTCTATTTCCCCACATGGTGAAATGTATTTCTGTACCCACCAGTGTGTGTATGAATATTCTCTCCTTCGATCAGTTCATATGGGAGTGGGTTTTATGAATTATACACTGCCCAACATACTCCTCTTTGTTAAATAAACTCCTACTTGTGCACTATAATTACATGAGAAAATGCTTCCCATTCTTCTCTACTTTCCCCTTTTACCAGCTCCCCTCCATTTTCATTCTTGTTTTTAGATCATCACAATATTAACAAACAGAATCACTCCCAGATCCTCTGTCTAACTAAACTCTCTCTGCCCCACGGTAATGATAATGAGTTGGGGATACATGTATCATAGCTCCAAATAAGAATGTAAACAGTTTTATCATTATTTAGGCATTTTTACTTGCTTCTTCATGCTTATCTTTTTATTTTTAATTTGACTCTTATTTGTATGTTAAAGTCTCTGCGTGACTTTAGTCTTTTCATTAGAAATGCTTGAAAGTCCTCTATTTCATTAAAGATTCATTTCTACCCCTGTTAGATTGTATTCAGTTTTGCTAGATGAATTATTTTTGGTTATAAGCCTATTTATTTTGCCTTCTGGAATATCATATTCCAAGTTTTCTTCTTCTTTATAGGGACAGCTACTAAATTATTTGTAATCCTGAATATTTGAATTCTTCGTATTTCCAATATATTTTTTTCTTTTATCTGGGAGCTCTGAATTTTGGCTGATATATTGTTGAGTTTTTATTTTGGAGTTTCTTTTAGGAGGTGAACTATATTTTGCTCTCTGATTAGATCTGGGCAGTTTAAAATGTCTTGAAATATGATATCAAGGCTCTTCTTTTGACTGACTTTCAAGTAGTCTAGTGAGTCCTAGTTTTTTTCTCCTTAATCTGTCTTCCAGGTCAGTTGTTTTTGCTGTGAAATACCTCATTTTCTTCTGTTTTTTAAAAAATTTGTTTTTAATATTTTTCAATGTGTCATGGAGTCCTGAGATGATTCTATTTCATCAATTCTAATTTTCAGGGAGTTATTTTTATACTTTATTCTAAGCTGTTAATTTTCTTTTCATATCTTTCTTCCACAACTCTCATGTTTTCCCATTCCCCTCCCCCCCACTCTCATTTAGTTATTATAACAAACAAAATCAAAATCTATTTATTTCTGCCAGGAATTCTGGTTGATTTTAAGCTGCATTTTAATTTGAGGTTTAGCTTGTAGATATTTTTATTCTTTCTCTTCTGGATTTCTGTTTTTATCTTCCCTGTTGCTATAATAGCTCTTTATAATAGGTACTTTTTTTCATTTGTTTGCTCATTCTTTCAGTTTCCTTCTTTAGATTTTGTTAGATGTGGATTCTGCTCACTTCTTGGTAGGGGAAAGGCAGGATATCAGTTGAATTTTCATCCTTCTGTTACTTTCATAGCTCAGGCTAGGTACCTGAAAGTTTTCAGTGCTTTCAAAGTGAGGTGATTCTGAACGAGGGCTGCTCACTGCCCTCCTAGTTTGAGCTCTGTAAGTCTTGTCTCAGGTCTGGGCCTGTTGGATTGTCCCTGTTTAGAAGATTCAGTAGACTGCTGCTTGACTCAGCCACTGGGAGGCTCTATAGGTTCAGGGTGACAACTTCAGGATGCACTTTCATCTGGGATTTCTGCACCCCCTGCTTACTCCATTGAGAGCTTCAGTCTATACTGGGGGCTAGAACTGAGTCCCTGCTCTGATCTTGGGATCAGAACCACACAACTACTGTTTGCTTTTGGACTTGTTCCTAGCACAGCTAGGGTCCACAGTCTTCTAGATGCAGGCCCCCTCCTTCATCCTTCCTGGATCTGTGACCTGGAAGTGGGTAGTGGGTGACAGGTCTGCCAAATGCCACCTGCTCCTCCCTCCAGCTTGTGCTAGATCCCCTGGGATCGATTCTTGCTCTGGTGTTTCCTACCCTAGTGCCCAATCTTGGACCTCTTTCAGTCCCTGGACATTAGAAGTATCAGTCCACTTCTGGCTGCTCCCAAGCTACAGGTACCTTTCCAGAAGGTGTAATCTTATTTCAACTTAACAACAACCCTGTGAGGTAAAACATGTTTCCATTTTACAGATAAAGAAACTGAGGTTGAGGGAGGTTAAACTGTTTGTTCTGAGTCACACAGCTAGTAAGCACCTGAGGCAGAATTTATACTAAGCTCTCCTATACTCCAAATTTAGTACTCTGCACTCTAAATCCTCTAGGGCAGCTGGATAGCCAGGTAGCTAGAACACCAGATTTGGAGTCAAGAGGACCTGAATTTGAATCTGGCCCTGGATCTGTGACCTAGAACTGGACCTCTTTGTCTCCCCATGCTGACCTGGGTTGAAAAAATGACTCAGGGTGACTTTTCCCTGGATATCCCAATCAGAATTTGGCTTGGTGAGTTTTCTAGATCTTTGTGCCAGAGGAGTTCAGATAGACTTCTTTCTGCTACCCTGCTATCTTAATTTCTCCTCTCCCAGACTTCAGTATTTTAGGGCTGATGTTAGAGTTTTCTTCTGAGCATCTTTCAGTAGCTTATTTGCATGAAGTAGTCCCCAACCTTGCCTCAGTTTCCAATTTTTCTTCAGCTAATACACAAAAAAATTTTTCTGTCAATTTTTTTCCAGTATTCCCTGAATACCAAGTTTTCCCTCAAATTTTTTTAGCTTGTTTCAATTCTTCAGGAACAAATTGGGATCTGATACTAGCATTTATTTTTTGATATTGGTTCCTAGAGCATCAATTTTCTTTCAACAACAAGTTAATTCTCTTAAAGGTACTTGACAATTTAATGTCCATTTGGTCCATATTTGTGACAGAAAACAATAGTGTTTTTCATGCTCCCCTTTGGTGGGGGGAGAGAGGAAAGGAGAGGGGGAAGGGAGAGAGAGACAGAGAAACAGAGGTCACCAAGGGTAGAGAGGGGGAGAGAGAGGAGGTGGAATGATGGGGGGAAGAAAGAGACAGACAGACAGACAGATAGGCAGACAGAGACAGAGAGAGAAAGAAAGGGAGAGAGGAAGGGGAGAGACAGAGGAAGGGAGGGAGGGAGGGAGGGAGAGAGAGAGAGAGAGAGAGAGAGAGAGAGAGAGAGAGAGAGAGAGAGAGAGAGAGAGAGAGAGAGAGAGAGAAAGCATATCTCATTGCTTCAAGCTTGTAGGCTTGACATTAGTCTAGGGCCATAAGGTCCTTGTTTGCCCCTCATCAATGATCAATTCTTCTATAGCAATCTCCCAGGGTGAAATAAAAATCAACTTCTCTTTATCTAGAGACAAAACCTATCATAAAAATATAGATAGCAAATAAACAAGATTTAAGGGTAAGAGATTTCAGTTCCCAGTCAGTGGTGAGGGAGGAAATGAAATGTTACCCAATTTACCAGTAATAGTGAAAGGGCAAATTCAAAATTCTGTCCTGGTAGTTCATTCATTAAGTGGAGTAGTGAGCTGATCCACTCCTATTTAGTTTACTGTAGTGGTGCGTTTCCTTTGCTGTCATCTTGTCTGCAGAGCTCTCATGTTCCTGGACCTCTCCATGGTCCCTGACTCATCCCTCAGGCTCCCCTCTTCCATCTTCTTTCAATCCCTCCTTCTATATGGGAAGAAAGATACTTCCTGCTAGTTCCCGTACTGATAGGGGCTGCCCTTTTCTCTAGTTGGCACCTGTTCTTTTCTTCCAAGTAGTAATAAAGTTTTGTGAACTGCTGTTGCTGTGGGTAGACGTCATTCTTCATCTGAACCATTCCCACCCCAGATGCACCAGAATGTGTTGGGCACAATGATGGTGAAGGTCATTTCCAGCTCTAAATCACTCTGCCACTTTGAGAAGATAATTATTACTAGCTATGTCACAGAAGCACAGAACATTATAACAGGAGGGAACTTATAAATATCATTTGCTTCAGTGCCCTCTTTGTATTAATGAACTGAAATCAGAAGAAATTAAATCACTTGACTAAAGTTTAACTGGGCAACTAAATGGAGCAGTGGATAGCGTGCCTGGCCTGGAGGCAAGAAGACTCATCTTCCTGAGTTCAAATCTGGGCTCAGTCACTTACTGTGTGACCGTGGGCAAGTCATTTAACCCTGTTTGCCTTAGTTTCCTTATCTGTAAAATGAGCTGGAGAATGAAATGGCAAACCACCAATTCTGCCAAGAAAAGCTCAAATGGGGTCACAAAGAATCAGACATGACTGAAAAATAACTCCACAATAAAAAAAAAAAGTATAACTGTTAGCCAGTGACAGAGTTGGAAGTAAAAATCAGGCCTACTCACTTCTAGGTCAATATTCTTTGTCACAGGAATGCCTGTTAGTCAACAATTGGCCCATTGGGTATATAGATCAGGATACACACACACACACACACACACACACACACACACACACACACACACACACATACACACACAACAAATGGACAATCACTTTGACTCAGAATTCAATAGGAGAGGGGATTGGGTTATGGGACTTGAAGTCAGGAACAACTGAGTCTAATTTGGCCTCAAACACGTATTAGCTATGTGACTCTGGGCAAGTCAATTAACTTCTCTGTGCCTCAGTTTCCTCATCTGTAAAATGGAGACAATAATTACTGCCCTCCTCCCAGAGCTACTGTGAAGATCAAATAAGATAACATTTGTAAAATACTTCATAACTCATAATGTGCTAGCTAAATGTTAGCTATTACTATTATTTTGACAGCCCCAAGTTACTCCTTGATAAAAAAGAAATTCCATATTTCTAATATTGGTGATACTGTTGGCCTATGAATCAGGGAATACCACAATCTCTATAGAACCACAATTGTGGGTGACCCAAAGGGCAGGAGAGCACATGGTAGATTGCAGTAAGAAGTGACATTTAGAAAAGAAAGGTGGATGCTGTTACAGTGAGATCAGCAGGCTAACTGTATCTGGTATCCATGGAACATGGAACATTAAAAGTCCTGGAGGAAAGCCTCTAGTATGTTGGGTTATGACTTGGCAAGCTTCAAAAGGCTGAAAGAGCCATCAAAGATTTCTTCACCAATTGGAGCTGGTAGGAGCAGTACTCAAGTCTTGTGAGGAGTTGGCTGTAAAGCAACTTGTTGACCCAGCTTAGAAGTGATTTCATCTTGCATCTGAGACATCTCATCCTGTAAGCCTCAGAAATGGGACAAACTTGATGGGATAAATGTTTTCTAATAGCCGCTAGTCTCCCCAGGCACCAAGTAGGTATGGAGAAAGGAGAGCATATCCTTGTGTGGGTAACATGATATTGTACATCAATTCTTGCTACAGTTTCTCAGTAAAACCCTTTTGTAAAAGCTAATTGATCATAACTGATTGTTGCTGGGGGAGATGTTTGCTGTTTGGAGGAAACACATTGGGGATCCATGAACAAATTTTTGCCTCTGGATCTTTTTACACCTTAAAAATGATTGAGGATCTGTGATTCCTCTCATTGATTCTAATTCATCTTTACAACTTGATTAATGTGAAAATATGTTAATATGAATGCATATTGTAGAGTCTATATCAGATTGCACACCATCTTGGAGTGGTGAGAGGGGGAGAAAATTTGGAACTCAAAATCTTATGAAAGGGAATGTTGAAAACTAAAACTAAATTAAAAAAAAAATTATTGAGGATCCCAAACAGCTTCTGATTATGTTGGTTATATCTCCTGATATTTACTATATTAGAAATTGGAACAGATAAAATTTTAAAAGATTATTAATTAAAATAAAAATGAACTCATTGCATTACATTAACATGTAATTTAAATAATATTTTAACAAAAAATAAACTATTTTCCAAAACAGAAAAATTTGTAAGAAGAGTATCATCGTTTTACATTTTTGTTTTTTTTTTTTTTACAAATCTCTTTAATGTTTGGCTTAATTGAAGACATAATCTCTTATCTGCTTCTGTATTCAGTATGTTGTAATATATAGTTTTGGTTGAAGTATATGAAGAAAATATAGCCATATGCAGATATGTAGTTGGAAGATGGAGACATATTTTAATAGACAAATGCCATCTTAGTATTCTTCTAAAAATAATTTTAATGGGAACCCGTGCTACCAAAAAAAAAAAAAAACCAAAACTACCCATAAAGTATAAGGAACGTTCTTCTACAAGTATATACAAAATCCAGGAAATCATGGGTTTAAACTTAAAATGCAGCGGTAATGAGACACACATGTAGAGAATATAAACAAACTCGTAATGCCTAGTTACTGGAAGTCCATCTTAAGTCCACATCATTCCTGAATTGTTCAAGGGGGAAAGCACTTTGGAGCGGATTCTTTCCTCTAATAGTCACCTTTCTGTACCTATCTATGTCTGTATTTTTTTTTTTATTTGTTCTTGATGTGTCTCACTTCGGGTTGGAGGAATTATCTCCTATTTGTCTCCCCTCCCAGATGACATGGTCAGTGCAAGGCATACGTGTTTGTGTGTAAACAGGGGAAAATTCTCTCCTCCTCAAAAGCAGTTTTCTTTCAGTGAATTGACTCGAACTGCAATCTACAACTCCAGAAATTAAATCTTCCAACCATGAGCTGGGCCTCTCTCAAATAAGCGCACAGATGGGCAACAGTATAAATTCTAATAATGCGACTACTTTAGGGGATTCATTATTTGCACTAATTGGGACCTAGCTGTAGTCACAATGTGTGCTAAATGTTCCTCTTAACCAATCCTATGGCTTTTTTTCTTGATCCTCTTAAAGAAATTCATGCCTAATAAGGAAACTAATGGGGTGAAGAGGTATCCCACATCTTTATAAGGATGATTATAAAAATATAAATGTTTTTGAGATGCTAGTTGGCCAAGTGGATAGCTCCCTGGACGTGGAATCAGAAAGATCTAACTTCAAATCCAATCCCAGAAATTTATGGACTATGTAACCCTGGACAAGTTATGCTGCCTGCCTCAGTTTCCTCATCTGTAAAATGGATATTATAATAAAAGCATACAAATTTCTTTTCCCCCTTTTTTCTCCCACCCTACACTAGAGATGGCTACCATTAGACACAAATATATATGTTTTTATATATAATTATATATATTTATATATAATATATATTTATATATATAATATGTACACTTATGTATGCATACACACACAAACATATATATATATGTATACATACATAAATCATTCTGTATTTCTGTTTCTCTGGCTGCAGATAGCATCTTTTTTCACATGTCCTTTGTAGTTAATTTGGGTATTTATAATCTTTAAAATGACTCAATAATAAGTAAAATAAATATTGACAAATACCAAAAATTACATCAGCAGTAAAATAATAATAGCAGTGTCTCCCAGGAGTTGTTGTGAGGATAAACTGAGATAATATTTGTAAAGTGCTTGGCAACCCTTAAAAAGCTATAGAAATTCCATGATAGTTGTTGTTTCTTGTTAAATATAAATTCAGCTGCTAATATTGCAAGACAGAACCCTTTTCACTGGGATTAGAAGTGCTCTGGGCATTTCTCTTAAGACTTCAGCTGCAGAGCAGGTGCAGAACTGCATCAGCGCAGGAGTTTCCTCCCTCAGAGTTCCCTGCACCAATGAGATCAAAGATCCTGTCCTCTTGTCCACCCCCTCCCCCTCCTCCTCCCTTACCCCTCAAGAAAAGGAAAAGAAAAAAGGAGCCTGGACCACTGCTGCAGCCAGTCTGCTTTTCTGCTCCCCTAAAGGCCAGGACGCTAGCAGAACATTGACAAGGTGAACACCTTCTATTATTTATATATCAGAAGAGCCTCTGAAAACAAAATCAACATCCAGTAGCTCAAATGTCAGCAATTTTTGCCCATGCACTAATCTTAGAGTTTGAAAATAGGGAATAAAACCAATATATTTTTGAAAGAGTGATAAGAAACGGGGGGAAGGGGGCAGAAATTACACCCTTGTTCCAAGCTCCTACTTGAAGGATGACATCTGTGCTGGGGTTGTTAGAATCCTTTGCTTGGTGGCACCTTTTGGGAGAATACCTCTCTCCCTATACTTTGTGATCAGCTGGATGAGTAGAGGAACAAAGATGAAATATGGTTTTTAAATGGTGCGTTGGTCCTTTTCTGTTTATCCCTGAGGAGTGGAAAGGCAGTGCAAATCAAGAGTGGGGGAGGGAGGGAGGGAAGGAGGGAGGGGGAGAGAGAGAGAGAGAGAGAGAGAGAGAGAGAGAGAGAGAGAGAGAGAGAGAGAGCGCTGCATGGAGGGAGGCATATGACCAAACTGTGCAGAGCACAAAACCTGCTTTTAGAATTGTTAGTATTTTTTGCCACAGGAATTATGTCTTTGCATTTTGCCTGGGCTTTGGTCCATAGTGTCCACTAGAAAATACAGTAGCTGTAGCCATAGATCAGACTTCTGTTTCTTTCTCTGCCTCTCTCTCTCTCTTTCCCCCTCCCTTCCGCCCCCCAATCCCTCCTGAGACCTCTATGAGCTTTGACGTCACATGTGCTCCTTTCAGTTGCCATAGCAACCCCATTCCCCAAGCCTTCTGTCCCTTGCCTCTGGTAGGTTCCACAATGGTACAGGCAGCATCACGCTGCACAATGGTTTCCAGGCAGTGAAAGAGGGTGATTCAGCAAGCACTCTTCTTTTTTTTTCTCCCTCCTCCCTCCCTTTATTTTGATTTTAAGGGTGATACTTGCTGCAAGCTCATTTTTTCTTTTTCCTTTTTTTCTTTTTCTTTCTTTTCTTTTTTCTTTTTCTTTCTTGCGAATTGCTTTAAGCCCTCTTGACCTCCAATTTCTGGGGCCTGAAGAATTTCAAGATTGCATTTTCTGGAAATCACCTTTTTATCATTAATTCTAAACAATTCCCCCTCTCCCCCAAAGAAGCCCTTCCTCATTCCAATTTGGAATGGGGTTATGAGAAGCAAGTAGGGAGTCACTTGATGGTGCAAACAGTCCTGGACCAGGATCCTAATTCTCAGGCACGGCATGGTAGGTGACTGCTCATTTGGGGTCTTGATGGTTTGTTGTGGTTTTGTACCTTGTGTATATTTGTGTCGTTGCAGACTACAGTGATAACTGCTGATTGCTGTTGGTAGGGAGGTAGGTTGGAGAAGAAGCTGGGATGGGAGAAAACTGGGATAATGAGGTAAAACATTGGGGATGCAAGAAGACAGTAAGCTGGGACAATTTACGGTCAGAGGAGCATCTTTTCCTACACTTGGGTGTGTTTAAGTATTTCTCTTTGGGATAAGGAGAGAGGAGAATGGGAGGAGAAGCTGAAGGCCTGTCTGTGACAGGAAAGGAAGCAATCAGAGCTGAAATAGCTGGCGTATGGAAATGGTAGGGTGATGGTAGGTAGCCTTCTTTCTGAAATTGATACACATTTTTAGAAAATAAAACCATGGCTTTAAACAGTGTTTACCATATATTTACTGGAATGATGTAACTTAAATTCTTCCATATATACGCTGTATACACTAAGAAGATAAATATTAGCCATACAGAGAGATGCACAAGGATATTTACATTATTTCTATCATCTCTGTCTACCTATCCATCCCTCTAGCTAGTTCTAGCTCTCTTCAGTGCATTTCTCCCCAATTTTTCTCTGTCTCTCTCCTACTTTCTTGCTGGAAATTCATGATATTGTCCTTGTATAGAGATTCTGGGAGAGATTTGGGCAGGGGAAAAGAGAGAGATGGGAGACTCCATTAGGAGATCATCAATTTCAGGTGCACAGGTAAGGGATTCATCAAAGCAAATGATTTTTCAGTACACCAAGATGCGTTCTTCATCAAAAGGTTTCTTTAGGTATGTGCTAGAATAGTATGACCCTTAGAAGGCTCAGACTCTGTCAGAGAAGCAAAACAACCCCACTATCCACCCAAATGTACACTCAGCGGTGATGGAGATTGCAGTTTATTTGTCAGGATTCAATAGTTATTTGTGACTGCAGCAATATTTACATGCATACATACATACATACATATATATACGTATATACAAACACAAATATACATATCTTGAAAAACCTTTGGCCAATAAATGTTACAAAAATTAGAAAAGAATTTGATTTTTTAAAAGTTTCTCTTCCTTTCATTTCAAAAAGTGAGGGTTAGGATGTTTTCCTTTCCTCTCTTATAGATGTCTTCCTAGGTTTCTGTCATCTTGCTAGAGAGGTAGACTGTTTACAAGGACTTCCACAGCAGAGGCTCACTGTTTCTTTAATGCAGCCTTTCCTTCCTCTGGTTTGTTGACTCTAACTTTGAGGAAAACATTGCAAACAGGCAAAGGAAGGTAGTTTTGAAGGTCAGATTTCAACAAAATGGCCAAAGGGGAATGTTTGAAAGAAAATACACTAGATAGACATCGTCGATTCATGGTTCCATTTATCCTCTCCACATACAGGCACCTCTGTTGGTTACAGAACCCTGAGAATTATGGTAGAGGACTTATAACCAAACTTAACAGGATAAGAAAGGATTGTTCTGCCCAATATGCCTTGGGATGGTTTAAAGTGTTATAATTTCAACTCAGGGAAATTTATTTGAATTAAACAGGGGTTCTTAACCTGAGATATGAACTTGTACAAAAACTATTTTGATAACTATATTTAAGTATAATTGGTTTCCTCTTAATCACATGTTTTTTTATTTTATGCATTCAAAAAGATTATTCTTTGAAAGGGTGCCAGGGTTTCACCAGAATGCCTATCAGAGGAGTCTATGACATATACAAAGGTTAAGAGGCCCTGTTTTAGAGGGAAGATAAATGAGTGCACAGGCTTTGGTTTCACCTTTGGATGTTCAGGGACTTTGGGGGTCGTGTGCAGCAATTTTGGCTGTCTCTGGTATGCATCCTGTGCACTTAAATGATGTTTATATAACTGGCATAAATACTGACTGATTTCATCACACTGAGAAACTGAGCTTTTTTTTCCTGCTCCATAATGGGATTTGAGAAGCAGATGACAAAGGTGGTATGTGACCTCGGAAAGGTGCTGAAAAGCTGTCATGCTTTCTTAATATTACATCCCCCATCTTCTTGTTGCAGAACAAGTCTAACTGGCCAGTCTTCTTCTTGAAAAATTTTTTAGTCCACTCTAGGGGAAAAAAATCCCAGGGGGGAGCAAGAAAATGTTTATAATGGAAAATTCAGCTTCATCTCAGTTGGTGTATGTACTTGACACAGTGTTTCTGTTACTGAGAGGTGTACTTGCGTGTTGTCTGGAAGGTGATGTTTGTGAGCAGATCCGAGAGGGTTGAGTATATTTTCTCTGTCCTTGTCTGGCATGTCTGAAGTCATTATTATTTAATGGTTTTATAATGTGCTCAGTAATTTGCAGGGTTAAAAGAAACTGTTGGTTGATCAAGGATATACTGTAGTGTTCTGTGTGTATATATTTTAAATACAAGTAAACGCCATCAGATTTCTTAGGTCAGCATATCCATTAGAAACATAAGAAATAAGAACAATTTGGCTGTCTCTGCTAATTTAAATTTCATCTAAAGTTTAAAAGCATATATTGGCTTTGATATAAACTCAGTGAAGATTAATTTTGTGCTTTATAAGCTAATTCAAAAGCTTACCTTGACGATGGATAATAAAAGACAACTAAGGATATTTCTTGGTTAAGTGGGATCTTCCCCATCCTCCCTTTCTCTTCCTGTTCTGTCATTGGGTCACCTTTTCAGTTGAAGGACTTTCAGTAGAATAGCAAAAATGTGAAAATGGAATGATTTCTTACTTCTCTTTTTATTTTTTTATTTTTGCCATGTCATTAGAACACCAAGGAAAAATGAATGGACAGAGGTCATTGAACTAAATGAGAAAGAAACAAAAAAATGAACATCTCTTTTTATCTAGTATCACCATTCCCTCTTTGATAATTTCTCCTACTAAAACAAAAAAATAAAAAATTTCTCCTACTTTTATTTGGAAATGGAAATGGAAATAAGAAAGTAGTGTCTTCTGCCCTTAAATGGAAAAATGCATTTGCTGCAGTCTCCTCCATTACCCCTCTTTCAAACCATAGAGACATGCAAACATACACAACATTTTTTCCATATATACTTACTATAGTTCCATCTGTGTGAAAGGGAGAGGGGATATGATTTGTATCCTTCCTCTCGACTCTGTTGATATAGTCACAAAATTTAATCCCAGCCCTTCTGGGGTTACTTCCAATTTAACTTAGATAAATCTTGTATGTACACAGTTGTTTGCATGTTGTTTCCACCATTAGAATGTGATCTTGAGGGCACAAATTGCTTTGGCCTGTCTTTATGTCCTCTGCATGGCACATGATAGGTGTTAGTAGAATGTTTGCTGACTTGCAACAAGGTCTTACATTAGTTATGGCCATACCATGAAGGGTGAATCACTTTATGAAGTGTGGACCCCTTTCCCCCAACAGAATTTTAAAATGCAGGCTCATTGTAAAGCAAAAACTGAATACTCGTTTGAAGGACTTTAAATAGATATTCCCTAGAGAGAGATCACTAGTTCTGAAGCAGGCATTAGTCTTGCTTTTGGGGTGAGCAAGACTCTCCTCCCCACCCATTGGCCACGTAGCTTTTTAGCAGAGATTAGAGGCAAACAGTGTCCAGTAAGACTCAAGGACATCTGCGCGAGGAAGATGGGTATACAAAGAGGCAGAAGTAGCTTCAAGATTGGTGACCTCTGGCATCAGAGTAGATTACTGGCTATGGATGTACTCAAGAGAAAACTAGCCCTGAAGATTTTGATTGGAATTATTGAAAGCACCCTAGTGGGAACTCTTGGGTTATAGTAGTAGGATATAGTCCCCCAGGTTTCCACATGGGACGTAAGGCTACAGCTTCCTTTGGGAATTCAACCTTTCAGTGCAAGTATAGGTTGGGAGAATAGTCCCAGAGGGTCTACTATATATGGGACTTGGAATGGTTGAAGAAAAATTTTTGCAGAGGATCAGTCCAACTTTGGAGAAGATAGGCAAGGGAGAGATGTTTATTAGTCTTTGGAATATTTTTTTGGCATTATAAAGGTCTATGGTGAGTCACTAAGGCTGACACAGATGACAAGTTATGCTCCATGCTGATTTTTTTAAAAAGAAAATAACATTAAGTACTAGTGCTCCTAAACTTTGAGATATTTTTGAATCCATGTTTATTCCATATTCATAACAGGCAATGTGGTGCCATGAATAGGGAATTGGTATTGGAGTCAGGAAGACCTGCATTCAACCCATACTGGGCTGTGTGACCCTGCGCAAGCTGGTTAATGTCTTAGTAACTCTGTAAAACAAAGTATTAGGGCAGGTCCCGATCTACATTCAGAGAATTTGTATATGCCTATATTCTCTATACATATATATCTACATACATAGGTAACATTGACTACTGTGTCTCTTACTACCTGGAAGGTCAAGTGGATTAGATTTCATTCTTTCTCCAGGCTTCTCTGGTACCTATAAGGGAATTTTGGGGTATCTAGGTTAGCTTAGCAGCTTTCTGCCACGAGCTGCTAGATGCTGCAATGGCTAGAACGCTGGCCTTGAAGTCAAAAGACTTATCTTTCTGAGTTCAAATCTGGCCTCAAACACTTACTAGCTATGTGACTCTGGACAAGTCACTTAACCCTGTTTGCCTTAGTTTCCTCATGCGGAAAATGAGCTGGAGAAGGGAATAGCAAACCACTCCAGTATTTTTGCCAAGAAAATGCCAAATGGGGTCATGAAGAGTCGGATATGACTGAACACAGTAACAACTCTGTGCAAATGACTGTAGCACCCACCAAGGCTGTTCCCTCAGTTGTAGGCATTCTGGACATATTTCAAAGGCCCCTTAGGGTACCCCAATGGTAGGGGGACTGGACAAGCCTGGGGTATACATACATATACAAACTGCATATACTCATATGTATATAACATATACATATAAGTGTCTATATTTGCATAAGGAAATTCCAAGTCACTTGCAAAATATATTAATTTTGATCAAACCATAAGTTACTTGCTGTTTCTCTTTAAGGGATCAGTTTTTGATATAAAAGAACCACAAAACATTTGTCTGCTTTTTAATTGTTCTATTGCTGCAGTTTTGTAATTACTTTTGATGGTTGAGAGGTTGGTGATTATATCCACTTACATATGCCTTTCCTTCCACTGAGGCAGGTTTCAGGCCCTCTGCACCTTCTCTCTTAACAGTTGACCTGCCTCACTATTTAGAGCTAGTCAGAACCTTCCAAAATCCAGTGTTAGAATCTGTGGCATGATGAGAACCTGGAGTAGGGCTTGAGAAGAGGTACTGTTGTATGCCTTATATGGAGAGATGACCCATTAGAACAGTAGCAAGATGGAGCTCAAATGAGCTGATTTTGTTCAACTTCCCTCATTTTGAGGAAAAGAAGACAATGAGGTTTTCCAAGGTGAAATAAATGATGGCAGATAGGACTTGGGGCTTGGACCCAGGTCTTATGACTCTAAATCTAGTTCTCCCTCTTTAGTAGTCAAATGGAAAAGCAAGTTGACCTTTTAAAAGTAGGCCCTGGACATACAGAATTTATGAATTTAATTCTGTGAAGATTTTTGTGGTGTGACTCATACTGTGGATCTATAATATGTTGATGCGAGCTGTTGCCAGTCTTCTTATTTCATGGTTTCTCTGAGATTCAAGCCTTGAAAACTTTTAGAAATCATCCTTCTATCTATTCTTCTCTTAAGGATGAAAATGAAGGATTTGAACAGGAAAAAGACCATTAAGTCTCTTTAGAGGCATCCATGAAATAATCACTTATTTTAAAGCTACTTTGTGTATGGTTAAGGTTAAACCATTTGATCAGCTACTTTCCAGTGGTCTTATAGGAAAGTAAAGTATACCTTTCCAACTGTTTTATGGGAACTTCCTTCACTGAAAACAGCCTAGTGTTCTAACTTCCTACTCATGGAGTAGTTAATCTGTCAGTCAGTCAAGTATTTATTAAGTGATCATTTAATGTCAGGCATATTGCTAACAGACTCTGAACTCAACTCTTTTGAATTAAGTATATACTATCAGGTTGGAATCCCAGTGTGAGTTTGGCTACAACTCACTTTCAAGATTCTAGTGCATAATATCCTTAAGTGGATGACACTGTCCAGGGTGCTGGAATGATCCAGGGGGCTATAGTAGTCTTGGGTGCAATTGCGGGGCATTGAATAAAAATAAGGGCATGGTGGAAGCATAAGGAAAGAACAGAAGGAAATTTTGAAAAACCATTTGTACATGTTTCATTTGTTGTATAACAAAGTTAAGGTTACATTATTTTCCAAATAAACACACAAAAAGGCAGTTGTAACCTGTCAGTGGTAAGTCTGCTGACAGGTCTTAATAGGCAAGTGTTGCCAAGTGAGTGTGTTGTACATTGTTGGGAAGTCCAGCATGCATTGGTAAAAATATATGTTCGCAATGACTTGTTAACAATAAGATACTATACAGTTATACGAGGCGATATTGCATCATCAAAGTCTCAGTATATGGAAAAAACCACAACTTTACAATAAATTATGAAATTGAAGATACACATTTAAAAGATATTTTATATATTTTTTAAATGATGCAAATTTTTAAACCATTATAGGGTTAAAGAAAGTAGATTTTCAGAGGGGCACTGTCATTTTTTTTAAAGGAAGCAGCAGGCCAAATAAGTTTGGGAACCTCCGTTCTAGTGGTACCTTTGAAGGCATGTATCTTTCTAATGCTCTTAACTCAAACCCTTATTCTAATATGTTCTCTCTAATATTCACCTGTGGTTAACACTCCTATGTAATTTAACCAAATACCATCAATCAGCTTTTAAAAAGGGGTATTTATTGAGAAAAAAGTAAGAAAAGAATTACAAACATTTCTCCCCAACACTTGGTAACATATTCCCGTATCCCATGTTGGTCTCTGGGGAAAATGGAGTCAAATGTAAAAGTAGCTTCTATAAACATTGACCCTACCAGTTCACTTCTCCATGCAGTAGAGCCGATAGATGAGCTGTTTTTGCTTCCTCTTGGTTACCTTTAATACATTGTTATGCTGGGTCAAGCAGTTTATTTGGGACTTTCATCTCACAAGGTTTACTTGCCATCAGGAACTGACTGCTTCCAGCGCCCAGGTCTGATGGTTTACTCTCCTAGCCTTTTGAAGTCGCAGGCTTGTGAGTTAGTCTGACATTCTTTCACTTAAGAGGAGAGAAAGAATGCAGAGGATAAAAACAGAAGCTCATGTTCCTAGGCCACATGGTTTCCCAGGTGGGGACCCAGAGCTAGAGGCTCCTTCTTATCCAGAGGCTTATGTAACCCAGCAGGAAAAGAGGAAGAGAGAGCCTTGGTTGATTAGTGCCTTTCAAGTGCACACCCACTTCTTTCTCAGCAGACACTCGGTTCTTTCTCCATTTTCTTTGCTTCCCGGTGTGGTTAGCAGATAGGAAATTGTTGCTTCAGATGAGCTTCCTGCAAATGATCATAGCAGATGGGTTTGGCCAGTGAGTTTCCCATTACACAAATTAAAAAACCCCAAAGAAACAGACAAACAAAAAACCAGTCCCTGTCCTATAGTCGCTCCCATGCTAAAGAGAGAAACAGCTTGTGAATATCTAGGTATGTACAAGGTACACATGGTGCCTTGGATGGTAACCTCTGAGGGAAAGTTAGGAGACTCAGGAAAGGTCTCCTGTAGAGGGTGGGATTTGAGATGAATCTTGAAGAAAATCAGAGAAACTAAGAAGAGGTGAGATGACTCCCAAGATAGGGCTCTTTTCTAGTTAGGATTATCTAGGCCAGTGCAGAGGAAGGGAAATAGAAGATTACAGATCTTGTATGAATTCTAGTAAGGGAGGTCAGTGTGAGCAGTGAGGTATAAGAACACCTAAAGATCAGGAAGGATTCAGTGATGAAGAGTATCTTATATTTGATCCTTGGTACTTGGGACCACTGGAGTATATTGAATAGAAAAGTGACCTGGTCAGACCTGCTCTAGAGAATCATATATCTATGTACCTTGGAAGTCACTGAGTTAATCATCTTAAATCTTCTTATTTACAGGAAAGGAAACTGAGGCCCAGAGAGGTTTTATACACTTAGTAAGTGGCATAGCCAGAATTGAAACTCAGATCCTATAATCCCAAATTCAGCACCCTTTCTACCCACTCGTTTTAGGCTTGATACTGTGAATGCTCTGCAAATAATATTAAGTCAACTTTGTTTTGTTGTTGTTACCAACTGGAACTCATTTTTTTCCCTTTTACATTTACATTTTTTATTCATATGATCTGCCCATTATATATTTTTGGGTTTTAAAATAATGTCGATGTATTTGCAAGTTGGTATTTCTCCCCTTTATTCAAGTGTATGTTTTTGTATACATGTATTTATGTGTATTTGTATATATATCCATATGTTATGTATATATATTTGTATTTACATATGTACAAATGTATATATATATATAGTTAAAGAATGTTTTTATTTTTTTCACAGTTATATGAAAAAGTAATTTTTAACATTCATTAAAAAAAAATTTTTTGAGTTCTAAATTCCCTCCCTCCTTCCCACCCTCCCATACCTCTTCCTTGAGAATACAAGAGCTTTGGTATAGATTGTTTTTGCATATTTTTGAAAAATAATTTTTGTCTCCTTTGTGAATATCACTGTGCTAGAAGAATATGGGGGTAAAAGATAAAAACGTTATTTAGGAAACATAATTTAATTACATAGTTAAATGTTAATGCAAAATAATGATTAATATAGAAATATAGTAACGTGATATGACATAATATAAAATAAAATAATACTCTATTATTGTGTAATATAATGTACAATAAATAACTAAGTACCCAAATGACTGCTGTAAGAGATGAGGATTTAGGCAGAGATATTGACTGAAATAGATGCAGAGGGCTTCATAGTATAGTCGAGTCTTAAACTTCCCTCTAAAGCAGGGGTGTGGTGAGCCAACTATTAACCAGCTCTCAAGAGTTGATCGTTAAATTTTAAGTTGTGATCATTAACATCTCGTAAATTGGCAAATGCTACAAATCAGGGCTTGATTTATTGTTTGGCTAATTGTCTAGACTTAGGAAACTGATGGAGAAAATGTTAGCAGTGCTGATAAAATTTAAATGTGTGTCCTGTGTACATATTTTTCCTGAGAGCCTAAATGCTGTTGCAGCTCCGAAGGCCAGTCTTAGGCAGAGATGAGGGGACAGATAATCCTAACTGGAGAGGAATGAGCACATGGTGTAATTGCCGCTAACATGGAAATTGTATAGTGGAGGCCCATAAATACAGGGTCTTTTCAACTTCTCAGTAAATGTAACTTTTTATTTATATACCAGCATGTGACTGGCACAAGTATAAATTTTCTTGGGGACTAGAAATTGTATCATAGACTTAGAGCTAGAAGGGATCTCAGCGGCTATCTAGTTTTCATTTTACAGTTGGGGAAACTGAGGCCCAGGGAAGTTAATAGCCCAAGGATATATGGGCTATAAAAATCAGAGGTGGGGCTGTGAACACAGGTCCTCATGCTTTTTCCACTGTGATAACTCTGAAATGATGAGAGAATGAGAGAAAAATTAGACATTGTCACAAAGATGGAATTTAAATTTTACTCAGTTCTATTTTCTAATCCGTTTTATTTATTTGGGTTTCATCAGAGCCTCTGTAGGGAACTTGAAGTGGGGCCTTGGGAAAGAAAAGTCTCTTGGTTACTACTGTTAGCTTTGAGAAGCTGTTCAGAGGAGGCAAGGACCTGAGCATGAGTGGGAGTACAAATGAACACAAATAACTCTTTTCTGAATTAAATAAACTTAAAAAATTATTCCCATGTGCCTATATCTATCTGTCTATCTATCTACCTACCTACCTACCTATCTAATCTATCTATCCCCAATAGATACATATGTATATGTATTTATATATATGTGTGTGTGTGTGTGTGTGTGTGTACATATATATATATATATATATATATATATATATATATATATATATATATATATATATGTCTTAAAATGGATCACTCTTTAAATATTTGCCTGGCCAAAAAATTCCTAATATTTTCAAATGTCATTATCAGATCAAATAATATATCCGAAACACCTTACAAATGTAAAAGAGCCACCCAAATTTCAGCTCTTATCATATTATTTTGTGTGGGCTTCAATCTGAAACTAAAAAGTTCTCAGCTTTTCCCGCAGTGTAATTTCAAAGCATCCCATTTACTGACTTTAAATGTGTACTAGTGTTGCCATTTGGGCTCATTGCAACATCCTTGATTCCTGTTTAGGTGATGAAACTAAGCATGTGTATCTTTTTTATCTTTAGGGCTAGAGTTAGAAAGTCACATCAGCAGGACTGTCTCAGATCTCACTATGACACCTCATGCATGAAGCTGATCACTTATGACCATTTCCTATAGATGGCTAACAACGCAAGCAGTGGTGAGTTGCAGTGCTGACGAAATAAGTGGGTCCTAAAGAACATGAAATACCATTATGCATGCAATTGCTATATAGTTCGTATGTTTAGTCTGTGTTTCTGGGGAGTTCTTTTTTTCATGCTTTATATTGCACATTATGCTAATGCATTAAAAATCGAGATGGGTAATCGAATGACAAATTGTTTACATGGTGATGTACATACTATTGATAATATCCTGCTGGGGAGTCTCAATACTTGAATCACTGAATTCTAGTGGAATCATTAAATGACTAATTTTGGTTTCAGAGAGATACTTTCAAGTGGTAAAATAATAATTAGGTGCTAGTAGAACTGAGAAGCACTCCTGGTGGCTATTTTTTCTTTGTAATGTCCTTTTGATCCTATTTATATGTTAGTACTTAACGAAGATACGTCATATCACATTTTTAAATTCATTCTCTGTATACTTTAAAACTCTGTTTTTCTTTTAATCAAACCAAACACAAAAATGATCTGTCCAAATTCTTTTTCTTCTTTGAATAATTCAAATCATATTATGTTTTTTTTATTTTCTAAAAATGTCATCATACACACAAGCATGCTTTTAAAAACATTGAAATCTGTGATGTTTTCTAGTCAAACTGACTTTAGAAAAAATCTTTTGAAGGCAACCAGGTTAAGTGACTTGCCTAGGGTCCCATAGCTAGCTGACTCCAGGGCCAGTGCTCTATCCATTGTGCCATCTAGCACAAGATGGAATATAATGTGCAAAATTGTATCATTGTGAAATAGGCCAGGATGGTAAAGGCGGTAATCCTTCATATGGTGCAGTGGAAAGAGTCCTGAACTTAGGGTCACAGGGACCTGTGTTGAAAGCCCACATTAGCCACAGGCTGCGATCTTGGACACATTGGAGATCTCTGGACCTGAATTTCCTCACAAGTAGAATAAAGGGGTGGGAGGAACAACTCTATGATCCTCTGGTCTCCCTTGTAGAAAATACTGCTACTTGTCCTGGGAAAACCTCCAAACAGACAAAGTTTAGCCATATTATTGACTTGGACCACATCCCTGATTAATTCTGCTTGCAGTTATGTGGAAAAAAATGTGTTTTCATGACCATGATGCATGCTTTGGCTGTAGAACTTCCATAAGAGCTTGGTGCTGGCCTGTAGGTACAATGTGGGGATGTAGAAGCAGTTCTGGCCTTCAACAGGTTTCCAATTTAGGTGGGGAGACAAAAGAGCCCAGAGGAAGAAATTAGAAAGCATTTCAATATGGTAGTTATTGCTGAACTTGTAGCATTTCATGATTTTACAAGTTAAAGGGGCTTTAATTTGGCTAATGTTGGCACTGTTAGTGCTATATGGGGGACCTTGAGTTCCCAAAACCTTTGATAATGGAGTATAACCACTGTAAGGCCCTACCAAGATGGAAAGACTTTGAGCATGAAGCAAGTATGCTTGATGTAGGATTAGCAAGGCTAAATTTTGAGAGGTTTGTCACTAGGATGGCTACCTGATGATGAATATTCAAGTCATAGCTCCTCTCAATGACCTTTTATAAAGTCATATTCAGTGATATGGGACAGCTAGGTGGTGCAGTGGAGAGAGCACCAGTGCAGGAGTCAAGAGGACCTCAGTGCAAATCTCACCTCAGACACTTGACACTCACTAGTTGTGTGACCTTGGGCAAGTCACTTAACCCCAATTGCCTCATCCTGGATCATCTCCAGTCATCCTGATGAATATCTGGTCACTGGATTCAGATGGCTCTGGAGGAGAAGTGAGGCTGGTGACCTGCACAGCCCTACCCCACTCAAAAACAAAGTCAAGTGCAAGTCATGTCATTATTTCTCTGATGGCACGGTCTTTTTTGGCAACAAAGGATGAAATGCTTGTATTCATTGATATTCTCCTATTCAATGAGTATCAATACTGATGCAATCACAGATCATCAAAGTGGAAAGAGCCCTGGCTTTGGAGTTGAAGCACATAGTGTGACCTTAGTCAAGTCACTTAGACCCGCTACCTGGATCTTATTTTCCTAATCTGTAAAATGAAGAAGTTGGACTAGATTATCTGTAGATTCCAACTGGAAGTACCTTAGAGGTCACCCAAAGTCACTGTAGAGGTCAATACAAGCCCTTCATTTTACATATGGGAAAATTGAGATCTGGAGGGAGTGAGAAACTTGCCCAAGGTCGCACAGTGGCAGATATAGGATCTGCACCTTGATCCTTTGACCCCAGTTCCTATACTCTTTCCACTATGCTATGTAGCCTCTAAATCCATGACCCTATGACTAATTATTAGTTTTGCAGAAATACATGAAATCATTCTACTTCTCTGCTTTTCAGATTGAGAGAATAGAGCAAAACTTTATTTGATCATACTTTAGCACGTCTGGGATGAATGATTTGATTCTCTTTTCATTACTGAAGATAGCTTAGCAAATCCCTCTATATCTTAGCAAAAAATCCTTTGGCAAAAAAAAAATTCTTTGGCCAGTGCTCTACTGATGAGTTTCTCTGAACGTAGAAAGACTAATTGTCTAGTCAACAGATTCAAAGTGTATTCCTGGACCCATACTCAGTGGTTTTTCCAGTTTGGAAGGACTTGATAAAATGTTTAGTCTTCTGGAATAGCCTTCAGAAATTGGCAGGGGGGAGTCACCTCTAAATCATGATGAAGTATTGGAGTTGGACTTTAGTAGAATATTCAGTTAATATAACAATTTTTAAAAAAGGCTTAAATCCTATATTTTTACTAGTTAAGGGAAAAACAACAAGCAAGAAAAAAGAAAGGAAAAAAGAAATATTGGGGGAGGGAAAAGAGACCAAGTGATAGAGAGACAAAAAAAAATAGAGAGCAAGGTTAATAACTCAGAGTGAAGCAGACAAGCACTCACATACAAGCATCAAGTTAAATTAAGGGAGATGGGAAATTCATTGGATTTACACAAATGTAATCAGCAGTACATCAATGTAATCAGGTTCCTCATCTTTAAAATGAGCTTTAGAAGGAAAAGGAAACCACTACAGTATTTTTGCCAAGAAAATTCCACATGGGGTCATGAAGAGTGGGACTGAACCACACTCAGTGGTACACCGAATTTTCCTAGAGCTGCAAAAATATACCACTAGTATTTGTAGAAACTTTTAAGAACAACAATCTCACTTTTACTAATATTGGAGTTTTTTAATTTGGTGGTCAAGGCCTTGGTTTGTTGGGTCTCTGAAGACCTTCCCAAAGGCAGAGCCAAGATGGCATTGCTTCCAAGTAAGAAGCAGTGCAATGAGCCACAGTGAGTCCATGAACTCCTCCCAACATATCTAGAAAAGCACCAGACTGAATCTTACTGGGGAAATCCAGAAAAAAGTGGCAGTGAGTCCCTTCATCCAGCCTACCTCAGCATGAGGAGATAGACAAGGAGATCTGAGGATGCTGGGGATGGGTGTCTGGCTAGGAGCACACCAAGCACTCCAGTGTCCAGGTAAGAGAAGGCCCAAGAGCTAGAAGAGAGACTGGGAGTCTATCAAGTCACTGATACAGGGATAGATGCCAACACTGGTGTCCACTACCCAAATCTGGGTCACAGATCCACAGCAGAGTGAGAAAAGGACCTGTCCCCAGTGGTAAGCACTGTTCTTGATGGGAAAGCCCTAGCCAGAGTACTGAAAAAGGAGTCAGAAGCAGCAGCAGTTGAGCTCAAACCCTAGCCTCAAAGCAGGGTCTCCCTTCCAGCATGTAACCTAGCCTGCAAAGGAATAACCAAGGCAGGAAACCCAGACTGAAGGGAAACCTGTAATTCTGCAACTCTGAATCAACAGCTTTCCAGTTGTTTGATAGGGGAGTTTGCCAGTACTAGGTCCTTGCACAGATACAAACCATGGTCCAAATCTTACAAAACTCTGATGAATTGTGGGGCAGGCAGCAAAAAACTTTATCCTGGGTCAGATCACTTTGGGAATGCTGAAAGATTGCAGGTCCCCAGCCTCTCCCTGAGATCCTGGAATAACACAATATTCAGTACCCTAAAGAAGCATCAACAGGACTCGTTCAGGTCTTCCCTCCAGAAGTATAGCAGAATTCAACTCTAATGTCAAGTCTGAAATCAGGGAGTGAGCTGGAAGAATGAGCAAACAAGCAAAGAACCTCACTATAAAGAGCTATTATTATGACAGGGAGCCTGAACACATAAATGCCAAAGAGAATGAATGCACAACATCTACAAGAAATGTCTCAGAGAAAACTCAGGGTGAGCACAGACTCAACCAGAATCCTGGAAAAGAAGAAGCAAGAAAAAGAGTTTAAAATGTTTTTATAAATGGAATGAGAGTGCTTGAAGGAAAAAATGGGGGGAAAATGAGGGCTACAGAAGAAAGAACTTGAAAGGGAAGTAATAGCTTGGCTCAAGGGTTACAAATACTTGCCCAAGCAGCAAACACCCTGAAAATTCAAATGGACCAAATAGAAGCCAATGACTCCATGAGGCAAGAGGAAATATTATAGTCAAAAGGTTTAAAAAAATAGAAGAAAATGTAAGATTATCTCAAAAACAAAACAAAACAAACAACTGACATACGAAAGAGATTGCAGAGAAAAAAAATTAAGAACCATTGGACTATCTGAGTACCATGGCCAAAAAAAAGAGCCCAGACATTACATTTCAAGAAATCTTAAAAGAAACCTGCCTCAATTCTTGGAGCCAGATGGAAATAGAAAGAATCCAACAAAAAGCTCCAAAAAAATCCCAAAATGAAAACTTTCAGTGCCATGATAGCCAATATCTACAGCTTCTGGATCCAAGAAAAATACTGCAAGCAATGACAGAGAAAGAATTCAAGTACAGGGAAGCGAAAATCATGATGTGGAACCCGCTAAAGGATAAGAGAACATGGAAGGCAGTATTTCAGAAGGCAAAGGATATAAGCTTACAGATGAAAAAGAGTTTACCCAGCAAAGCTCAGAATGATACCACAGGGGGGAAAAAAAGGATATTTAATGAAATAGAGAACTTCCAAGCATTCTGAATGAAACATCCAAAGCTACGGTGAAATTCTGAAGTTCAAACACAGGAGTGAAGAGTCACGTAAGAAGGTAAACATGAATGAACACTAGTAAAAGACTAACTAAATAAGTGTGAACTACTAATTTTCAAGTATGGGGAGATGATACACATACCCCTTATGAATCCTATCATCATCAGAGTCCACAGAAAGAGTCTAATTAGACAAGACCTGGGCATGGTTTTGTTTTGTCTTGATGATCTTAAGAAAAGAATGAAAAGAGAGTAGAAAAGGAATATATTGAGGGGCAAGGAAAATGATGATTAGGAAATATTATCTCATATAATGAAAGTGTACCAGTAGAGATCTTATACAAGCAAAGTGGAGAGGGTGGGGAGAGTAACTGACACGAACTCAATTCTCATCTAAATTGGTCAGAAGAAAGGAGAATGTACATAGACACAGTAGGGTAGAGAAATACATTTCACTCAACATGGAAATAGGGAAAGGGAAGGATGGAAAAGGGGGAATTAGAGCAAGGGGAGGTTAAAGGAGAGAGCAGTCCTTAGCAAAGCAAACTAAGGATGTACAAAACTATTTCTCACTCTTTTTGAGGTGACAAAATGGGAATCTTAGGAGGTACCCCTAAATAAGTGAATTAAACAAGTTACAGTTTATAAATGTGATGAAATACTCCTGTGCTAAACTCTACTCAATGTAATGACCAACAAGAATTCGAGATGACTAATGGGGATATATGCTATCCATCTCCTGATAGAGAGGTGAAGAGTTCAGAAGGATGAAAGAAACAAAAAATTTTTAAACATGGCCAAAGTGGACATTTATTTTGATTGACTAGACATGTTTTGAAGGGGCTTGTTTTTCATGTGTTCTCATTTGGGGGAGTAGGGAAGATTGGTTTGAGTGGGAGGGTGAGAAGTTAGATTTTGGTTAATGACAGCAAATAATTTTTTTTTTAAAAAAGGACTTTTAAAACTGACTACAAATCAGTTGTAGCCCACCATTTCCTTTCTCCTCCTTTTCATCTTGGGTAACTAGGGGTATGACCATTAGTTACACTGAATATTCTCTAAGTTTCTCACTCACATCTTTTCCTGAGTGGTGAAACTATGTATTTTTGTGCTCAGATTTAGACTATTGTAGCTGGTCCACCAAACACACGATGACTTGGAGAGTACTAGGCCATCAGAGATCTTCTCCCTACTTCATGTTTCTTCAAGATACAGAGAAGGAACTGTAGGAAGATGGAAATATGTTAGCATCAAAAGGAGTCCGGATCTCACAAAACACTCCTATCAAAATCTAAAAATGTACCAGAATGAGCAATGATTCAGTCTGTCAGCTAGCATTTATATTTTAAATAATATTTTGCTTTTCCTGTTACATGTAAAGACAGCATTTAACATTCTTTTAAAAAAATTTGAGTTCCAAATTTTCCCTCCCACCCTCACTTCCCTTTTCCTGAGACAATATGCAATTTAATACACTATACATGTTCAATGATGCAAAACATATGATCGTATTAGTCATATTATAAAAGAAGACATGGACCTAGAGGAAAAAAAAACATGAAAAAAATATAGAAAGTGAAAAATAGTATGCATTCAGACTCCACCAGCTCTTTCTCTGGAGGTGAATAGTATTTTCATCATGAGTTCTTTGAGATTGTCTTGAATAATCGTTTTGCTGAGAATAGCCAAGTCATTCACAGCTGATCATTGTATGGTATTCCTGTTACTGTGTACAGTGTTCCGGTTCTGTATCAGTTCATTTTGCATCAATGCATATAAGTCTTTCCAGGCTTTTATGAAACCTGCTTGTTCATCATTTCTTGTGCTACTGTAATATTCCTTTACAATCATATACTACAACTTGTTCAGCCATTCCCTAATTGATGGGCATCCCCTCACTTTCCAATCCTTTGCCACTATAAAAAGAGGTACAAAATATTTTCATACTAATAGGTCCTCTCTCCCCACCATTTTTAAAAAATCTCTTTGGTATACAGATTTAGTTGTGGTATTGCTGGATCAAAGGATATGCACGTAGTTTCAAATTGTTCTCCAGAATGGTTGGATCAGTTCACAATTCCATTTAGTGTATTAGTGTCCCTATTTTCCCACATCCCCACACATTTGTCATTTTCCTTTTCTGTCATATTAACCAATCTGACAGTTGTGATGGGGTACCTCAGAATTGTTTTAATTTGCATTCCTCTAGTCAATAGATTAGATTGATTTAGAGAATTTTTTTCCAATTGATTATTGATAACTTTGAATTTTTCATTTGAAAACTGCCCAGTCATATCCTTTAGCTATTTATTGATTGGAGAATGATTTGGTTTTTCTTTTTTTTTAATAAATTTGAATGAGTTCTCTATATATTTGAGAAATGAGGCCTTTATCAGAGGAACTTGCCATTAATTTTCTCCCTCAATTTCCTGCTTCCTTCTAATCTTGATTGCATTGGTTTTGTTTGTGAAAACCTTTTAAATTTTAATATAATTAAGGCTATCTATTTTACATCTAGTAATGCTCTCTATCTCTTGTTTGGTCATAAATTCTTCCCTTCTCCTTAGATCAGGCAGGTAAAGTATTCCTTCCTCTCTAGTTCAAATCTGGCCTCAGATACTTACTAGCTGTGTGACCCTGGGCAAGTTGTTTAACCCTGTTTGCCTCAGTTTTCTTATCTGTAAAATGAGCTGGAGAAGGAAGTGGCAAACTCCTCCAGTATCTTTGCCAAGAAAACTTGAAATAGGGTCATGAAGAGTTGGACACAACTGAAAAACAACAATAACAATAACAGCGATGGCTCAAAACAAAAGATAAAGTCTTAGAATCAAGAAAAATCTGAGTATAATCTTAAAGGGGAAAAAAGGATTTTTAATGAAGTAGAGTACTTTCAAACATTCCTGATGAAAAACCCAGAACTGTGTAGAAATTTTGAAATTCAAACACAAATGGGGAGAAAAATAGAAAAGCTGAGGTAAAGACAGTTCCCTCAATGCAAAAGAAATATCTAGGGATAAATTATTTACATTCTAATAAAGGTAGGAGAAACAAATATGCTTTCTAATATTTTTATAGGTCATAGGGAAAATTTAGTTAGGTGCATCTAAGTCCTGGGAGGGAAGGAAGTCAGTGTGTTTGGTTTTGATGTTCTTAGGAAGAAGTAAATGAGAGAAAAAGGAGAAGAAAGGGGAAGAAACTTGCTAACTTACAAAATAGAAGGGCATGAGATGAAAAGTATACAAACACGAAGGAAGAGGAGCATAATGTGAATCCTATGAACTTCATTTTCATCTGAAGAGAGTAAGGTTGAATACCCACGCTCCATCCCCCTCCAACCTTCCAGAGTTTGGTGTAGAAATGTATTATCCTGGGGGGCAGAGCCAAGATGGCGGAGTAGAAAGATGCCCATACACATAGCTCCGAACCCACAACACATAGAACGGCTACAAGGAAGTAACTCACGGCGAACTCTGCACCCAGAGGCCATGGAACATTGGAGCGAGGGAGATTTCTGTTCCAGAGAGACCTGCAAACCTCTCGCGGGGGGTCTTTCACGCTGCGGACTGGGCGCTGGGACTGGGAGCTGAGTGCAGCCCTGCCGTGGCCACGGCACCGAGAGGAAAAGATCTGAGCGGGCTTCAGGGACGGGATCTCCAGCGGCCACACGGGTCCCTCCACCCACAGAGGGACCTACAAACCTCTCGCAAAAGGTCCGTCATGCTGCAGACGCGGAGCCCAGCCCAGCCCAGACCTGCTGCGGCCGCGGCACGGAGAGAAACAGATCCGACCAGGCTTCAGGGACGGGATCACCAGCGGCCGCACAAGTACCTCCACCCACAGGTGACGGGGGTCGGTGAGAGAGTCTCTGTGGCGGGTCGAGAGGGGAGTGGGGTGCCCCCATGATTCGGGCCCCCCGGGGAGGTAGAAGCTGAGAGGCGGCTGCAGACCAGGGCTCCCCAAGTGGGCGGGAGCCTGGATCCATTGTGGAAGGTCTGTGCATAAACCCCCTGAGGGAACTGAGCCTGAGAGGAGGCCCTGCCCCGACCTGACCACCTGAACTTAATCTCACACTGAATAGCAGCCCTGCCCCCACCAAAAGCCCTAAGGCTGGAAGCAGCATTTGAATCTCAGACCCCAAACGCTGGCTGGGAGGATCAGGAGGCGAGGTGGGTGTGAGGAGAATATTCAGAGGTCAAGTCACTGGCTGGGAAAATGCCCAGAAAAGGGAAAAGAAATAAGACAATAGAAGGTTACTTTCTTGGAGAACAGACATTTCCTCCCTTCCTTTCTGATGAGGAAGAACAATGCTTACCATCAGGCAAAGACACAGAAATCAAGGCTTCTGTGTCCCAGCCCACCCAATGGGCTCAGGCCATGGAAGAGCTCAAAAAGAATTTTGAAAATCAAGTTAGAGAGGTAGAGTAAAAGCTGGGAAGAGAAATGAGAAACATGAAGTCAAAGCATGAACAACAGATTAGCTCCCTGCTAAAGGAGATCCAAAAAAATGTTGAAGAAATTAACACCTTGAAAACTAGCCTAACTCAATTGGCAAAAGAGGTTCAAAAAGCCAATGAGGAGAAGAATGCTTTCAAAAGCAGAATTAGCCAATGGAAAAGGAAATTCAAAAGCTCACTGAAGAAAATAGTTCTTTCAAAATTAAAATGGCACAGATGGAGGCTAATGACTTTATGAGAAAGCAAGCTATCACAGAACAAAGACAGAAGAATGGAAAAATGGAAGATAATGTGAAATATCTCATTGGAAAAACAACAGACCTGGAAAATAGATCCAGGGGAGACAATTTAAAAATTATGGGACTACCTGAAAGCCATGATCAAAAGAAGAGCCTAGACATCATCTTTCATGAAATTATCAAGGAAAACTGCCCTGAGATTCTAGAACCAGAGGGCAAAATAAATATTCAGGGAATCCACAGAACACCACCTGAAAGAGATCTAAAAAGAGAAACTCCTAGGAACATTGTGGCCAAATTCCAGAGTTCCCAGGTCAAGGAGAAAATATTGCAAGCAGCTAGAAAGAAACAATTCAAGTATTGTGGAAATACAATCAGGATAACACAAGATCTAGCAGCCTCTACATTAAGGAATCGAAGGGCATGGAATAGGATATTCCAGAAGTCAAAGGAACTAGGACTAAAACCAAGAATCACCTACCCAGCAAAACTGAGTATAATACTTCAGGGGAAAAATTGGTCTTTCAATGAAATAGAGGATTTTCAAATTTTCTTGATGAAAAGACCAGAGCTGAAAAGAAAATTTGACTTTCAAACACAAGAATGAAGAGAACCAGGAAAAGGTGAACAGCAAAGAGAAGTTATAAGGGACTTACTAAAGCTGAACTGTTTACATTCCTACATGGAAAGACAATATTTGTAACTCTTGAAACATTTCAGTATCTGGGTACTGGGTGGGATTACACACACACACATGCACACATGCACACATACATAGAGACAGAGTGCACAGAGTGAATTGAAGAGGATGGGATCATATCTTAAAAAAAAATGAAATCAAGCAGTGAGAGAGAAATATATTGGGAGGAGAAAGGGAGAAATGGAATGAGGCAAATTATCTCTCATAAAAGAGGCAAGCAAAAGACTCATTAGTGGAGGGATAAAGAGGGGAGGTGAGAGAAAAATATGAAGTCTACTCTCATCACATTCCACTAAAGGAAAGAATAAAATGCACACTCATTTTGGTAGGAAAACCTATCTCACAATACAGGAAAGTGGGGGATAAGGGGACAAGCAGGGTGGGGGGGATGATAGAAGAGAGGGCATGGGGAGGAGAGTGCAATTCGAGGTCGACACTCATGGGGAGGGATAGGATTAAAAGAGAATAGAAGTAATGGAGGACAGGATAGGATGGAGGGAAATATAGTTAATCCTATACAACACAACTATTATGGAAGTCATTTGCAAAACTATACAGATTTGGCCTATATTGAATTGCTTGCCTTCTAAAGGGGAGGGGTGGAGAGGGAGGGAGGTAAAGAAGGTGGAACTCAAAGTGTTAGGATCAACTGTCGAGTAATGTTCTTGCCACTAGGAAATAAGAAATACAGGTAAAGGGGTATAGAAAGCTATCTGGCCCTACAGGACAAAAGAGAAGACGGAGACAAGGGCAGAGAGGGATGATAGAAGAGAGAGCAGATTGGTCATAGGGGCAATTAGAATGCTTGGTGTTTGGGGGGGGAGGGGATAAAAGGGGAGAAAATTTGTAACCCAAAATTTTGTGAAAATGAATGTTAAAAGTTAAATAAATAAATTTAATTTAAGAAAAAGAAAAAAAAGAAATGTATTATCCTGTACTCAACAATTAAATAAGCTGGGAAAGAGAGGGGGAAGAGAAAAGTTTAAGCTGGAGGGAAAGAGATCAAAGATGGGGTTTAAAAGGAAAGGAAAAAGAAAAAAAGAAAAAAACTGATGAAGGACAGGGCAAGGATGAAAGGAGAGGGGCAGGGGAAAAGAAACCTATCATTTCACCTAAGAACACTAGTGTAAAAAACAAACTTCCTTCTCTTTTGCCATCTTTTATTTTTCTTTTAATGCGAGTACTGAGGAACAATGAGAGAAAAAGACAGAAGAACACAGTATGAAGGGAAATACACAAGTAAAAATCACAGATCATGAATGTGAATGGGACAAATTCAACCAATAAAAGGAAAGTAGAATGACTTAGAAAGTAGAATTCAAAAATATGTATTTTTAAAAGAAATATTCTTAAAACATGAGTATTCACCCAGAACTAAAATAAGGAGCTCTCTCAAAATCTATTATTGTTCAAGAAAACTAAAAAAAAAAAAATGAGTAACAATCCTAATTTCAGGCAAGGTGGCAGTAAAATAGACATGATAAAAAGAGATAAACATGAAAACTGCATTGTGCTTTTTCTTATGCCAGTAAAAAAAAACTTTTGATAATTTTCAGCGTTGTATTTTGTAGACCAGTAAATGAAAAATCATCCTATAAAGTTGTCAAAACATTCACATAACTAGGAGTGAATGAGGAGGGGAATAAGCCCCAATTTACACAATGTTTCATCAAGCACACTAGTTATGGCTATAACTTTTATGAAAGTTTATTTATAGTAACGTATTGTTTCTTTGCCAGAGCAATAGCTCAGACTGCTTCTAGTCCCAGTAAGTCTTTATGTATTTGTTGTATTTAGTAAGTCTTATTCAAACTCTGACATTCAAGTGTACCATTTTTTTGTACTTAAAGAACCAGACATCCAGCCAGATGAGCAATGGAAATTTTGTACTGTGAGCTGCCAAAATTCTTTAAATTTAAAATCCATTCTCTCATTCTTTAGCAAGTTTAGCTGAGGTTTCTCTAGCCCATTTTGAATTATTTCTGACATGATACTTTTAATTTAGCAAAATCATGGTGTAAGTCTGACTGAAGAGTATAATGATATGAAAAAAGTTAATCAGTATTGTGTTCAATCTGCTTGTCTTTCTGGCTGGATTTCTCTCTCTTTTACTTTGGTTCCCTGCTGAATCCAATATTTAGTCAGCTGAGAATGAAAAGGACTGACCAGCCAGTTTTGGAGAATGCTGTTAATAAGATAATCTATCATAATCAAAATGACATAGCACATGAATGCTTACAGGAAAAATTAATGGTATTCACTATATATTTACTTAGAGGAAATAGACAATAAAATATATCATTTAGGAATTTCCTTGTACCTCCTTTCAATCCCTGACAAATCTAACAAAAAAAAACACCCCAACTTAAGTAGATCTTTAGAAAAAGTTGGATAGGAAACTGTGAGGATGTCATCAATAAAAAAAAGTCCCTGTGCACATCAAAATATTAATAGCAGCACAAGTTCTCAATACAAATACAATTTGGCAATAATAATTTAAAAGAACACTCTAGGATATTAATAATAGTAAGAGAAAAGCAAGTGAAAATAGTCTTGAGGTTTTACCTAACACTCAGCAAATTGATATCATCCGAAAAGATTATAAAAGTTGAGGAACAGTTACTATTAGAAGTGCTATGGAAAGGTAAGCCCACTGTTGGTTGTTGGTAGAGTTATGTACTTGTAAATCCTTTTTAGAAAACAATTTGGAATTAACTAAAGTGGCTAAAATGTCCATAAGCAGATGTCCACTGTTAGCCATATATCCCAAGGAGAACAATTGCAAAAAAAAAGACTCTATGTACACTCTATTTGTATGACAATACTTACTGGGATAGTAAAGACCCAGGAACAAAGTAGATGCCCATCCATAGAGGAATGGTTAAACCAAGGTACATCAATTAATTATGAAATGTTTATTAAGTGGGTACTATGTGCCAGGAACTGTGCTGAGTGCTGGGTATTAAAAAAGGCAAAAGACAGTCATTGCCCTCAAGCAGTTTGTAATCTGACAACATGCAAAAATACATACAAGGCAAACTATATATAAGATAAATAGGAAATAATTAACAGAGGGAAAGCACAAGAATCAATAGAGGTTGGAGAAGGCTTTCAGCAAAATATGGGATTTTAGAGAATCATGGGTATGGTGATTAACTCTATGAGAGTTGATGAGATTGCCAAGTAGAGTAGTATAGGGGGAGAGAAGAGTACCCAAGAGACAGCCCTGATGGATACCTAAGGTGAGTAGGTATGATCTGGTAGAGGATTCAGCAAAGGAAACATAGAAGGACCAGTTAAAGGAAGGATAAGAACCAAGAGAAAGTCGCATCCTGAAATCTTAGAAGAGAAAATCATGGAAGAGACAGTGATCAGCACTGTCAAAGGCTGCAGAGAAGTCAATGATAATGTGATTTGAGAAAAGGTTTTGGCAACTAAGAGATCATTAGTAACTTTGGAGAGAGCTCAGAACAATATCAATAGAACGATAAGGTTGGAAGCTGGATTATAAGGGGTTGAGAAGAGAGTGAGAGAAGAGAAAGTGGTCACCTATGATAGACAATCTTTTAGAGAAATTTATCTAGAAAGGGCAGAAAAGATATATGATGTAGTTAGGAGGGCCGGAAAGATCAAGTGAGGGTTGTGTCAGCTTGGGGGAGGTGAGCTTATTTGTAGGAAGTAGGGAGTGCACCAATGAGAGAAAGAGACTGAAAATAAGTGAAAAAACAAGGACAAAAGAAGGGGCAATCTACTTGCAGATACAGGATGGACTGGGATCTTTTGAAGAGAATGAGGGGTTAGCCTTGGTAAGGAGAAAGGCAATCAGGATGAAGGAGGAAGAGGCAGAAAGCACCGGAGTACTAGAGTAATAGTAGTAATAGAAAGAGGAGGAGGGGAGTAGAGGAGTTCATAGCTCACGGAGGAGCTCACGTTAATGTATGTGAATGTTATAGAATATTATTATGCCATAAGAAAAGATGAATATGATGAATACAGAAAAACATGGAGTGACTTATATGAGCTGATGCAAAATAAACAGTACTAAGAAAGCAATATATGCAATGATTAAAAAACATAAATGCAAAGAATAATATGCATAAAATAATCAACAGTGAACATTTCAAACTTGGAAAGAACTAGCAAAATCCAAAGAAGAGATATAAGATCACAACCCCATTTTATTCCTTTGCAGAAGCAAGAAGTTCACAGTTGTGGAACATTGCATAAATTTTCAGACTTTTCCACTTTATTCAAGGCAACAGGAATTGATTAAACCCCAACTATATGCCAGGCACTGTGCACAAAGAAAGGCAAAACAGACTAAAGAGGGAGACAGCATGCGAACTATGTACAAATAATATTATATAGCATAAATGGGAGGTAGTCTCAATAGAAAGGCGCAATGATTAAGGAAGAGTGGGGAAGTCTTCTTGCATGAGGTAGGATCTTATCTGTGACTTTAAGAAAGTTAGAGAGGAGAAGATGAGGAGGGAGAAAATTTAAAGAAAGAACAATGAAAATACAAGCAATTAGTGTCCCCTCATGACAAAATATCTGATGGAAGGCATGAGAATACTGAAAAAAGGTCAGGGTTTTAAAAGCCATACAGGATTTTATATTGGTTAGTTTTACTGATTTCTCTTCCTCTTCTTTCTATTTTTTCTAAAAAAATATTTTTTATTGTGTGGGATAGCTCTGTGAAAGAGAAGGGATACTGGAAGAAATTTTGACAGAGTAAAATCCAAAGATAGCAATAAAATGTATTTTAAAAAGAAATATCAGATATGATAGACCTCTAGTGGCCAATAAGTTAAAATAGAAGGGAGTTGGCATATTTTGTAGTTGTGGCTGGAACCTTTAAAAATCGTCCATGTTTTCTTTGCATGAAAACTTCACAAACAAATTCAGAAAGATACAAATGTTAAAAGATGGATATCCATCATTTGAGGAATGGCTGACTTGATGATGCACATGAATATTATGGAATATTTTTCTTTGGTAGAAATTATTTGCATTAATTGACACAGAGTGACATGAGCAGGACCAAGAGAATAATTTCTACAATAACGTTAGAGAGAAAAAACAATTTTGAAATATTTGAGAACTCAGATCAATGAAATGACTGTTCATGATTTAAGAGGATTAAAGATTATGAAGCATAGTACTTACCTCTTGTCAGAGAGTAATAGATTAAAAATGCAGAAAGAAATATATTTTTGGTTTTGTTTTTCTTTTTTCTCCATTTGAGAAGGGACTAGTAATGTAGGATAGGGGTTCTCTATCTGTCCAGCTGATGCACCCTAAAGACCACTGAGATTTTCATTTTTGCCTGCAGTTGAACCATCTTACTTGTGTTATCTCCCTTGATTAAAATGTAAGCTTCTTAAGAGCAAGGATTTGTTTTTTTATTTTTATCCCCATTGCAAACATAGTACTTGACACAACACTTCTTGTCATTTATTTTTTATTTTTTAAAAATTTATTTATTTATTTTGTTTTCCACATTCATTTCCACAAAATTTTGAGTTCCAAATTTTCTTCCCATCTCTCCCCTCCCCCACCCCCAAAAGCTTAGCATTCTAATTACCCCTACCACCAATCTGCCCTCCCTTCTAACATCCCTCCCTTCCCTAATCCCCATCTTCTCTTTTGTCCTGTAGGGCAAGATAAATTTCTATACCCCATTATCTATATTTCTTATTTCCCAGTTGTATGCAGGAATAATACTCAACGGTTGTTCCTATAACTTTGAGTTCCAACTTCTCTTCCTTCCTCCCTCCCCAACCATCCCTGCTGGGAAGGCAAAGCAATTCAATATAGGCTGTATATGTGTAGTTTTGCAAATGACTTCCATAATAGTCATATTGTGTAAGACTAATTATATTTCCCTCCATCCTATCTTATCCCCCATTTCTTCTATTCTCCCTTTTGACCTTGTCCCTCCCCAAGAGTGTTGACTTCTAAATGCTCCCTCCTTCCATTGCCCTCCTTTCCATCATCCCCCTCAACCTGCTTATCCCCTTCTCCCCCACTTTCCTGTATATTGTAAGATATGTTTTCATACCTAAATGAGTGTGCATTTTATTCCTTCCTTGAGTCAAATGTGATGAGAGTAAGCTTCACCTTTTCTCTCTCACCTCCCCACTTTTTCCTTCCACTGAGGAGTCTTTTTATTGCCTCTTTTATGAGAGAAAATTTGCCCCATTCCATTTCTCCCTTACTCCTCCCAATATATTCCTCTCTCACCCCTTAATTTCATTTTTTTAGATATGATCCGCTCCTATTCAGCTCACTCTGTGAGCTCTCTCTCTCTGTCTATATATGTGTGTGTGTGTGTGTGTGTGTGTGTGTGTGTATTCCCACCAACTGCCCAGATACTGAAAAAAGTTTCAAGAGTTACAAATATTGTCTTTCCATGTGGGAATGTAAACAGTTCAACTTTAGTAAGTCCCTTATGATTTTTCTTTCCTGTTTACCTTTTCCTGGTTCTCTTCATTCTTGTGTTTGAAAGTCAAATTTTCTTTTCACCTCTGGTCTTTTCATCAAAAATGCTTGAAAATCCTCTATTTCATTGAAAGACTATTTTTCCCCTGAAGTATTATACTCAGTTTTGTTGAGTAGGTGATTTTTGGTTTTAGTCGTAGTTCCTTTGACTTCTGGAATATCCTATTCCATGCCCTTCAATCTCTTAATGTAGAAACTGCTAGATCTTGTGCTATCCTGATTGTATTTCCACAATACTCAAATTGTTTCTTTCTGGCTGCTTGCAATATTTTCTCCTTGACCTGGGAACTCTGGAATTTGGCCACAATGTTCCTAGGAGTTTCTCTTTTTGGATCTCTTTCAGGAGGTGATCGGTGGATGCTTTCAATATTATTTTGCCCTCTGGTTCTAGAATATCAGGGCAGTTTTCCTTGATAATTTCATGAAAGATGATGTCTAGGCTCTTTTGTTGGTCATGGCTTTCAGGTAGTCCCATAATTTTTAAATTGTCTCTCCTGGATCTATTTTTCAGGTCAGTTGTTTTTCCAATGAGATATTTCACATTATCTTCCATTTTTTCATTCTTTTGGTTTTGTTTTGTGATTTCTTGGTTTCTCATAAAGTCATTAGCCTCTATATGTTCCATTCTAATTTTGAAAGAACTATTTTCTTCAGTGAGCTTTTGAACCTCCTTTTCCATTTGGTTAATTCTGCTTTTTAAAGCATTCTTCTCCTCATTGGCTTTTTAAACCTCTTCTGCCAATTGAGTTAGCCTATTTTTCAAGGTATTATTTTCTTCAGCATTTTTTGGAGTCTCCTTTAGCAAGGTGTTGACTCACTTTTCATGCTTTTCTTGCATCTCTCTCATTTCTCTTCCCAATTTTTACCCCACCTCTCTTAGATGATTTTCAAAATCCTTTTTGAGCTCTTCCATGGCCTAAGACAACTGAATATTTATTTTGGATGTTTGGGATACAGAAGCCCTGCCTTTATGTTTTTCCCTGATGGTAAGCATTGTTCCTCATCCAAAAAGATGGGAGAATATATCTGTTCACCAAGAAAGTAACCTTCTATACTCTTATTTTTTTTTTCCTTTTTTGGGCAATTTCCCAACCAGTTATTTGACTTTTGGGTCCTTTGTCAAGAGTAGGGTATACTATGGGGATCTGTAAGATCTCAGTTCCTCCAAGGTGGCACAGTCAAGCATGTACACTGGTCTGGGAGCAACATAGAAACTTTTGTGCCCAGAATCTGTGAGTAGTAGAGTTTCCTCTCCACAGCCACCTGGCCTCCAGTTCCACCAAGCCAGCACTGGGGGCTGAGATTCAGACAGGCTGCGGGGGCAGGGCCACCATTCATTGTGAGATAAAGATCAGCTGCTCAGTTCACCTAGGAGCTTTAGGTGGGGGCAGGGCTGCCACACAGGGCTGAGGTAGGATCGGCTGCCCCCAGGGGCTTTATAATCTAACCATGAATGCAGGCTGCTGTGGGAGCCCAATGCAGTCCTTGGGCCACTGCCTGAGGCCGGAGCTATGGGAAGACCCTACTCCCTTCTGGATCAGCTGAAAAAACCCTCTCACTGACCATTGGCTCCTGTTGGTTGAGGGATCTGCAAACCACTGCTACTGCTGTTGGGGATTCCATTCCAGAGGCCTGCTTGGGTCCTCCTCCATGCACCGTGCTGCATGGCCAAGGCTGGGCTGGGCTCTGCTCCACATTTGTCTGATTGGACAGACCTTTCCTGTCGGCCTTTCAGGTCACCCTGGGCTGAAAATCTCCTCCACTCCACTGTTCTGTGGCTTCTGCTGCTTTAGAATTTGTTGAGAGTCTTTCTTTATAGGTATAGTATGGGCCGTGGAGGAAGAGCTAGTGTATGTGCATCTTTTCTACTTCACCATCTTGGCTTCACCCCCATAACACTTAATAAATGCTTTTTAATCCATTCATTTATAGAGTTTCCAAGCAATAATGGTATTAACCCAACCTGATCAGAGTGAGTTATCTGTCTAATATATGGTTACAGCCTGCTTGATAATATTTATTTAAATTTTTTGTATTATTGGAGAGATAGATTTGTAGTTTTCTGTTTTGTCTCTTCTTGGATTAGATAGCAAGACTATTTTACAAAGAGATTGGAAGATACCTTCTTATTTTTGCAGATAGCTTATGTTGTATTAGAATTAATATTTCTTTGGATGTTTGATAGAATTCACTTGTAAATCTGTCTGGCACTTGAGTTCCCTCCTTTCTTCCCTTTTTATGCCAGGTAATTTGTGGGTTGTTCAGTTTTTTTTTTCTGATATTGGGTTATTTATTATCTACGTCTTGTTAATCTAGCTATTATATTTTTATAGATACTCATCTATTTACTGTATATTAACAGTTGCATGTGATTGAGCAAAATAATTTATTTCTTTTATCTCTTCTTTAATTATTGAGTTCTTTTTTCATTTTTACATGAAAAATTCGGGTTTTCTCTCTTTTAAAATTCAGGTCAGTTGCTTATATGTTTGATTAGTTTTTCCAAAAAACAGCTCTTAGTTTCATTGATCAATTCAATGACTTTTTTTTTTTTTTGCATTCAATTTAATTAATCTCTTCTGTAGTTCTTTTAATTTTTACTTGTCACTTAGTTGGGAATTTTGTATTTATTGTTCAGGGTTTGACTTTGCATGCCTGATTCATTGATTTGTTCTTTCTTCTTTTGCTTATAAATTGTTTCTAGATAAAAGTTACCCTCCAAACTGCTTTAAACTGAATCTCTTAAGTTTAGGTATTTTGTCTCATTCTTATGATTATCTTTGATGAACTTTTCTGTTACTTCTAAAATTTATTGTTTTGACCCATCAATTCTTCAACATTGTTTTTTACTCCCAAAAATGCTTTCTAATTTTCTTTAATCACTGTTTATTGAATAGAATTTTTTATGTCGCTGTAATCAGTAAATACTATATTTAATATTTCTGCTTTTCTACGTTTTTGGCAAAGTCTCTGTGTCCCCAAAACATAGTTAATTTTTTATGAAGATATCATATATAGTTGAGAAATATGTAAATTCCTTTCTCTTTCTAGTTAGTAAGCACCAGAGCTCAATCATTCCTAATTTTCTAAAGTCTTATTCAGATCCTTTCCTTATTTCTCATTTACCTTTTGCTTAGATTTGTCTAAGTTTGAAAAGGGAATATTATAATGTCCTCCAATTGGTACCTTTTACTATTTTCCTCTAGCTTACTTAACAACACATGTGTATATATGTATACATCTATATCTATACACATAGATACATATACTTATCTGAAGTCATGATTACTCTGTTTTTTTTTTTAGTTTGCCTGAAGCATAAAAGATTTTGTTGTAATTTCTTGTTTTGATTCCAAGAGAATCTTTGTATTTGAAGTGTTTTGGTAAACAATATGTAGTTGGATTCTACTTTTCAATCCAGTCTACTCACTTCTTCCATTTTATGAATGAGTTCATCTCATTCACAATTTTTAATTTAAATTTAATTTAAACAACATTTTTAATTGTATATTTCCTTTTATCCTGTCCTCTTGTACCTTTTCTTCTTTTCGCTCTCACCTTTCTCTTTGTAAATAAGAAAGTTGTAAAAGAGAAGTAGTTTACCTGACACTTGTGATCTTGGAAGTGAAATGCCCTGTTCATTCTCTCTAAAAACTTATCTTTTCTCTTTACCCTGACTTTGGTCATTGTGCTTTTTAAAAACTTTTTTCTCTTCCTTATAATCCTCTTTTCTTATTGTTCCCTCCAACATTTGAATTTGATTTGCTTCTGATTTTTCCCTTACCTGTCCTGCACTCCTAGATTCCTTTCTATAGCTCCCTTTTTCTTGCTTCTATAGTGGCAACTAGGTAGTACAGTAGATAGAACACTGCACCTGGAGTCAGGAAGACCTGAGTTCAAATGTGATTTTAAATGTTTCCTACCTGAGTGACCCTGGGCAAATAACTTAACTTTTGTCTGTTTGTTTCCTGGGATGAAAACAAGGCTTGTCATATCCCCTACCTCCCAGGGTTGTGAGAATCAATTCAGATAATATTTGTAAAGTACTAACACAGTTCCCGTCACATGGTAGATGCTTAACAAATACTTATTCCTTTCCTTTCATTCTTCTGGACCCTAAGTATTTCCTTTTAAAATTTAATGTATTTCCATACTGAAATCTCTAATTGTGTTCAATATTCTTTTGTCTGATTCAAATAAAAGTGAGGTTTACGTATGGTCATTCTCCCCATTCCTTCCCTTCAGTTTATATAATCTTTCTCTTATGCACCTCTATTATACAGCAATGATTTCCTTCCTTGGTATAGTCCTCTGTTCTTCCCATTTTTTTCTTTTTCGAAGATCATTAAAACAGAACAAAATTATCCACAGACCCTTTGTCATTTAAATTTTTAAAAAACCAATATTTTATTTTCCCCCAATCACACATTAAAACAATTTTAAACTTTTTTAAAAAAAGTTTTGAGGTATAAATTCTATTCCTTTCTCCTTGTTCTCCCCACTCTCTGAGAAAGTGAGCAATCAGATGTAGGTTATACATGTGCAATTATGTAAAATATTTCCATATTTGTGGTTCTGTGCAAGATGTCTCAAACAAAAAAAGAATGAAAGAGAAAGAGATATTATAGTTTTGAGAAGACAGTTGTTTCTTATCTCCCTATTAACTTATAAATGATTCATCCTTACATATTCCTTTTCATTGAAACACATGTATATATTTCTAAGTTTCTCTTGCTATATTCATCCTTTCTGGAAATTCTTTGAAATTTTCTTCCTTAGAAATTAGGTACACATTAGAATACTGCCAAATTTCTTCTTGTTGCCTATCCTAAATTCCAAGATGCCCTCTTCTCTTCCTATTCCACCATACCACAAAAAGCTACCATAAGTTTTCCCTTAGTTTCCATGCTCTTGCTATGAATCAGAAAAAGAACAGAGATCCTGAATAAAATCTCCCTGTGTTTGTTTCTATACTCATAAGAGGAGGAAATTAGCATTAAACAAAGTAAAAAACCTATTAGCTGCTTTGATTTTGGCAGGGAGAGCACTAGCAGATGTCTGGTTCTGGTTATTACATCCTGCCTCTGTGCCAGCCTTGTGATTTCTTTCCCTCACTTATCATATGTTTTTTTTTACTTCTGTCCAGGTTCTAGTATACTCCAACAAGAAAATTGCTCCATAGTCTAGTATATACCATAGTTCATCATCCTGTCCCTCTCACCAATTTTTAACTATCCTATTACTTTAAAATTAGGTATACCTTTCTAAAGCTATATTCCAATCAATGAAATTCCCATTAAGTCTCAGTGATACCTACAAAGTCAAATTGCTTCCAAGAATTAGCATCTTCAGTTTATTTTGTTTGTTATTCATACTTCAGGCACTTGTTAGCTCTTGTCTCAACTACTGCAATGGTTTCTTATGGTTCAAATCTTAATCTAATCAATTCTCTACATTGCTGCCAAAGTGATTTTTCTACAGTGAAGGTCTGACCATAATCATATCTAATAATAATATTTACTAACATTTTTCTATAGCACCAACTATGTTCTTGGAACGATACCAAGTTCTTTACAAACACTATCAAATTTCATCCTTATTGACCACCCTGGGAGGTAGGTATTATTATTATCCCCATTTATAGAGAGGAAACTGAGGCAAACAGGGCAAGTGACTGGCTGAGTGTCATATAGTATCTGAGTGTGAATTTGAACTCAAGCCTTACTGACACTAGGCCAGGCAATCTATCCACTGTACCACCTAGCTTCCCCAATAAACCAGCTTCCCACTCAATAAACTCCAGTGACTCCCTGTTTTCTCTAGAAGCATATATAGACTCCTCTGTTGGACATGTAAGGCCTTTAATAACACATTTAATAATAAGCCTTTAATAATACACCTTAGTCTATTTTTCCAGTCTTTTTACAGATTATTCCCTTTCATGGAGTATACCCAAATATGTCTTTTCTGACAATTCCTTATACATCATGCCTCCAAGAATATTATAATCTAATGAGGGAAAACAGCATATTAACACAGGGTGCTCTTCGTCTATATGTCTTTGCATTTACTCTGTGTCCCCTAAGGCTAGAATACATTGCCTTGCAACCTTTACCCCATAGACTTCTAATTTTCTAACTTAATTCAGGCACTACCTTCTATATGAAGACTTTTTTGTCTCCCCCACCTTCCATTTGCTAATGCTTTCCATTCAAAATAATCTTGTAACTATTTTGTATTAACCTGTTCTATTGGGCAAAATTCTAAGTAGAATTCTTGGAAGATATGAAGCAAGAGTTTTAAAAAAAAGGTTTACATTGTTTTTTTATAAATAAAATGAGAGGATAGCAAAAAAAATTGGAAAAGAAATGAGGCTTATAGAAGAAAGAATTAAAAAGGGAATTAACAGCTTGGTGTAAGAGGTACAAAATAAAAATTTTGTCCAAATGAGAAAATTAGAATGCACCAAATAGAAGCTAAAGACTTCATGAAGCAATAAGAAATATTAAAGCAAAGTCAAAAGAATAAATAAAAAGCAAGAAAAAAAAATATAAGCTCTCCTCCCCCACTTCCCATGCTACCAGCAGCTGTACTAGTAGATCCAAGGACATCACACAAGTTTATGTCAAACCCACCCCTATATTCTGGTCTTGCCTCCCTCTTCTCAGTGCCACAAAGACCCTGGCTCCAGACTGTGGATGTTTGCTGGGGCCTCAACAGCTAGCTTGGCCATAGCCCTTTAGGAACAAAAGGCTGCTTGAGGCTGCAACTCAAGCAGCAAAAGTTCTGAACTTTCAGGGCCAGACTAGAGAGACAACGGAGAAAAAGTCACTAGGATAGGACACTATGCATGTGGGGAGCTATGAATTATCCCACCAATCCTTAGGGAACAGCACAGCATCCAGCTAGTTCAAGGTCTGACCAGTCGAAGATCAGTTTGGGGCAGAGACCTAGATGGGTGAACCATGAAAACCCAGTGTAGGAAGAGGCTGAGATACTTTGAGATCCAGCCCCAAAGGAAACCACAGTCATAGGGGAGGGAGTCAGAAGTGAGCAATAAGGAAAATAAGGGGTAGGAGTAAGACTGAAAGCACTAAAGATTTCAGGAAGAAGAAAACTCAGAGACCTCAAGGGCAACAGGAAAACAGTATTAACAGAAGGAAATACACCTTGCAGAATGGCTAAACAAGTTCAGGCATCTAAGAGTAAATATTGAAAAATAAAAGGGAAAACAATCCAACGTGGTGAGACAGAAGACCTTGTGGAAATTGAGGAGACTATGGAACTGCAATATGTCTAAGTGGTTTAAAAGAATGAAAATTATGAGAGTTTAACTTATACTCTGAAGAGCAAAAATATTATAAAACCCTGCAATGGAAGCCTTACCAAAGAAATAAAAGGAAGAACAATAGATTGGGATGCGTATATTTAGAAGTCAAATACAGTTCAGAAGAAGAGAAGCAAAACCCGATAACATTAGAAGAATGTATGATAATTATGTAAGTAAAACATATAATCTTGAAGATGGGATGTGTAGAGACAACCTAAGGATCATAAGTATCCCAGAACAACATGGTGGGACAAAAAACTTTAACATTATAATGAAGGAAATAATGTATGAGATATGCCAGAACTTCTGAAAAAGTAAAATAGAATTCCAGTCAAAAGTCATCAGAAGAAAAACTTTCAAATAAAAAGGACAGCACATTCAAATAATGTGAGACTATTCCTTACTCTCAATAAAATGAAGGAATGGAAGTGTGTGTGTGTGTGTGTGTGTGTGTGTGTGTGTGTGTGTGTGTGTGGCATTTAGGGGTTAAGTGACCTGCTCAGGGTAACATAACTAGTAAGTATCTGAGGCTAGATTTGAATTCAGGTTCTCCTGAGTCCAGAGCCAGTGTTCTATTGACTGGTCCACCTAGCTTCTTCAAATAATGTATTCTAAAGAGCAGCTGTGCTCAATATACAGTCCAAGGTGACTTATCTTTCATATCTGAGCTTGACCATATGGAACAAAATATGGATATTCAATAATAAAGAAGAGCTTGAAACATTTTTAGAAAGAAAACTAGAACTGAAGAGATTATCTCCTTCTTGAACACCCCAAACAACAGAAAGGCAGAGAGTGATTACATGCAGTTGCTAAAGATAGCAGCAGCAACAGAGTGATGACTGAGAGATCAGTAAGAGACTTTTTTCTAAAAGTACATGAGGAGACAAGAGTGTGGTGGAAATCTGATTGAGGTAACATGAAGAGGCAGTCGGGGTTTATGGACTGAACCTGGTGGCATCCTGCCTTCAGGCAAATCAGTGCTTCTTACAACATGGGAAGGTATATGCAAGGAGGAAAGGGGAGCAGGGGCATAGAAAGGAGTGTGTGATGTGCCAGAGTCAAATCAAGAGCTAACAATAAGGGGAAGGTGATTTCTGTGGTGTTGGAAAGAGGGGGGAGTAGGGTTAGAACCCCTAGGAGCTACTGGCACTTGGAGGAGTGGGAAAGCATGGGTACAGGGAGGTTTCTAGGCACATGTAGACAAAGAGGTCATCTCTCCCAAAACCTTAGACCCAGTACACTCTGAAGCCCATGGATTGAACAAGAAAAGCTCCCTACCCAACCTCCACTCAATGACTGTTTTGGACCCTTCTGGCTTAGAGTAAATGTCAACAGTAACAGTTGCTCTTCCAAACAACAACCCTGAGGCTCCTGCCCCTCCCATTGTGATTTATTTATTTATTTTTTCTATTCTATTAAAGGGGCCATTCCCCTGACTACTTTTTAAAGAGGCCTATTCAATGAATGGGCTTTACTTCACTTTAAGTGAGTACCTGAAAAGGCCTTAGCCTAAAAGGCCAAGATCTCCCATTGCATCCTGGGCCATCTCCAGTCATCCTGATGAATATCTGGTCACTGGATCCAGATAACTCAAGAGGAGAAAGTGAGGCTGGTGACCTGCACAGCCCTCCCTCACTCAAAACAAAGTCAAGTGCAAGTCATGTCATCATTTCTCTGATGTCATGGTCCTCTTTGAAAAGGAAGGACGTACACAACCACAGCAACAAGATAGGGTATATATTGGTGCTGGAGGAGGATCCATTCCATTGAGTAGTGTTCTCTCTGACATCTACAATAATTGACATTCTTCTAGGAGTGAGGCACAGTGGATAAAAGGAGTCCATGGAGAGTAAGCTCTACAAGGCAGTGTTAGAAAGTGCCTAGAGGGGAGGACCTAGAAAGGATACCTTAGAAATTTTGATTGCATGAGGAATACAGAGAAAAGAGAGACCAGGGTTCATAAGAGAATGAGGGTCTAGAGTAAACAGAAAGAGAAGATGGGTGATGAAGAGAGTGAGAAAAATCCTTTTTGGAAAGGGGCACAAAAAATTAAATTATAAAAAGAAACTAATGAATAAGAGTAACTGAAGGGGGAGGAGAGGAAAGGGGAGCCTACTTGACTAACTGAGAGGAAAAAAAGAGAGGGAAGAATTATCTAAACTAATAAAAGCAGGATAGAAAAAGGAACTAATAAACAAAACCCTAAAGGAAAAGAGGTAACAAACAAGAAGGGATCAGGGATGAGAGGAAGAGAGCCAGTGGCAATAGGGCCACCTTAAAAAAGTTGATTTAAGTAAAGGAACATAATGCTATGTTTACAGCAAAAGGTGGGGAAAAATTGTAAACTGAATGTTGTGTTGTTTCAGGATCACAGGGAGACACTGGGAACCTGACAGTTTTTAGGGCTCCCAAAGTGTCTCATCCAGGGAAAAGTCTGACTGTTGCCCTTCTGGTCTGACATCTGCAAGTTCCTGACCTGGTTGGTGTCTACACAACAGTAGAATGCTGCTTATCTAACCCAGCCCTGATCAGAACACTGGATAGCTTTGTTGGTTCAGACTGACAACTGCAGTGATTTCTGCTCTCCTGATTAGTTCTCTGCAGGCTTCAGAGTGGGCTAGATGCTGAAGGGGAGACTCTGATTGGCTCATGGGGTCTGAGCCACAGAGCTGCTGCTTGCTTCTGAATTTGCTCAGGACCTCTGTGGCCAGGAACATTACCCTGAACACAGGACCCTTCCTAATCCTCTTGGATTTGTTATATGGAACTGGGTAGTGAGCAACAAAGCTGACCTGTTTCTGCATCCTGCATGCAGTGCACTGGAATAGGTGTGGAATCTCCTCTTGCTCTGGCGTACATCTCCTCCTGAGTGTTAGAGCGCTCCACTTTCATAGTGCTCCTAGTCCCTAGTGTTTGCTGTCTGTTTCTCTATGTTGATCTTCTCTGGACAAATTACTCTGTGACTTTTTCTGTATTTCTCCGTCAGGATTTGGTTTGGTGCATTTTCTAGATCTTTCTGGAGAAGTTTTTTTTTTTTTCATATGGGAGGGAGTGGAGCTCACTGAACTGCTTCCTGTTACTCCACCATCTTTCCCATAATGAATATTTAATAAGTTTTGTAAATTGATTGGTACTGTATGGATATTAGGATGAGAATTTTTTTTGGTCTCTTTTGTGTCCTGTGCACTTCTAGGTGTCTCAGTCATTCTTCTTTCTACATTCTCTGTGACATATTTTCCCCTAAGGTCCCTCACCTTCTCTTCCTTCATCTACTTCTCAGGTCCTTCTCCTTAAATCTTCCTCCTTCTTCAGTCCTCCTCAAGAGCAAATCCTTCTCCTTCACACTGTCTTCCACTCTTAGCTTTGTCCTTTTCTCCTCTTTCAGATTGACGCTACTTCCTCAGAGGCAGTGCAGACCTATGGAAAAAAAAAAACACTGGATTGATAATTAGGGACTCTGAATTTCAATCTTACTTTTCTAGTGTGATCAATATCCTAATACTGATATATCAATACAATATAAAATCCTAACCCCTGCCCTCATTCAAGTTAGGTTAGTTTCTCCTTAAAAGGCATTGATAGCGTCCCAGCAACTTGATTGGCTCATCAGCCTAAAGTCTCAGGCTATTGACACGCCTTGCTGGTTGTCTGAGTACAAGGCAGCCACGGATGCTTGGCTGGCAGAAAATTGACCAGCAATGCAGCAAAGGAATTACTTCCCTCAGCAACTCAGGGCATCCTCATTGCGCATTGTTGAATAGCTTTCTCCTGCTATGGCTAAATAATATCCTGCTGTTAACTACTGAATGACTTTAGAGTATTTCACTTGGTTACAGTATCAAATGTGAACTGCCAGGGATTCTGAAGGTGAAGTTGGATGCATTAGCTATTCTCTCTGTGATTTTCCCCGACCTTGTAAACCTTTTCCTCCCTTACCAATCCAGACCTTTTTCCCTGCTGAGTTTATTGTATTGTATTATTTATTGTACCAATCTCTCTTTCTCTCTTTCTCCCTCTCTCTCTTCCCTTGTTCATCTGGTTCAGATAAAAATGAGAAGTTTATGTGAATCTTATTCCAATCTTACCCCTTCTCCCGTGTTTATATTCTCTCTCACTCACTCCAGGTTTGAGATCTACTAAATTCCATCATCTTCTTTATTTCTTTACTATTGTATTTTTCTTTCCCTTTTTCTTTCTCTCAGTATCATCAAATTCAGAACAAAATTATGCCCAGTCCTCTGATTTATTTTCTCTAGCTCCCTCTGTGGCACTTGAAGACATTAAAGAGACATTTTTTCTCTTTCCTTCTCTATTAGAATATAAATAAGCACTTCTTTGTTGGTTTGCCCCTTCTTCTCGCTAAAATATATTTACAATTTTACAGTGTCTTAACTCTTATATGTTCAATTCAAAGTTTCTACCCGCATCTGTTTTCTCCTTAGGAATTCTTGAAAATCCTCCATTCTGTTATTGAATGCACTTTTCACTATGCAGCATTCCCTCAGAATTGCAGTATAACTTACTCTTGGTTTTGAGCCTTTATCTTTTATATTTTGAAATGTCATATTGCATCATATTCCAAGATTTTCTCTTTTTTATATTATTATTGCCAAGTCTTCTGAGATCCTGGCTGTGGCTCATTCACATTTGAACGCTTTTTATTTGCTTGCAATATTTTCTCCTAGAACTGGAATCTCTGTATTTTGGCTGTGACATTTTGGGGAGTTTTCATTTTAGCGTTCAATTTCAGGAGGTGGCAGATTATCTTCATTTTCACTTTGCCCCCTGGGTTCTGGTTAATCTGGGTATTTTACATTTGTGAGTTCTTGAACTATAGTACCTTGAGGCAAGACAGGATTCTCAGACACTGGGTACCAGGCTGTACCAGGCAGGTAACTCAGCCATTGAGTTCTTCTCAGGGTGTTGGCATCTCTTCTAGACAGGTTGATATATATTGGGTTCTGAGGCCTGTCCTTGAAAGGGCAACTGCAGTCTTTTCCCAGTTTTAGCCACTGGCTTGGTTAGGAGATGTTCTGCCTTTTTAAGCTGGAGTACTACAGAGATGTTTCAGCCAGGGCAGCAAACCTTAGCTTAGCTTTGGCCAAAGCTGTCTCTCGGCTCTCTGGTGGTTTGTTGCCTCTGTGCAGGAGATGGGAAAGGTCTTGCCTCTCATATTTGATATTTTTTTTCCTGGCTCAAGCCGGCTTCCCTCTATAAACCATTCCTGGTTGTCTTAGAGCAATTTATTTCAGTTCATTTCATTTCATATTCCTTTGTGAATCTTATGAATTGATGAATAAATAAATAAAATTATTTCTTAATAAATGCTTTATTCATTCATTCATTCATAAGCACTGCCCTTGCTATGTCTTGAGGATACAAATAGAGAAGATAGTTCCTACTCTTGAGAAATTTTCATTCTCATGGGAAGGAGGATAACACATGTGAAAGGTTTCAGCTCCAAGTCAGGTAGAAAGGTCCCACAGTCCTTAGGGTTCAGCAGTAAAGCATATACTAATGCCTCTTTAATGTCATTTTCACTGGTAAAATAATATCAATTTCTGATGTTTCACCATTTGACAATGTCAAGGACTTTGGCATCAATTTCTTTTCTGAGTCTTCAGTAGCTGTGACTAGGGACAAAGATTTGAATGCAGTCTATGTCCTCTTCATAAACAATTGAGGTATTCAAGCTTTCTCCCATTTTTTTAGGGTGAGAATGTCTTGCATCTGTGGGTTTTTCCCTTTACATTTTAGTTTCTGGTTTGTAACCTCTGAAAACCTTCAACTTTTATTGAATCTCACTGGAGCACCTCTTTTTTTAAAATAAATTTTGTGAGTCAATATAAATGTAATGCCCCTGCATGCTCACAGTACAGTACATGCCACTTAATGTGTCATCTTATTCTAAAAAGAGATAAAACTAATGAATGGAAATTGGAAAACAGAATTTGGAATGTCTGGTCTTGTTCAAATTACAAATAACCTTTGAATACACAGACTCATGGAGGGGATCTGTACAGATGATGCAAAGCAAGATCATTCCAGAATAGTTTCACATTGCTTATATTATCATGGCTTGAATTTGGATGTGTCTTATCTTCTGGAAATTTGTAATGTTTCAAACCAAATATTGAATCCTGTCACATTTATTTTTCTACTGTTCCCTGTTGGGCTAGGGATAAGTCATTTTTTAATGGAAATAAATACTTCTAATACAGCAACGGGAATTATTATTTTCTAAGTGGATCCCTCTCACAAAGTACTTGAGTTTCATGCATATTTTTTTTCCACAGAAATTTTCTGTAGTTAAAAGAAAGAATTTATAGTTTGAGAAAAAGACTAATGGATATCAAAGAAGATGGAGTATGATTTCTAGCTTTTTTTTTTTTAAAAAAAGCTAGAAGTCCTGTAACTCAGCTAGTAATAGATAGGAGAACCTTTCTTTACCTGGAGTTATTCCCCTCCTCCCCCATAATAAGTATTCCAGGCCACTGCAATTTGTGAGTAGATCTCCTACCATGGCAAACAGAATGCTCACCACCTGAAAAATACTGCTCATGCAGACAATTTTATGTCCAGAAAATTTTGCAGCCATTCAGCCCCATCTACATCTTACCAAGGTGATCTGCCAACACTCTGAGAGCCCTTACTCTTACAGTCTACCTTCCTACTTTCTAAGTAAAGAAAAGTCCCCACCAAATCAAGGGATAATGTCTTCTTACTACTCTACGTGTCATCAAAGGTTCCCTCCCCCTATTCACAGGAATATTTGACTGGGGATACTGAGGTTATACCATAGTAGTTTGGCAGCTGAGTACCCAGTACTAGTCCAGACCTTCCACATTATTGTATGGAAATTGTGGTAGCTCCATATTAGTTGGTATTTCTGTCTTGTGAATAATGTATTCAAGTGACAGATTCAGCAGGGAAAATCCCAAACCCACTGGGTCTTTGGGGTTACTGCTCTTCCAAGGGTATAATTTTATATTGCTAGTGATCAATATCCCCATAAAAATGGCTCTTTTCATCCTCCATACTAACTTCCCTGTAAAATTTGATATGGTTTGGCTTTGATATGTTTTGGCTATAATCTTATACCTTCATAACATCTTATCCCATCTCACATCAGGTTGGGACCTCAAATAGGTCATGATATTGGTTTGCCTTGTTGAGTAAGATTCATGTATTTATTGCCTTTCAGCTCCAGTTGGATGGCTAGTCAGAGGTGATCATTTCTCCCTTTATCAGTCCTATCACTAGATGGAAGAGCAGTATTTCTATTAGTATACTTTTTACCACTATATAGCCCTTATGGAAATATGGAGTTTTGCAATAACATCTTGACCTACTGATTCATCTAAAACGTTCCCTGCCACCCAACCTATGTTTTCACTCTCAGTACCCTCTTGTGCTCATCTCCTGCAGTATGGTGCCAGTGGTAGATGGCTACCTGGGGAAGCTGGAGGTCAACTGGAAGAGTCTGAATGGAGTCCCCTGGCACATGATTTGTTTCTTCCTGGCTGCTTGCAAAATTTTCTCTTTGATTTGGGAGCTGTGGATCTTGGCAACCATATTTCTGGGTGAGTTAAACCTGTTGTTTCTCTCTGGTATTTTCTTATGGATTCTATTACTTTGTACTTTGTCATCTTGTCCTAATACTTCTGGACAATTTTATTTTATGAGTTAAAAGAAAAACAAAAAATTTTAAACTGGAGGTCTACCCCCATTGTCCCATGCCTGAAATGTTCTGCTTTCTTGCTTCTGACTTCCAGATTCCCTGGTTTCCTCCAAGACTCAACTGAAATCTCACCTCTATAGAAGGTCTTTTCCAGTCTCTTCCTTCACCCCCAGCAGCTACTCCCTTCCTTATGAGATTACTTTCCATTTATATTCTCTCTCTCTCTGTAGTTTTTGTATTAACTCCCTCTTAGAATGTGGAACAGGGACTGTGTCTTTGCCTTTTCTATATCTTCAGCACTTATGATAGCACATGTGCATGATATATAGTAAGCTATTAATAAATGGCTAGATGAATGAACAAGTGCTAGAAAAACAAAAACTGAGATTTCATTCTGCTTCTCAGCAAATCTCCTTATATGAGCCTTCCAATGCTTCCTTTGTTACCTTGCTGTATGTGTTCAGAGGTCCTCTGGAGACTGCATGACTGAGTGATTTTTTAAAAAGTTACAAATCAGAAACACTATCACCCTGAGAAATGGGAAATTAATAAAGAAAAGAAATACTAGTGAAAAACAAATGCTAATTTTCTTTTGCTGGTTTCATCAACACCCCCATATTTATAGACAAAATTCTATTTGAACTATTCTTTAAATATATCTTAACTGCTCCAAAGTTTATTATGGCTCTAGGTTGATCTCTTCTGATTCTTGTTTTACTTATGTGCCCCCATAGTTGCGTCCTTCTCCCTGTCCAGGTATTTGAGATCATGAAGCAATGGAAAGAATAGTTTGGTTTTTTTTAGAATAAAGTGCCCAAATTTTATGTTACATAATGCTATTGAGATTCTTTTATTCCACAAACACACACCCCAACCCTTTCTCTATGCCACTTTAATTTACTTCCTTGGCATGAAATAAATATTTAGACATTTTCATGTATTTGTTCACTCAATAAAAAAATTCAATAGATGAGGCACTTAGATGGAATGATAGATAGTATGTGGACTTGGAATAAGGAAGACCTGAATGTGAATCCTGCCTCTCACATTTTCAAACTGTGGGACCCAGGGTAAGTCACTTATTTTCCCTGACACTAGGCTTCATCCTATGTAAAATGGGGATAATAATAGAACCTATCTCCCAGTGTTTTAAAAGTGATTTAAAATATAGTAAAATATTTTATAAGCCTTAAAGAACTACATAAATTTTAGCTATTAGTATTTTTCTTGAATTCAAGCTCCTTATTATAAGATTATTATTCATATTTTAGCACAGAGAGCCAAAACTGGTGGTTTGACCTTTGCCATGGACACACCTGTGTTTTCCTCTATTATCATCTCTCAGCTTCTGCTGTGTTTTCTCTTTGGTTCATGATCAGAGTCAAGTGATCCAAGAGTGTGTCCATCTCCTAATAATGAAGAAAGGAATTAGATTTCAATGAGAATTAAATTTTAGTCTATCTTAAAACTAGGATTCTTTTTTTTCCTTTTGTAAGATGTTCTAACCAAAGTATAATGATAAAATCAGGAAAAGTTAAGTTAGAGAGAATTCTTGACTGAGATATCACATTGATTCTTTAGCTTTCTATTTTTGAAGTCTTTCTTTGCTAACTCTGATTTTTTTCTTTTCTTTTTAATATAATTTTGATTTTACATTATTTTTCCCTGTCTCTTTTCAATGTGCCAGTGGAGATTTAACATTCCACACTAATTAGAAAATTGTTGAATAAATTTTTAATCTTTTAATAAGTCATACTTTATGACAATTTAAAATGTATGCTGTCTTTTTGGGTATGATTTGTGTATTTTATTTCTAAAGAAACAGTGATATAAGGGGAACACAAACATCAAGACAAAGTGCTAAAGGAAAATGAAAAGAAGGAATGCTTGATTGAAGTGGAGGGGGTGGAGGGGATGAGGGGCTTCATTGGTTCTTGAGCTATTCCCTGAAGAAGGTGAAAGATTTCAAAAGCCAGAGATCCAGAAAGTAGAGATGACCTATAAATGAAAAGAGGTAGCAAGGTGAGATTGTATAACAGTCTAATTTGTTTGGAACACAAGGCATGTAAATGCTTAATAATATTGGAGGTTGGAATCACATTGTAGAGGACCTTAACCACTGGGTGAATGCGTTTGCATTTTATCTTAGAAATGGCACCATATTGGGAATTAAAGGACCTGTGTTAAAATTTGGCCTCTATTATTTACTTCGCATGTGACCTAGCCAAAACCATCTCCTTTAGGGGCCTCAGTTTACCCATCTCCAATGTCCCTTCTCCTTTTACTGTGAGGATGAATGGAATTGTTGAAGGTTTTTAAAGTCAGTAAGTAAGTGGAGTGTATTTATACATTAGGAAGATGCTTTTGACAGCTGTATAAAAAATAGATTAGAAAGGTGGGAGAGAGACCAGAAGTCATGGGGCCAAAACTAAGCTGGCAACAGTGTGAGTCAGATGTGAAAAATGTTATGGAAGGAAAAATTTATAGGACTTGTTTATACGAGTAGCAAAGAAGGAGGAAGAATTCAGATAAGTGCAAAGTTTTGAGCATCGGTGACTTGGATAAAAATGGCTCTCCCAACAGAGGTGTGTTAGTTCCGAGTGATGAGTTCATATTAATGACTAGTTACTTTGTTTATGTTGAAAGGCATCTCTGCTGGCACATGTTAAGAATTAGAGAAATTTAGAGGAGATATTGGAAGTCCATGTTTCTGTATTTGTTATGATTCTGTGAATGATTGGTTGGTTGTTTTATTACTTTCTGACATATTCATAATTTGTTACAAAGTGAACAACAGTACGCTACGGTTGATCTTTTTTCATGTAATAGCATTTTATTTTTTCCAGTTACATGTAAAAATAGTTTTCAACATTGTCTTTTATAAGACTTAGAGTTCCAAATTTATCTCCCTCCCTTCCTTACTTCCTTCCCAAGACAGCAAGCAATCTGATAGAGGTTATATAGCTACAACCGATCTTGAGAATGTTTTTATAACCTCCATGTCCATCCTTGTCTATACAGATTTTACTAAGGAAGTTAGTGCATCAATAAATCAGGTTCTTATAGCAAGCCTGATGGAAATTCAGCAGTTTGCTAGTTGGTCTGAAAATTTAAAAAAGTTGTAAAACAACTTCTGCCCTCAAAAGCTTATAACATATTTAGGAAAATATAATACAAATGATACTGATAAAACTAATAAAAACTGATACAAATAAAGTGCCGAAGAAGTACTTGTTCATCTGTGCAAAGCTAGCTTAAATGCAATTGTGGTTCAGAGAAAAGAGAGACGAAAATCTTTGTGGAGGGAGTGGTACTTGGGGATTGAAAGATGGACTATAGAGATATTGATAAGCCAAGGAGAGAAAATATTCCAGGTAGGGAAAATAGCAGAATTAAAAAGACTGTTATGAAACTATCCAGTTATTTGTTTATAGTATTACTGCCAATAAGACTTACCAACATAGAGAGACATTTTAAACTCAGGGATTTTATATTCTCAGGACAGGTTCAGGGTTCTAAATGGTCATTGAGACATAGACAAAATTTTCTTTAGGCTTATGTACCAGTTACAGCAGAGAAGGATAAAAAAAGATGCAACTACCCAAAAGGAAGGGTAAAGATTTACACTTCAAAGATAGCTTGTAATTTATTGTAGGCAAATGGGGAAGAAGGAGTTTACATGTCAAAGGTAGTAGAAGGAGAAAAAATGACATCTGATAAATTGATAATAGTAGTTAGTCTAACAAATGGTTAACTTAAATAGGACCAACATTCTTTTACCCCTAACCAATTAATCATCTTGAGTTAATTTTTGGAAGTCTCAGTTAAGTTCCATACTATGAAGAAAGTATCAGCCAGAAAGATGATTTTCCTTACAATTAAAATGGCTGTGCTGGAGCCAAGTAGAAAGGGAATTAAGAAAATTCTTATGATATTCCCCTCTTCCCCCTTTTGGCCATAAATTAAAATGAAATGTAAATCTTATTTAAGTGTAAATGTAAACCATATTCTTATACATCCTGTCAATCTCCTCTCTGGATGTCTCAATACTAGTTTTATGACAAGAATTTCCAAAGGCAGATACGTATATTAACCAGTACTGAGTACAATAGCAAAACAAAGGTAATATAATAAAAACTATTGGCATTATATCATGATTTCCTTGGCTTAGCCCATTCTAGCCAACCAACCCCAAATATCCATTTAAATAGCATATTTCTCATTCTGTTATCTTGGGTTTAGCCATCCCATGAAGATATCCACTTCTGGGAAATGTTTTCCCTTGGAAATTCTTTGCCAAAAGTGCGTCCCAGACTAATATTCACAACAAACACCCTGGTGTCCATAACTAGGATATCAGTTGTCAATAACATCTGGAATAGACCTCCATTCCCCAGGCAGTTTTGGAAAGGGGGTCCTCTCAGTACATCCTTTTCCCAGATTCCAAGTCATTTTTAGAAGTTCCTTAGTTAATGCTGTTTAAACCTACTAGTGCTAAGACTTCGTATAATTGAGTAGAACCTGAAAAAATATATCCAGTCACATTGACCTTCCAGCAATTAGTACATGTGACAGAAAACAGTTCAGACTTCATGGAGTTAACCTGTTAAATGAGCCATAGAAAGAGCATGAAATTAGCGTACTTGTACCTTGTCTGAAAGTTGAGAATGTCAGTCTTCTCATACAACGTTTTCTTTCTGTGTTTTCCTGAATCCTCTATACAATATGGATAACACTATCTGTAAGCTAGAGGAAGAATTAGATTTTGAAAAATAACTCCCTTTGGTCTCTTGATATTATCAGAGACCTCAAACAGAAAAAAAATAATCTTCCATTTAATAGCGGCTCACCAAATAAGATAAAAAAATTTTTAAGAAGTCAAATCTTGAGTTTAAAAAAAAAAACTGCTTTATTAAAACCTATTCCTTGCAATTAGTTACTCTGTAGTATTTATCCCAATTTGAAAACTGCCCTTCTTAATAAAGCAGTTAGACCAAAGACTTGAACTGTGGACTATAATTCTCTTTCTGGAGCTTTCAGAGAGCACAGGCTTCAGTCATACTTTCCTAATCCCGATAGAAAGGGTTCCTACTTGCACCTAGCCAGTTGAGTATATGTACTGCCCTAAGGAATTTCTGGCTTTGTGGTTGTTAGACTTTTCTTTGTCATAGGTGGACAATCCTGGTTTGAAATTCCTGGTTTTTATAACAGTCTTATGAATTCAATTTCTTAGAAGTTCCTGGGTTCTTCAGTGGACTGTGACTGGCAGTGTTAGGATCTGCCCACAGGCAGGAAGGGCAGTCTAAGCCTGGTATGATTAGCCAGAATCCATTTCCAGCAGTTCTTGACCTCACCAAGTGTAATGGACCAGCCAAAGGCAGTGGCGAGTCTCTCCTAAGGAGAGTGAATTCAGGTCTCAGCGGGGCAGTGTCCTAGCTCTTGAGCCCATGGCCCTCCTCTGACCCAGCACAGAGCATGAGTAGTGGCTGTTGTCCTGTCCTGGCAGTGGGCACTGGCAGAAGAAGCTTCGGGCATAGGCACAAGTCCCTTGGATCTCTTCCCTAAAGAACTATCTGTTCGTATCCGTTGTTTATTACTTGAACTCGCTATGTCCAGTCTCCCTCCTTTTTCCGTCATAATGTTCTTTGATTATATCTTTTACATTTCTTTTTTTAGTACAATTCTTTGTTGGTACAGTCAGTTCTGCTATAATGTGTGTTTGGAAAAAGCAAATTTGTTTCAACACAATTGGTATGGTAGGGAACAGTCTGAACATAATGTGAATTTCACAGATTTTGTCCTTGAGAAACAGCTGGAAAGCTGCACCAATTCATAATAGCTCACAATCCACAGCCTTCCCAATACTCATTTGTACAAGCAAACTTCAGATCCTTTAAAGATAGAGTTTTGTATTTATTGTGTATATTCTGACTCAGGAGGTGGTTTGAGGAGAGAAAGAGAGCTGGCTTGCGCCCACATAATTCATTCTCCACTCCCTGATGTCTGCCTCTTACCACTTTCTTCCACTGCCTCAGTGGCCCTGTTGTGGAATTGCAGCCCATCAAAGCTTCCCTCTCAACCTTTGCAGTGGACTTTGCCAATGTGGGGCCGTGGGAACTGGGGCACAAGGCAAGCAGCATCAATCCAAGGCTGCCACAATTTCTTAACCATTTAACATGTATAAAACTGTGCTACCATTTTTATTACATTACTATCCATTTTTTTTACGTGTCAATGATGAAGGTTTTGAATGTAACCTCATTTCTCCTACAAGTCCTGTTGTTTTTATTATGAAATTTTGCATAGTGTGGTGACTTAGGAATACATATCTCCATTATAGCAGAACTGACTATAATATGTTATAGTCATATGTTATATATGACTGTATAATATATAATATATTATATAATATATATGTTATCTTATGCATGGATCTGTCATCACTCCTAGTCTCAAGGTTATGCTTAGCCAAACTGGACAGCTAACTATCCTCAGTCCAAGTTTTGTTGTTTTTTTACAGCTAAATAAATAAATGTTTATTGAGTTTTGACATAATCTCGTTTACTTTTACATTTTTTAAAAATTATTTAATTTTTAATTTATGGAATAAAACAAGCATTTCCATAACATAGTATAATAAAAAGATTATTGCATATGAAATTAAGAATCTATTATGTACAACTTGTTGTTCCTTTTAAATAAATAATAAGGTTATGCTGTAAACTTCTTTTTTCTTCCCTCCCCCCACCCTAGACATAGCTACCATTAGACACAAATAGGTGTGTATATATATATATATATATATACATATATATATATTTATATATGCATGTCTGTGTGTGTATATATATGTAAAATTATTCTATACATACTTCTATTTATTAGTTATTTCTCTGGATGCAAATAGCATTTTCTTCATATGCCCTTTATTTTTAATTTGTCTATTTATAATAATCAAGGTGACTTAGTCACTCAGCATTGTTCTTAAAGCAATATGGCTGCTACTATATATAACATTCTCCTCCCTCTGCTTATCTTGCTCTTCATTATTTTGCGCAAGTCTTTCCATGCTTTCCTAAGATCATTGAGCTCATCATAAACTATTCACCTTCTGTTTCTTTCCTCCCGATGTTTCCTATGTTAACCTTTTTCTCCACTGCCATTTGATTTCCCACTCGTTTCTTTGAAACCCAAGCTAAATTCTGCCTCTTCAATAGAAGCTTTCTCTATTCCTCCTTGCCACTACATGCCAACAGTAGTGACCTTTTCCCATCTTCCATATCACATAGCACTTTGGTTAAACACCTCCAATGAACTTATCATGTACTATTTTGTAGTACAGGATAAGGAGTAATTTAGTGAAGTCTAGGTAATAATGTGAAATAAGCCTTGAAGGGTAAGGGCTAACACCTGGACTGAGGAGTTTGTGTCCACTTGAGATTTTTGAGCAGAGTGGGTGCCATATTCCCTGATTAGACGTGGATGTTCACAAGGTCAGGGTCTGAACACTAGATTTTGTCTGGATACTTTCTCCTAAAGCTAGGCTCAAGTCAGTGATGCCTCACTGAACCCTTCTGGGCTGCTCTGAGACTGCTTTCTTGTCTAGGCTAATGCTGAGATTTTGTGCTATTGGAACTAGGTGAACCTTGGGCTCCAGTTAGCTCAAGCAGGGCTCCGCTCTTAGCTGACTTGTCCTACAGAGGTAGGATGGCAGTTGGGGGTGGGCTAGATTCTTGGGCTGGATGGGGTAGTCTAGAAATGATTCTATTTCTTACTAGAGTGATGGATCTTTAAGTGTTTTACAGGTGTTTGCATGTGTCAGAGTAAATATTCTAACACCACGCTCACTTAGTTCAGGTTCAGCCTTGGGACAAAAATAAAAGACTCTCAAAAGTCATTGAATATTCAACACAAGGAGGTTTACTTTGCTTTAATGTAGCAAGGATGTGCAACAAGAATACAGGAGCATCTAGCTCCCATGGATATTGCCCCTCCTCTCCATATGGACACTCATTGGGTCAGCAGGGTAGGGAAAGGTGATTCTCATGGACTTCAGAATGCCACCACTGAGTCTGCAGAGCATGAACTCCTCATGGGGAAAGAGGATGCATTTTATTACCTTAGATAACTAAAACATGTCCGGGAAATGAAGTGAGGCCATCAAGTCCCACGGACAGTTTTGTCCAGGGCAATCATGTTGGCTGGGGAAAGGGTTTGGGGAGGTCAGTGAAGATAAGTCAGCCACTACCAACAGGCCAACCAAATTCTGGGGGTTCCTTTGTCTCCTTTTAGGTAAAACTGCCCTAGATTTTAGAAGGAAAGAAGTTGTGTTGGGGAAATGCTGGTTCATTATAGATTTTCAAGAGGCAATTGGTGATAACAAGACTCTGGAGCTCAGGAGAGAATTTAAAGCTGGATAAGCAGATTTGGGAATCATCTGCATAAAATTGAAAACTGAACCCACGGGGCTGCTGGGGTCACCAAGAGAGGTAGTAAAGAGGGAGAAGAGAAGATAGTCCAAGAGAAAACCTTAGGGAGTGCCTATCTTTAGGAAGCATGGCATCAATGAAGACCCAGCACAAAAGACTGAGAAGGGGCAGGTAGGAGGAGAACTAGGAGACAGTACTTACGTCACAAAAACCTAGAGAGGAGATGATATTTGGATGAGAGTATAGCAAAACCGCCATACTTTATATTAGGACCCTTTTTGAAAATTGTGCTTTGGGTTTCAGAATTTGAATTTGTATTCATTTTTTGCTTTTTTGTTCTTTTATAAAATATGATAGAGTCTTGCCAATTTATCATCACATGTCATCTCTTTGGAATCTGCCATATGTATTCATTTCCTGAGTACCAAGGCAGGGTAAAGGTCCAGCCTGTGACTATAACAGAGTAGAGCTCATTAGCATAGGCAGGGATGAATACTTCCATTGTTTTTGTTTAGATCTTACTATAAGAAACTCAGCTAATTGGCTAAAATACCAGAATTTACTTTTTTACTAATAAACATCAGGCTCTAAATAACTCTTTAGGCATTTTACAAAGCCTCCATATATAATGAAGTATAGGTAGGCTAAGGAGGCAAGATGGCACCATAGATGGAATGGCAGACCTGAAGTCCAGGAGATTTGAGTTCAACTCTGACCTGGGACATTTACTACGTATGTGACCATGTCAAGTAAAACTTAACTTCAGTTTGCTTTATTTTCCTCATCTGTATAATTGGGAAAATGATAGTACCTACCTCACAACACTCATTTACACTAAAACAAAAAAACAAAACCATAACAATGCAGGCACAGAGGGATGTTTTTAACAGAAAAAGTACCTAAAACTCAAAGCAAGTACCATATATGATGGGATACTCTGGGACCTTTCCCAATAAATATGAGAATATAGCAAGGGTGGCTGGTCTCTCTACTACTACTGGGGATAATATTTCCTGTTATTAGCAATAACAATGAGATAATAAAAAGAAAGTAAAGGTACAATGATAGTCAAGAAACAAAATTATGCTATTTTTGGGAGAACATGATGGTTTACTCAGCAAATTTTAAGGAATCAGCAAGAAACTAATGATGACTGGATTCAGTAACTTTGTGGGCTATCAAATAGATGTAAAAATCGATGGCATTTATGTAAATCAAGAATAAAATTCAAGAGGCAATGGTAGAAAGGGATTTTTCATTTGAAATTGCAAAATACATAAAATGTTTGGAAGTCAATCTATTACAGTAGAATAAATCGGTGTATTATAAAACTCTTGTTAAAATAAAGAACAATTTAAATAGTTGAAAGAAAATTAAGACCTGATCATTGGTCAAACTAATATAATAAAAATGACAATACTGCCAAAGTTGATTTATAGTTTTAATGCTATACCCAAAGGGATACTTTATAGAATGAAATGAAATATTAACAAAGGTCATTTATGGGGACAAAATAGGCTATTCAAGGAAATAACTTTAAAAGGTAAGAATAAAGAGGGGATATTACTTCCAGTCCTTAAACTACAATATAAAATGAGTAATCATTAAAACCATTTAGTACTAGAAAAAAATGGAAAAGTAGATCAATGGAACAGACTAGAAAGGGGAGAACTGAAACAAAATAAGAATTTCCTTACTTATTAAGAACTTCTCAGAAAACTGGAAAGTATGGGGGACTCTGGGAGAAGCAATCTCATATCTCTCTCAGGTTCCTCAATGCCTGACCAACAACCTCATTCCAGCTTGTATTTCCTCCAGTTACACGATGGAAACTGTCAAGGATCAACTGATTGTGATTGTCCTAAAGGAGGATCAGATTCTGAATCACAAGGTCACTGTTATTGGGGTTGGTGTAGTAGACATGGCATTTTTCATCAGTATCTTAATGAAGGATTTGACTGATGAACTTGTCCCTAGTTGATGTAATAGAGGACAAACTAAAGGGAGAGATAATGGATCTCCAACATGGCAGCCATTTCCTCGGGACATGAAAGACTATTTTTGGCAAAGATTACAGTGTGACTGCAGATGCAAAGCTGGTTGTTGTTACAGCTGGGGCACATCAGCATGAAGGAGAAAGTCATCTTAACTTGGTCCAGTGAAATGTGAATATCTTTAAATCCAACATTTCTAATATTGTTAAATACGGCCCTACTTACAAGCTGTTTACTCCTTCAAATTCAGTAGATATTTTGACATATGTGGCCTGGACGCAAAGCGGCTTTCCGTAGAACCATGTTAATGGAAGTGGTGCAATCTGGATTCCGCCTATTTCCACTACCTAGGCAGTGCTGACTCTTCAAGCTGTCAAGATTAGGTCCTTGGGGAACATGGAGACTCTAATGTTCCTCTGTGAAGTGATGTGAATGTTGCCAGTGTGTCTCTGAAGAATCTTCATCCAGCTTTAGGAACTGATGCTGAGTCAGAGCATTCAAAACATGGTTAAAAGTGATTATGAGGTGATCAGGCTGGGCCATTGGCTTGTCTGTGGTAGATCTGGAGGAAGGCATAATAAAGAATTTCCACCATGTTACAGGCTTATATGGTATTAATGATGATGTGTTCCTCAGTGTCACTTGTGTCTTGGAGTAGAATGGCATTTCAGATATGGCAAATGTAAATCTGACTCCGGAGGGAGAGGCTTGTTTAAAGAAGCGAGCAGATACTTTTTGGGGAATCCAGAAGGAGCTGTAATTTTAAAACCTTTTAATGTTTTGGCACTTTTCTGTCTAGAGAACCTGGCAGCAGTTAAGGGATTATGTATGATGAGATTTTCAAATAGATCATATCCTTCTGATTAGTGATTCAACACCAATATAAAGTAGAAATGTAAAACCTATGAACACACTCTAGTCTCCTCCTAAAGTCAGAAATGAGAATAGTATGGTGGCTCCTATTTGTTAAACCCTGTGATGCTGGATATGACTTTTCTTGTACAGTCATGAAGTGGTTGCTCTTCAAGTCAGTACCCCCTGGATGTATAACTGCCTGCTTTGTAGGCACTATATCTTCCCTTGGGTCAAGAAGACAATTTTTGGTTCGTAGACATAAAACACCTTATGCTGATGGATTGATCACCCTCGTGGCCCCCTCCATTTGGGCTCTACAGCATGATCCCATGAGTCCCCTTTCTGGAGGACCCAATGTTGTATATAGCAATAGTTGTAAATTTCCATATTATGTTAAAATATCTATATATGTACAGTCAATTCCATGTATCATACTACTCCAAATACTGAATAAATCACAAATAATTGATTTTAAAAAAGAACACTGAAAGGCAGTCTGGTCAAAAGTATGCTTAGAAAAATATACTTTATTTCATGATAAAATTCAAAATGGATACACAATCTTACTATTAAAGATGATACTATAAAAATTAGAAGAGATGCAAATGTAGTACCTTTCATAATTATGAGTGGAAGAGGTATTTCTTAAACAAACAGTAATAGAAGACAAGAATAGTCAATGTTGGAGGGGTTGTGGAAAAGCAGACATTGTTGGTGGATCTGGGAACCCTTCTGGGAACCAGTTGATTATTATACAATAAGGGGGCAAAGATGCCTACAGTCTTTGACCCATAGATTCTATTGCTAGAGATACTAGATAAAGAGGTTCATTTGTACAACGAAAGGATCCCCCCATACACCAAAATATTTACAACAGCACTTTGTGTGGTAGCAAAGTAGATGCCTGAAAATTGGGGAAAAGCTAAACTAATTGTGGCACAGGACTGTAATGAAATATTACCATGATGTAAGAAATGGTGAATATGATCAATACAGAGAAGCATGAAAAAACTTTCACAAAATAATGGAAAATAAAGTAAGCAGATCCAGGAAATGAGTATACAAAATGACTTAGAACAAAGAACAGCCACCACAAAACAACTGAAAATGATAGTTGTAAAATCACAAAGAACAACCTTGATTCTAAAGATCTATGAGAGATTTTTTTTTGCGAAGTTCTTTTTTCACAGAGACTTTTGGCCAAGATTGGGAGACTGGGGAGGGAGGAGGCTCCCTTGAATGTGCAACATTGCATTTATTGTCCAATTTTTTTGGATATGTTGATTGCTTTAAGATTTCTTTTTTTCCATTTTTTTCTTTAAAAAAATTTGTTATAAGGAAAAGGTTTTCTGGGGAGGGAGAGGGAAAGATGCAGAGGGAAAGTTAGGTGGCGTAATAAATAAAGTTATACTTTAAAATTTTATTTAGAAAACTTGCCTTGCATATTTACACACCAGTAAAAAGGACAGTTTAAAGAAAATTGAGAATTATTTACAAGAATATAAAACACTCAAAGTAACAATCAAGGAAGAGGTATTATAAAGAACTACATCCATGAAAAATAAATTAGTCAAGCATAGATGCCTGGGGACAGAAGGAATTCCAGGCCACATGGATTTACAAGATCATTCTGTTAAACTTTTAGAGAACAATTAATACTCATGCTACAAAAATTATTCTTAAAAATTAGAGACGTAGGCACTCTGACAGATTCCTTTTATGAGATAAATATTATTTTGCTGTCCAAAGAAGGGAGAAAGCAAAGAATGAGAGCTAGAAACCAATCTCACTGGAAGATATTGATGTAAAAATGTTAAATAAAACACGAACAAGGAAGTCATAGAAACACAACCAGAATGCAATTCACTATGATCAGTTTGGAATCACACCAGAGATGCAGCAATGGTTCAACATTAAGAAACAATTAGCATAATTAGCTTTTTAAACAGCAAAAATTTTTAAAAACCACATGATCATTTCAACGTGTTCTGAAAAAACCTTTAACAAAAATTTGCACTCATGTTAAAGATCCTAAACAGAATAGATACTAATTACGTGGAGTGGTTTACATAGGTAAGGGGCTTTTGAGGAGGTAGATTTTGTTCAAAGGAAAAGCAAGCCTTCTCCAGATCCTAAAGGGAGATGACAAATAATCTTGAAGCTTATGTTCTGAGTGCATCCAAAGCTGAAAATCGAGAAGCACTCCATGTAAAAAGAGCACAGTCACACTCCTGAGGAGAGCTCAGCACTCCTCAACCCAGCCTACTGGTTCCAGACAGAAAAATCTATTGCTGTTTCATTACAATTGAGTCCAGGAGATGGGCAATGATGCACCCAGAAGCTTAGCTCTTTCTGGCAGCTGCTACCTAGCAGCAAAGCTGCCTATACAGTCTTGTCTCACAGCCACTGTCCAGTGCCTTGTCTATTCAGAAGCAGCAGCCCAGTGGCAATGGCCTGCCTGGCACTATCTGACAGCCAGTGTCCAATAAAGCAGCCATGAAGTCAGGCATATAGCTAAGAGAAAAGGAGGAAAAACTTGCTGAAAGAAGACCTCTCCTAGCTTTAAGGGAGCCATCTTTGTTTGCTGATGGGGAAGAATTATATGGTTTTGAATTTGAATTATCTGGCTTTTTGGAAACTATTATATAGCCAAACAACCAGGTTCAGTCCTACAATGTATGTGACTGTAGCCAGCCAATTGAGAGGTGGCACGAGTAACCCTAATAGTTAATTTTTTGGAAGTAAGCACATGACTTTACATCTATCTTTATCACGTTTCATCTCGGAAGACTCAATCCAGTTCTCTAGCCTATGAAGGTTAGCTATCCCTTCAAACTCTGTATCATCTGAGAATGTGATAAACATGTCCTCCATGCAAAAACAAGATATTGGTCTGTGCAAATCCAAGATATTGATAATAATGTTAAACCCTGAAGGGGCAAGCAGAGAGAGATCCCTGAGGTACCACACTGGAGACTTCACTGACATTGAACCATTAACAGCTATACTCTCTGAGTCATCCAAACCTTTCGGAATCTACCTGATTATATTATTATTTAATCCAGAGTTCTCTATAAGAATAGTATGATGGACTTTCTCAAAAGCTTTGCCACTAACTATATAGACTGTATTTACAACAGTATATACATACAGTAATTGAATAGGATGAGGATAGGGACCACATTTATAATTTCTGTGAGATATGGAGCTAACTCCTACTTGAGAAAATCCCTTTTGTTAATATAGTTTGGACACTGTCTCTGCAACTAGAGTCAGAGAAATTTGCATAGATACAGAGATGTTCGGTGATTTGTCCAGTTACGCAGCCCATTTTGTCATAGATGAGATTGGTTTAATAATTCTGTCAAAAAAGGAAATATACAGAAACAGTACCCACAGACATGGCAGAGGTTTTGAAGCTGGTGTTTTTGTATTGCCAACATCCTTTATTGATTCATTCAGCATCGCACATTTATTTTCTACTTTGTTTGTTCTTCACTCGTGTCTGACTTCATGACCTAATTTGGGATTTTCTTGGCAAAGATACTGGAGTGATTTGCCATTTCCTTCTCCAGATTATTTTACAGAAGAGGAATTAAAGCAGACAGGGTTAAGTGACTTACACAGGGTTGCACAGCTAATAAGTGTCTGAGTCTGGATTTGAACTTAGGTCCTACTGACTCCAGGGCCATGATCTATCCCACTGCACCACCTAGCTGCTTCCTCTGTTTCACTTACTAAGATGAATGAGAAAAATCACCAAGTAAGTCTTTCCTCCCTTCTTTTCAGGGCAGCAAGGTGGCAGAGTGGATATATTTGAGTTAAAATGTTCTAATTTTTTTTTTTTACATTTTCAAATAGCTCTATTTATTAAAACCATCTTAAACATATACAATATACTCAAATGGATATGTGATCTCACTCTCCCTTCTTTCCATTTATATAGACCTTAGCCCAGCCCTGCCTGTTTATCCTAAGAATATCTTGTCTAAGCTCTCCCATAAGTTTTCTATAAAGGGTCCACTCAATATTCTGGAAACTTGCCTCACTTCCTCCTGACATTGCAAAGGTATCGGTGGAAGACTATGGCTATCGCTTACTCTTTCCTTTCCTATCATAAAATTCCTTGTCAATTTTGTTTACTAATACTATTTTTCAAAATTTTTCGCTAGTTATATATTGCAGTTTGTACATACTCACCATGTATATTACTATCTGTGTGTTATTCATTTTTCGCATGTCTCCACATATCTAACCCTTGTAACCCTAATGCCTTGTTGCCAGTTCTTTCTGGAGTCAAAGTGTAATTCCTTCTTTCTTAAACAGACCTTTAAGTACTTGGAGAAAGCTATCATGTCTCCCCTAAGTCTTCTTTTTCTGCAGTCTAAATATCCCTGGATCAGATTTCTGGCCCATCTTATTTTGATTATCTCTAGCACTCTGGAGATAAATAACATGGCAAGAAAGAATCTAATCATAGAGCCATTTGCTTTGAGAGAAACTATGGTCATTATTTTTGCTTCTCAAATATCTCCATTATTCCTTCCCAAGAACTAGTTATATGAAAGTCTCCTATCTTTGGTACACAACAGAAAAGAACCCAAAGAATCTGTCTTTGTAGGATAGTGATGTTTTCTTCTCTCTTGTAGCTGTAGGCATCTAAGTCTTGACAGATGTATTTTTGCACAAATTTTAGCAATTGCTCTTCCTGGATTAACCTGATTTTTACTCTTTACAATGTTAATAGCTTTTCATGCTTCTCTTGATTCTTGTGTTTGAAAGTCAAATTTTCTATTCAACTCTGGTCATTTCAACAAGAATGCTTGAAAGTCCTCTATTTCATTGAATGACCATTTTTTCCCCTGAAGTATGATACTCAGTTTTGCTGGGTAGGTGATTCTTGGTTTTAATACTAGCTCCTTTAACCTCTGGAATGCAATATTTCAAGCTCTGCTATCTCAAATCTCACATATTTGATTTCAAATCTGGCCTCAGACCCTTACTAGCTGTATGTCCATGGGTAAGTCATTTAACCTTGTTTGCCTCAGTTTCATCTGTAAAATGAGCTGGAGAAAGAAATGACAAATCAAGTCAACCACAACAACAAACAACAATCCCTTCTTGTAAGGGCATCATGATAAAGCATATCATGCTGTCGTGGTAAAAGCGCTGGTTCTGGCACCTGAGATTCTAATTCAAACTCTGTATCTAATCCTCATTACCTCTTACTACCTGTGTGACCTTGGGCAAGTCATTTACCCTTCTTAAGCCCCAGTATCCTCTTCTATAAAATGAGGGGATAGGGATTGGATAGGATGTCTTCTAAAATCCCTTCTAGTTCTAAATCTATGCTTCTATATTTTTACTGTTTACCAATTTAAAAAAGTAGATGTTTTCATATTTTCTCTATTCTGCTGATACATTTCTATCTACTGAGGGTAAGCTATAATCCATATTTGAGTAGATGCTCACATATAGTGCCTAGAATGGGAAATAATAAGAATGGCCAAAGAACCAATATTATTTAATCATAATGTATTAGCAAAGGTGCAGAATGTGAATATGAGATGTCCATTTAATTTTTAAAATAATTTATTTTATTTTCCATTCATGGAACAAAACAAGTATTTCCATAACCCAGTGTAATAAAAAAGATGATTGCACATGAAATTGCAAATCTACCATGCATAACTTGCTATCCCTTCTGAACATGCAGTAGAGCTATCATGCAAATTTCTTTTTTCTCTTTTATTTCTTTTCTCCCCTCCCCCCCATCCGAGAGATGGCTCTCACTAGACATATGACATGACTTGCACTTGACTTTTTTTTTTTGAGTGAGGGAGGGCTGTGCAGGTCACCAGCCTCACTTCTCCTCCAGAGCCATCTGAATCCAGTGAGCAGATATTCATCAGGATGACTGGAGATGACCCGGGATGAGGCAATTGGAGTTAAGTGACTTGCCCAAGGTCACACAGTTAGTGAGTGTCAAGTGTCTGAGGTGAGATTTGAACTCAGGTCCTCCTGACTTCTGCACTGGTGCTCTATCCACTGCACCACCTAACTGCTTATATATACATATATACATATGTGTGTGTGTAAAATTATTCTATATATACTTCTATTTATTAGTTCTTTCTCTGGATGCAGATAGTGTTTCTCTTTATATGTCCTTACAAAGAATAATATGAAACAATACTAGAAAAATTTGTAAGAGCCAGATTATAGGCAAATTTAAATATCAAATAGAAGATATTGTATTTTACCCTAGAGGCCAATTGAACTTTTTGAGTAAAGCAGTTACATGGTCAGATTTGTTTTCTGTTTATCAATTTGCAGTTTTGAGGAGGATGAAAAAGACAGGAAAAGCCAGCCAAATGGAGACTATTTAGGAAGTTATTATAATAGTACATCTAGGTGGGAGGTGAGGAAATCCTAAAATTGGATGATGGCTGTGTTAGCAAAGAGAAGGATTATAAGAAGACTGGAGATATTGTGAAGGGTTGATTGACAGATTGTCAAGTGATTAAATATAGGAGGAGGGATATAGAGAAGATTCAAAATTGTGAGATTATGTGCCTGGGATGGATAGTTGTGCCCTCAACAGAAATGAGAAAGATTAGAGAAGATTTTTGGGATAATACACATTTCATTTGGACATTTCTGATTAGAGAGCCAGAGAGGTTTAGTAGGTTTTAATGTGGCAATGAGTCCATGAGAGAGAGATTTAGATAAGAGTAGTTTGAGAAGGCAGAGAGTACAAGTTTTGATGAGGGAGACAGCTTCATATTATATCATTTCAAGATCCTTCAACTTTTGCCCCTTCTCAGTGCCCTTCATAAAACAGTACTTCCTTCAAGAAAGGCAGAGTACAGAGGGACTACAGTTCCCCTTTATAACTTTGTGCCTATTGATTGTTGAATATAAAAAAAAATCCTCAATGGAGCAAAATGTCCTGAATATTCTCCTATAAGGTATATACCATGCATGTGTCAAAATGATTTTAGATTCCTTGAAAGAGATCACAGTAGAGGAACTTGGTTTAATGACTCTCTGATTATTAATATCAAGTGACATGTAAAATAGGGAGATGTTCACAAAAGGTGTATACTCTCATGGCAGATACGTGTAGTGCAGAATCCAAACAAAAGTTGGATTAAATATAGTGAGGTCCTCTAGATATACTTATTTGTGAATGATGTGTTAATTGCATCATATCTTGGAACACTGTAAAACCTCCTAAATGAGATCTATGATCAACCAAAAGAGTTCAATGTCATTATCTATATAGGAAGACCTAAGTGAAGATTCATTGTTCAGACCATGACATGTAGTTGGATTGATATCACACTGAGCTGGTCCATCAGCACATATATCTTAATTAGCAACTTCAAAAGGATGGGTCCAGAGCAGGAGGAGGACAGGAAATAGGATTGCCTTTGGGAAATCACAAGTTTCTCCTCGAAACGAAGGGCCACCTTCTCACCATTCTTCTAGGGAAACTGAATTTCTTCAAATCAAGGAATACCACAGTTGCCAAAGAATTAAAGTTTCAGATTACTTACAGGGTGATGGGAAGGTGCATAGTAGGTATTAATAGTCTGTAGCTAGAGAAGCAGTGAAAAGCAGAGAAAAGAATAATGGAGAAAAAAAGTGAGCTAGTCATGAGTGAGAAGATTTCATTGGTGTGTACTCAATGCCTAGAGATCTTGAGGAAGGTTCTTAGTACCCTGCCAAGGACGGAGTGGAAAATTTATGGGTGAACATGTACAAAGTTGCAGAGGATGAGTAAGTATATGGAGGTGGCAGTTTGTGCTGTGAGATAGATTATCCACATTGATAAGATTATTAATTCATCAAATTCTTAAAATATTTGTGTCAATATCTTATTTCTCTCTTAGATTGTAAGTTACTCTGTGGTTTTTCATATTTATATTTCTAGTACCTAGCTCAATTACTTGAACATGATGTAGGCCAAATATTTTCAAACTGAATTTTGGATTGTGTGTTTGTATGTATGTATGTATGTATGTATGTATGTGTGGATACATATATATGTGTATATAAATGCATATGTATATATGTATACACACATAATGCACATTTATATGCATATACATATAGTCCTTCACTGGACAGAAACAGAACATGGTTTTTGTTCAATAAGCATTCTTGCCTTTCTTAACTTCATTTTCATTAGTAAATACAGAAGGAGCTTACTTTCTATAAGCCTTCTGATAGTCAACTGGTAGGCTGGTAAAAGGACATAAAAGGAGAGTAAAACCCTTTTTATTCTTATTTATGAAAACTATTAAACAGAATAAAAAAAGACTTTCAGATTGATAACCCTTCCTTCCTCCCCCTCCTTTACTTGAATCATTTTGAACATCTTTTTTTTACATTGAAAGGAATTTTAAATAATAATTATTTTTTAAAGAATATTTGGCCACTTTCTTTTGTGCTATATTATTCTGTGTCAGGTAATTTACAAAAACTATTACTAATTACTTTAACATTTATTATCCAGTGTTTATTTTTTGTCACACATGTGTAATAGTGGGTGAAACATTAGAAATATTGAACTCTTGTAAGTGGTAACAGTATAAGGTTAGTAACCCTGTGCTTTTATCTGGATAGTTTTTTTAAGAGGTGGAATTTTAACTAATTATAAAATCCTATGGATACAATTACATGAAAATAAATTCTAGGTGGAAGAGATTGTATTTTAGTGTGAGATGTTTTAAATATGGCTTTTGATATAGTTTATTGCTGTTTCTGCAAGCAGATTTATAACTTGCATTTTTCTAGAGAACAGTTTTCAAAATTCACCCCCACAAAAAAAAAATCACAGACTTACCATAATTGAATGCTTGGGAAAATTCATAAAGCTCAAAACACAGCTTTTTATGCAAAAAGTTCCATGATTTTATGAATGGGATCAGTATTTTTAAAATGTGGGAAACAACGAGGGTGAAAAAGTCAGCTAGAACTCTAGAGTTCCATCTTATCCTGAAGCTCATAAAACTTCCATCTCAAAGTAGGTCTAGAACTATTCTGAAGGAGAGGAAGAAGCATGTGACCGAGTAATGAGATCATGCATTCCATATTGGTAAGATGGTTTATGTGATGGCTGAGAGTCAGGAATCATTGAGTCTTAAGTGAGAATGCAGATGTTGATTTTGTCTGAAAAGAATTAGGGCCAATTTTATAAATAGTCTTACAGTTCTAGAAATATTAAGGAAAATGTGAACATATTAAGCTCTTATGATTGTATATTAGTTCCAAAATGGCTATCATTCATCTTCCATCATTAATTTTTAGTTTCTAAAAAAATTTTATTGGTGTGTTTTGTTTTTACGTCGCCAACATTTACAGGTTACTCCTACTCCAAGAGAGTTTCATAACAAAGTGAAACAGTTAAGGGAAACCAATAATATAATAACCTCATCTGAAAAATGCATGAAACATTTCACATCGGTAGCAGCTCCCCCACTTCTATTTAAAAAAAATTAATGGAGATCTATTTCATCTTTATTTCACCCCCACTCCATTAAAAAAAAAAACCTAACAAATATACATAGTCAAGCAAAACAAATTCCCGCAATGCCTGCATAGATCCTCATTCTGTACTTTGAATCCATTACCTCTCTTTAATGGGGAATATGCTTCATCACTGGTCTGTGAAATCATGAATGGTTATTATATTGATCATATCTCTTACAGTTTTCAAAGACATTTGTTTTTATAGTATTATTGTATAAATCAATCTCCTGGTTCTGCCCATTTCATTCTTTACCAATTTATACAAATCTTCCAATTTGTTCATTTTCATGATATATTGATCTTATCATATAACATGTTCTCTTGGTTCTACTGACTTTTAATCAGTTCACATAAGTCTTTTCATGTCTTCTTAAAATCATATGTTTCGTTATTTCTTATAACACAAGAGTATCTTTTCATATTCTTTTACCATAATTTTTTCAGCCATTCTTCCATTATTGGACATCCCTTTTGTTTCTAGTTTCTAGGTGGTTTTTTCTCCCACCACAAAAAAGTTGCTATAGATATTTTTGTTTGAAAAAAATTAAGGAACCTTTTCCTCTTTCTTTGATCTATTTTGAGTATAAGCCTAGTAGGGATATAGCTACACCAAAGGACATGTACCATTCAATGACTTTTTGTATAGAATTCTAAAATATTTTCTAGAATGTTTGTACCTATTCACAGGTCCACCAACAGTGTATCAGTGTTCCTATTTTCCCGCAGCCCCTCTAAAATTTATCATTTTCCTTTTTCGTCATCTGTACCTCTCTGGTGATATGAGATGGTAGCTAAGAATTGTTTTAAATTTCAATTTTCTGATTTTTTTTATATGACTGTGGATATTCTGGTTTTCTTTTTAAGAACTATCAATTTGTATCCCATTTATTAATTTGGAAAGGTCTTTTTATTATAAATTTGAGTCAGTTTCTTACATGTCTTAGAAACAATATACTCATCAGAAAACCTTGTTGCAAAACTTTTCCCCCAGTTAATTATTTACCTTTTAATCTTAGCTTTATTAGATTTGTTTGTTCAAAACCACTTTAATTTTATATAATCAAAAAATTTTATCTTCTGTGATCCTCTTTATTCCATGTTAACTCAAGAACTTTGATAGTTAATTTTTTCCATGTTTGACTAAATTTATGATGTGACATTTTATATCTTGAAGATGTTCCCCTTTGGGTGCTTATTTTTCATAGTGCGTAATGTGTTGGTCTAAATCTAATTTCTTCCATTTTCCTGTCCAATTTTCCCAGTAGGTGTGGTCAGATAGTGAGTCCTCATCCCAGTAAATGGGGTCTTTATACTTACTGAATATTGACAGCTGGAGTATTAGCTACATTTGCATCTGAATACTGTGCACCTAATTTGATAGATCTCTCCCAAAGGGACAACAAATCTAGTGGTTCTGGTCTCCTAGCCAAGATTGCAAGAGATAGATGAGTTCCATAAAACAATGGCTATTCCTTAATTGTCAGAGAGGGGCATGATTAGTCACACCTGAATGCCAACCCACTTTTCCTAATATAGCCAGTTGTAATGTTCTAAAACTACCCAGACCCTTTCCCTTAATTCCTACATGTCAATAAAGAGGATTCCCTTCCTATTCCCTTTCTCATTGGAATTGCTGGCCTTACTGAGATGGTCAGTCTGATTCACTTTTTTAAGAGTTATATATTTCACTGTTAATAAACTCATTTTACTTGGAGCATATATCTCAGTTTACCTTTATTCCATTTACCATATTCTTCATTTATTGTTAAATCTCATTTCTAATATTGCTAATTTAGTTTCACTCTTTCTTCTTTTTAAGCAAATTAACAAATAGTTTATTTTTTTTAAATAGCACCCAATTTCACTGGTTGCTTTTGTTTGTTTTCCATATTGTTAATGTATTCTTTACTTTTCTGAATTTCTATTTTGGTGTTTAAGTGGGTTTTAAAATTTTATTGGTTTTCTAGTATTTTTAGTTGTACTCCCAATTTATTGATCAGTTCTTTCTCTTTTTTATTAAAAAGATATTCAGCAATATGTATTTTCCCCTAAAGACTGCTTTGGCTACATCCTAAAAATTTTGGATTGTCGTGGAATCTTTAAAGAGATTATTTATAGTTTTTATGATTTGTTATTTGACCAAACAATTCTTAAGATTAAGTTATTTAGGTTTAAATTGAATTTAACACTTTATTTTCAGTTCTTTGTTTAATATAATTGTATTACATTCTGATCAGTAAAGAATGTTCACAATATTTCTACTTTTCTGAATTACTAGGTTTTTATGTCTAAGATTTTTATAAATGGTGCCATACGTAGCTGAAAATATATGTATGTGTAATATATCATACAGTGTAATTATATGTAATGATATATAATTACACATATTATACATACATATGTAATAGACACACACATATTCCTTTCTATTTCCATTCAGTAATCACCAGAAGCCTATCCTATCTAATTTTTCTTGTATTGAGCGTGTTAACTTTTTTCCTGATTATTTTTTTCATTAGATTTATCTAGGAATGATAAGCATAGATTTAGATCCTCCATTTTTTATGATTTACTGACTATTTTTGCTTGTTATGCATTTAACTTTTCCTTTAAGTATTTTAAAGTTATCTCATTGGGTACTTATATATTAATTATTGAAATAAATTCATCATTTAAGTTATGTTTCAACAAAACTTGGTTTTTCTGTTTATCTCTTTTGACTAAATGTATTTTTACTATTGCCTGTTGGAAATCAGAATTTATATTTTAGTGTTTAATTGGGATTTTAAAATTTGTGATTTTTCTAGTAGTTTTAGTTCCCCATTGAATGGGAACAGATTTAGTGAAGACTTCTCCGTGGTGTGGAGACTCTTCCCTAGAGTGGAGGAGACCTTAGGCCCAGGTTTCGATTCCTCCAGAATCAGGTGATTTCCATATAAAGCTATAGGGTGCATTAGGATCCATGATTGACTATGGCTCACTAACTCCTCAACACCTAATTTGCATTTGCGCATACAGTCTGAAGTCCTCATTTTGGTCCGCCTGATTTGCATAAGTTATCAATGGCCAATTTGCATGAGTCGTCAATGCTTCATTTGCATATGTTTTCAATACCTAATTTGCATATGATGGTGTGTATTGTCTGGGAGCTGGGAAATTTGAACTGGGTTCCAAAAGCGATTGGTTAGATTCCGCGCCTAGAATGTAAGACCTTGCTTCTCAGCCACTGAGAATAATGGTCAGCGGTGGGAGGGAGACTTCTGCATCAGGGTCTATATAAGTTGCCATGCTACTTCTATAAGGCACCTCCTGACTCCAGCTGTTACTGGTGAAGGCACCACCCACTTCTGGGGAGAACCAAATAAAGGAGATTTTCTGTTTTTACTTTGAAACACCTCCGAGTAGTCAATTTGAGCGGGGGGGGGGGGAGGGTGGTGTCATGCATTGTCCCACACACCAGTTTACTGATTTGCTCTTTACTGTGTTCTGCTGAGACATAATAGATTTTGCTCCCACCCCTTATTTTAACTCTTCTTGAATCTTTGTTTTAAGTGTGTTTCCTGTAAACAACTTAGCTTTATATTTTGCTTTCTAATACATTCTGCTTCTGCTTTATGTTCTAATCTCTTCTGTTTTATGGGTAAGTTCATCCCATTCACATTCAGTTAGGAGAGTTAATTGTGTATTTTCCTCCATTCTGCTCTTTTATAATTTTTCTTTATACTTTTCTCTCCCTATTTATTACCCTTTTTTTCTTTTCTAAACTTTTCTTCACTATCCTCTCTAAGCTTAAGATTTGTTCTGCTTTTGGATAATGTCTCTGAATCTACCCTCCCTCTAGTATTTCCCTTTTTCATTCTTATGTATTCCATGTTGAGTTCACTGTGTTTCCATACAAGGCTTTGCGAGTATGTGTGCATATATGTTTTGTCCTCTTTTAACCAGTTTAGATGAAAGTGAAGTTCAAATGACTTCTACTTCCAATTTTTGTATTTTGTTTTTAGTTCTACTTACCTGCCTTGATTTTGAGTGCCTTTCCAAGTTCTCTCATCTTTTTCTCCATTTGCTCCTTAATCTATCCTCTCCTTCTTTCTTCTGAACATAAGAAAATTATTCATGAACCTCAATTGACTATCTCAATGACACCTTGTCACAATAGGGTTCTAGACATTCATTAACATTCTTCCTTTACCATTAGAATGTAAATTGTCCATCCTTTTAAAATCCATTCTGATTGCTCATTTGTGGTTTAAAGATTAACTTGTGCAATCCTAATTGTGGTTCCTATATATCTGAATTCTTTATTTCTAACTGTACCAGTTTTTCTTCTTTCTGGGAGTTCTGGATCTGGTAATGATATTCCTGGGAATTTTCTTTTTGACATTTCTTTTGGGAGTTGATCATTGGATTCTTTGTATTTTTACAGTGCCTTCTGTTCTAATATGTCCTGACAATTTTCTTTAATGATTGCTTGAAATAAAGTATCTAGGTTCTTTTTTGCTTCACTGTAGATACGAAATATTTTAACATTTTCCTCCATTTTCTCATTTTTTTCACTTTGTTTTAAGAATTCTTGTCAATTAGTTTTTCTAATTTATGCTGCCTGTTATTTATCACTATATCAGTTCCATGAAAGATATACGGACATTTCATTTTGCAGATAGAATAAAATACAGTTCAGATAAAAGATTTTCAGTATTATAATATAAACTCTGGGAGATTGGGAACTTCAGATTCTCAGTCTGATAATTGTCACTTATTTGGAGTTTGACTGGATTTATTTAGTGTCAGATGTAACCAGATCTTCACTGATAAGTCATTGAACAGTTAACTAAAGGAAGATTACTCTAACACAGCAAGGATGCAACAAGGATACAGTAGCACTTAGCTCAACTAGATGTAGTGGCCTCATTTGACCAGAAGGATAACGATGACTTGTGGTCTTCAGACATCCATCAAGTTAGAGGGGCTCCCAGTTCCACCTGGCTGGAATTTTTAATGCCTGTAGGTGACCAGAAAGCAGTGTCAGAGGAAACAAGCCAACCAATTAGTAGGGACCACTTTCTTATCTTTTAGTGAAAATTAGTACCTATGTCAGGGAAACAGGAGGGAACCCTGGTGGGATTTTAGGGGGACTTGAAGGAAGCCAGAGAATCCAGGAGGTAGAGATGAGGAGGGAGTGATGCCAGGCAAGAGACAGTCAGTGAAAATGCCTGTATTCAGGAGGTAGAGTATCTTATGCAAGGAAAAGCAAGAGAAAGACACTGTCACTGGATCTCAGAGTACGTATGGAAGAAGAGGGAAGTATGATATGATGCTAATCTCCCCATACTGCCTATCTCTCATTTATCTTGCATATATCTGTTTTAGACATAGCTGTTTGCAAATTGTCTCCTCCATTACACTGTAAACTTCTGAGAACTGGAATCAACTTTTATCTGTATTTTTACCCTCAGCACTTATGACAGTGCCTGGCAATAGTAGGGGCTTAATAAATGCTTGCTGACCCACTGACTAAGAAAACTAGAAAGGTAGGAAGGGTCATGGATAACTTTCAAAAGACACTCAGGAAATTGTATACAGAGGATTTGATCCTGGATGTAATAGGGCATTATTAGAGTTTATTGATGGGGGGAAGGGGTGACATAGTTAAACCTTTGATTTAGAAAGGTCATTTTGACACCTGGGAATAGGATGGATTGGAACATAGAAGAGATACAAAGCAAGAAGATCAACCAGAAAGTTATTGTAATAGTCCAGGCATGAAGCGATGGGGGCCTGCACCAGCAGTGTCAGAGGAGAGAAGGATGTTGTGAAGGCAGGTAGAGTTGATGGACCTTGCAAACACATAGGATGGGGGGGCAGGGGAGTGAGGAGTTGAGAATCACATCAAGAGGACAAGCCTGAGTGATTGAGAGGAATGGGGAGATCCAAGGTTAGAGAGTGTGCCTTGACTGAGGATCTAGGGAAGGAGACTGAAGAGGAATGGTCATATGAGTAAAGGGAGAACCATTCCATTTAGCATCTGCTGCCCTGCTGGTTTCAACTCCACAGAACAAGATGCCCCTCCCAGATTAGTTTATCACTTCTAAACTCATCAGAACGCTCTTCATTCAAACCTTGATTGACCCCCTCCTCCCTCTCTGTTTGGAGGGCTGGAGGGTAGAGCACCAAGCTCCTCTCAATGCCTTTCTTTTTAGAGGGTAGAAACCAGACTTTCAGACCATTCCATTTTGCATCAGCTGCTCTGCTTAGTTTAAACTCCATAGAACAAGATACCTCCTTGCTGGGTAATCTCAGGTGTCCCAGGTGCCCGCAGTTCCCATTCTTGCCTCTTTTTGTATTTAGATTTCAAGCTCGTCGAGTTGTATTTGTTAAATTTGGCACAATGCCTGGGAATTTGTAGGTACTTAATAAATGTTTATTGGATTGGACTGGATTGCATTGGGAGAATTGAATCCCCAAAACAGAAGAAAGTATTGAGAAGAGGATGATTTGCAGAGAATGATGAGGATTGGGGGTGGGGTGGGGGAAGGGAACTATTAGATTTGAAAATTAAGACATCATTGATAACCTTGGAGAGAGCAATTTCAGTTGAATGATAGGTCAGAAGCTAGACTGCAGAGAGTTAAAAGCGAGGAAAAGGAGAGGAAATTGAGGAACTGATTGTAGATGGGCTTCACCAGAAGGTTAACCTGGAAAGAGATAAATTAAATTGCATCCTATTGTTTATATCAGTGCTTTACAAGGCAGCTGCACATTTCAAGGTTTGCTAATTTTGAGTTTGACATTTTCTACATAATAGAGAAAGCTCAACTGGGCGTAAGGGAAATCTGAGTCTGCTTTATTTTCTTTTTAACAATAGCTTTATATCCACCTATCAGGCATATGCTCATAGGCTGTGTACTTTTAAACCAATCTAACAAATTAGAAAGTACAAATTGCTGTAGATAACAAATGCATTAGATACCAATTCAGCCTAAGAAGCTGGCCAGGTTCCTAAAATCTCAGTATTTTATTTGTGTTTCCTTTATGTTCCAGTATGGTGACAAACCACAATGAGTACAGGGTTTCACAGCACAATTTCATTGCATACAACTGGGACTCTTCTAAAACTCTGCGACTCAATTGGCAGCCCAGGTGAAATTAAGCATTGATTTGGGTCATTAAGATACATCATAGTTCCATTTCTCTTATAAATGGTTGTCCCACATAAAAATAATGTAATACATTCTTTTTTAAAAAGTCATTTATTTTCACAAGCATTTATCTTTGCCTCCCATTGCCTCCCCCAATTGAACAATAAAAAAAGAGAAAACTCTCATAATAAATCTACACAGTCTGGCAAAACTCACAACTATGTGTCGTTCTGCATTTGAATCCATCACCTCTCTGGCAGGAGGTGCCGACATTTTTTTCATCTTCAGACCTCCAGGTCCATGATTAATCATTTTATTGATTAGAATTCTAAAGTCTTTCAAAGTTGTTTTTCCTTATAATGTTGTCATTATATAAATTGTTCTCCTATTTCTCCGTTCATTTTATTCTGCATCTATTATAAAGTCTTCTCAGTTCCTTGTGAAACTGTCCATTTAGTTATTTCTTATGGTACAATAATATTCTATCATATTCACATACCGCATTTTGTTTAGCTATTATGGTTTGAGGAAGGGCTGCTGTAAATAATTTGCTCATCTGAGTTCTTTTTCTCTTTTGTTGGTCTCTTTGGAGCATAGACCTTACAGGGGTATAGTTGGGTCAAAGGGCTTGCAGTTTTTAGTTACTTTTTGTGTATCTTTCCAAATTGCTTTTAGAATGGTCATCCCCATTCATGACTCTCCCAGAAATGCATTCCCATAGTTTCTTCAACATTTGTCATTTTCTTCTTTTTGTCATCTTTGCCAATCTGAATGCCAATTTGCATTCTCTAATTATTAATGGTTTGGAGAATTTTACCATATAGCTGATATCTTGAATGTCTTCCTTTGAAAACTATTGCTCAATTCATTTGGCCATTTGTCTATTTAGTGATGATTCATAGCTTTATAAATTTGAATCAGTCCCTGGGTAACTTGGGTATGAGATCTTTAATTGAAAAATTTATTTCAAATTTTTTTCCCCACTGGTTACCCGTTTTGCTTCTAATTTTAACTTCATTAGACTTAATGTAATATAGGCAATATAAGAGAGATATTGCGAGCTTAGTTCCAGTGATAGTATTATATCTAAAAAATTTATATACCTTAATTGAAATACTATTTTGCTAAAAAATGCTATCCAACATCTGAGTCTTAAGCAAGTTGAGAATCTTTTTTGCTGGTGGAGGGTCTTGCCTCGATGTTGATGGCTACTGACAGATCAGGGTGATGGTTGCTAAATGGTGGGGTGGCTATGCTATTTCTTAAAATAAGAAGTTTACTGCATCAATTGAGCCTTCTTTTCACTTGAACACAGAGGCCATTATAGGGTTATTAATTGGCCTAGTTTAATTATTGTTGTATCTCAGGGAATAAAAAAGCCTGAGGAGAGGGTGAGAGATGTGGTCGATGGAGCAGTCAGAACACATACACCATTTATTAAGTTCTCTGTCTTATATGGGTGTGATTCATGGCACCCTGAAATAACTGCAATACTAACATCAAAGATCAATGATCACAGATCACCAAAACAGACATAATATCATGGAAAAGTTCTGAAATGTTGCAAGAATTATGAAAATGTGATACAGAGACATAACGTGAGCATATGCTTTTGAAAAAATGGTGACAATAGACTTGCTGGAAGTAGGGTTGCCATAAACCTTCAATTTGTAAAACAAAAACGAAAAAAACAATATCTATGAAGTGCAGTAAAATGAGATATACCTATACATTCTTTGGGGGATCCTGATATATACAACTTGTCATTGCCTTGTTCAAAATAACTGTTTACTGACATAAGATCATAATGTTGAGAATTTTAGTAGTGATTCATAGTAAGGTATTATTTAAGGCTCTTTTCTTGAAAGAATCAGAAAAAAGAGATAAAGTCAATAAGTTCCTCAAATTATCTCCTCCTCCTCCGCTTCATACGACTCTCAGGTACCATATTGCACACAGGAAGTTGAGACTAACATCCTTTTAGAATCATATTGAAATAATGCCTTATTAATTGGTGCCATATTTTCTTTGTCCTGTCAGGAAATATAATTATCTACCAAGTTTTTTAGCAATCAATGGGATTATGACATTAAAAGCCTCTTTTATTTTAAGGTCCCCTGGGAACAAGGAGTTCCTATTGCAACTTAATGAGCAATGGTACATCACTCAGGGATAGTAGCAAGTGCCAGGAAAGGCTGTGATGCTTGCTTCTCATAATGAGCCTTTTCATTCATTAAAAATTAAAGACACAGTGACCATTTCAGGTAGATGTCTGAATTTTATTATTGCCTATATCCCCATTTCTTTTTTAAACAGTACTTTATTTCTCCCCCAATCACATGTTAAAAACAATTTTTAACATTTTGAAAAAGTTTTGAATTCCAGATTTTATCCCTTCGTCTCTCTCTTCTCCCCTCCCCAATACGGTAAACAGTCTGATAAAGGTTACACACGTACAATCATGTAAAACATTTCCATATCAGTCATTTTGTACAAGAAGACTCAAACAGCAACAAAACGAACGTGAAAAATAACATGCTTCCGTTTTTCCATATTCAGACAATATTAGTTCTGCAATTCCCATTTCAGCAGTTGAAAAAAAACCAACTGCTTACTGTGCTGCAATGATGTATAAGCCATTTCTTTGAAGCTCTTTCAGGCTCTTGCTGTTGCAGTCTTCATAATTTGTCAGGAGTAAAACTATGTCATAATAATAAACCAATATTTATGTCACACCCACTATGTAGTAGATACTGTGCTAAGCAGTTTACAAAAATGTTCTTATTTGGTCCTTACAATTACCCTGGGAGGTGGGTGTTATTTTATTTCCATTTTCCATCTGAGGAAACTGAGGCAGATAGTGGGACTGGAGGAAGGCAGAACCACATTAAGTGGGGAGCATCATTTCCCTTAGTCTCAATTCTTTGCTTTTGTTTTGTATTTCTTGAGCTCTGTTAGAGTACTGGATAAGACAGGGAGCATTTCTGTGAGTATTTAACATTCAAACGGTAGATTAATTCTGAGAGAGGTGAGATTCTATTTCAAGGACAGTAGAGAAAACTGTGGCAATAGTAGGAATTGGAAATTCTGGGTTAAGAATCAGGAAAACTTTTATTCATCTTGCCTCCAGGACACTTACACTGTGTGACCTTGGGAAAGTCGCTTCACCTCTTAATATTTTTCAGACTCTGTTTCCTTCATAAGTAAAATCATACCAGTAGTACCTAGCTCACTTTGTGTTGTGAGGCTCAAATGAGATAACATATATGATGCATTTTGCAAACCTTCAAGTATGTAATAGCAGCTGTTATAGCACAGGAAAGTATTATCTGTCAGTTGTTTTCAGTCAGTGGCAATGAGTTTGCAGTCTCTACATCCTCAGGATTTCTGTGTCATTGCTCTTTTATCTACCTCATTTTTTTATATCCTACTCCTCCCCCAAAGTCAGAGGAATATTTATACTTTTAAGGGGAGGGAGAGGTGAAGGGAGGAAGGGAAGGGAACAAAGAGAGAGAGAGAGAGAGGGGGGAGGAGGAGAAAGAGAAGGGGGAGGGAAGAGAGAGAGAGAGAGAAAGAGAGAGAGAGAGAGAGAGAGAGAGAGAGAGAGAGAGAGAGAGAGAGAGAGAGAGAGAGAGAGAGAAAGAGAGAGAGATCATTTTTTTTTTTCCCCAGGAAAACAAACTTGTTCACAAAGAGTGATAATAAGCTGAACAAGATGGAAATAGAAACAACAATCAATAAGTGCAAGGAATTTGAGTTTACCTTAAGAATATTTCATATCAGAAATAATTAAAATGTTGCTAAATTCATACCATAGAAACAACATGTTCAGGCAGAGTAAGAAGGGTATATAGTAATGCACACATATTGATAAATAATTTCGATGAAAACTATCCAACTTATTAATTCAATCAGTTACTGGAATTCAAAGAGAAGAGCAAAACAGACCTTCCTTTCAAGATCTCTTGGTTCTACATTCTAGGAGGGAAGATACTATATAGTGATGTACAAAATTCATCAGACATTCATACAGAGTGCTCTGACAAATGCTGTTGGGGTATGGAAGTGGGTCAGAAAAGGCCTCCTGTTGGCAATGAGACTGGATCTGCGTCTTGAAGGAAGTCAGCAATTTCCAAGGGGGACGTGAGGAGGAGTGCATTACAGGAGTGAAGGGACAAGATAGTGAAGAACAGGAATCAGACCATTTTGGTCGAACCTTCCTTAAACAGGCAGAAGATCACAAGGTCACAAATTTGGAGCCAGGAGTATGACAAGTACCACCTCGTGCATCTCTCTTAATTAAACATTAATTAAAATTCTTCTTAAAAGAAGAAAGACCAATTCTTCTTAAAAGAAGAAAGGTTAAGCCCAAAGTCACTGCTCAGAAGCCCAGTCATTCCAGCAGTCATTCCACTTAAGGGAGCTAGAAAAGTGAACTGTTAGAGTCTGAGACTGCATGAATTAGACTCACTGTGGATATCAATAAGCATGCTGAGTTTTCTCAATCTGTAATTTAACCTGTCTTCTGCCTAAAGAGGCTGTTTCTTCCTACTTCTGAAAATTCCAATGGAGTAAGGATGGAGACTGGGTGTGAAATGAGGCTAGATTTGTCTACTTGAAGAGAGTCTACCCTTTGTAAAGGCAAGGATGTCCTTTTTGATAGGAATGAGGTAAAGAAACTGGGCTAAAGAAGAGCCAGTTGGAGTTCAGGACAGCTGCACAGTTTTTTGTTTGGTTCAGTAGCCAATACATGACTGATACCCAGTTAATTAAAGTTTGCTGCTTTGAAATAATGATAAATGAGGTGATTCGAATTGTCCAATCTTATTGTTTGTTTTGTAGGTATTTATGAGCCGCTACTTCTTGTCCTACTTCAGTGAACCTACCTTCGATGTGAAAATTGCCTTTTGTCAGGTGTGTGTTTCTTACAGGTAAAACAAGGTACAGTATATTCCCTTGTACTTCCATTTTCCCACTTTCACCATTCCATCTTGTCACCCAATAGATAATATACTTGGAATGCAATTATTTCAAAGTATTTCAGAAGACCTAAATGATTATGGCATGGCTGTGGGAAACTCTTTGAGGTTAAGAAAAAATTGATAGGTAGACCACCTCCTTTCCCCACTCAACCCTTTTGGTACCTTTGAGTTGGGATATAGGAGTAAAAGTGGAGATTGACCAAAGCATTGCAAAACTGGCCTTCCTCTTTCTGGATGTGTGTGATATAGTGCTGAAGATGACTTTGAGGGATGATGAGTTCCTTGGCTTCTTTCAGATTACCATGTAGATTATCTCATTGTTTGGGGACCAACATGATGAGGAAATCCCCTTTTTGGTCTCTGAGCAGGAAGAATCACTAACCCAATAAGTCGTGGGCTCTGTGGGACCTTTGCCCTCTCCCTTTCCACCAGGCACATGGATCAGACTGGATTCAGTTCTAGGGAAGCCTTCCCTCTAACAAGGTAGGTTAGACTCCCAGTTTTCACTCTTGGACTCCTTATATTCACCACTCTGACATCCTGGGAAAAGGTTCCTTTAAGCTTAACTTTTAGCTCAGGCCTAGAATGTTTCCCAAATAGGGAGTAAAACAAAGCCTAATCTGCAATATAAATAACACATGGGAGAGGTGAGGTCTTAGCAGTGACTAGAGCTAAGTCAGTGATTGGGCTCATCTTCCTGATGGTGTTCATCTTCTTTAAGAAGCATAGGAGGAGGGGCAGTTAGGTGATACAGTGGATAGAATACTGGACCTGGAGTCACTTTCATGAATTCAAATCAGACCTAAGACATTTACTAGCTGTGTGACCTTGGACAAGTCACTTAACTCTATTTGCCTCAGTTTCCTCATCTGTAAAATGAGCTGGAGAAGGAAATGGCAAACCACTCCAGTATCTTTGCCAAAAAGACCCCAAATGGGGTCAGAAAGAGTTGGACATGACTGAAAATGACTGAACGGCAACAACATGGGAGAGATATTTATTTCCTACACACAAAAGAAATACTTATCCCACAACATTCCCACAAACAGACTTGAACAAAGGGCAGTAATAACTTCTATTTTACCCCCTCTAGGAGGATGATAATTAAGTCCCCAAGAGACCATAAACCAGTCTGTGGGAATGCTGAATAGGCATTCCACATTTCACTTCAGCTCAGCAATGTTCCTCTCAAGATAGAGCTAAGCCAGTGACTTTGCTCATCTTCCTGCTAGTGGTCCCTTTCAAGAAGTATGGGAGGAGTTGTTAGTAATGCCTCCTTGTGCCACTGATAATCAGCTCTGACCAAAAATACTAGAATCTCTGAACCTCTTGAATTCACAAGATGACCTCAAAACCTAGATACCATTCACCTCAGGATCAATGTTAATCTAGCTAAGATCAGGAAAGAAGAATCACAGAAGAGGAGCCCAAAACTCAGGATTAAAAGACTGGCTTTAGATCCCATGTGTTCACAGCCTCATGGTGGCCATGGTGGGAGACAGGGCTAGTTGCCTTTCCCTTAGTCCATTAAAGGAAGTTAGGTGATGTGTCCTACAGGCTTGAGGAGAAAGAGAGAGAGAGAGAGAGAGAGAGAGAGAGAGAGAGAGAGAGAGAGAGAGAGAGAGAGAGAGAGAGAGAGAGATGGGGGGAGGGTGGAAGGGGGGGTCACTTTCTTTTTAAAGGTCCACTGAGTCATGCATTCTTCCTGCTCAGGAGTCAATGAGGTGATTTTCACTTTGTCATAATCCCAAAGCACCCAAGCAGTGAGTCATACACATGGTTAACTGGAAGAAAGCAAATTTTTCCCTTCAGCACTGAGGACCACATGACTAGAAGCAGGAAGGTCTGCTTTGTTCATGCTCTGTTAATTCTCCAGTTACAGAAATAGAGAAAGAGAGAGGGTTCTTGTTTGGCACATCTAGTGTTGAGTCTCTTGATTATTTTCTTTCCACATTTCACTCTTAGCAAAATCTGAGAAGTCTTTGAAAAAAGGCTTATGTTAAGCAACAATTATTTCTAAAACAATATGTCATAACATTTGAAACCTTTAGTTGTTTGGTTTTAAAATATGTATAATTTTCAGAAGTAGTACATTGTTGAATTTGTAAACTACAGGAAATTCTCAAGTGTGGGACATAGTATAGGAGATTCTAGGTGTAATTTCCCATGCCTTATTCATATATACGCATTCTCTACCTAGATTAACAAGAAGAATCACAGGTTATCATACACATGTATGCATGACTTTTTCCCCCCGATCCAAACTGCAGACAAAGAAGAAAGAAGAGCAGAGCTCAGGGCAGAACACTTTGGAACAAAATATGAGGATATAGATTGCTGCAACCAATCTGAAGACAGGGTGGAATAACTGAATGGTGGCTAGGAGCACTGGCTTTCGAGTCAGAAAGATCTGAGTTCAGATTTCACTTCGAACACTTAGTAGCTGTGTCATCCCGATTAAGTTATGAGCCTTCTGGGAAGGATCAGGATACACAAGAGCTCAGCAGCAAACACAGTGAGAGAGCATCCCCTGCTCAGCACAGAACATAATGAGCCACGTTTGGAAGCACCTTTAGAACAGGGGCAAAAGCAACAGAAGAAACTGAAGGGAGACCTGAACTTCATCAAAGACGGCAAAGATTAAGGGGATCTGTCCAGCCCCATAGACATCTTGAAACAGAGTTCCAACTGAAGCTGTCACTTACAATGACCACTTCAGTGACTGAAAGATGTTGCCAGAGGTCTACTTTTCCTTGCTTCCTCTCCCCATCCTTACCAAGTAACAGTATTATATTCTCCTGGCTTCTTTTATCTAATGTTTTCTGTATCTTGATTTTACTTTAAATATTAAAAAGCCAAGAGTTCACTGCAAATGCATAAAACTTAAATTAAGGCAGGGAACTAAACCTCTGTCTGAACATCAGGAATCTTCTTAATTGGGAACTCCGAGTACCATCAGTGTATTGATATCTTTTCATCTGATTTAAACTTTGCAAAACAGGAGAGGAAGTTGTAACATTGTTCTCACAGTCTTTGTGAGAAAGGAAGGAAGGAAGGAAGGAAGGAAGGAAGGAAGGAAGGAAGAAAGAAAGAAAGAAAGAAAGAAAGAAAGAAAGAAAGAAAGAAAGAAAGAAAGAAAGAAAGAAAGAGAGAGAGAGAGAAAGAAAGAAAGAAAGAGAGAGAGAAAGAAAGAAAGAAAGAAAGAGAAAAAGAAAGAAAGAAAGGAAGGAAGGAAGGGAGAAAGAAAGAAAGAGAAAGAAAGAAAGAAAGAGAAGAAAGAAAGAAGGAGAAAGAAAGAAAGAAAGAAAAAGAAAGAAGGAGAAAGAAAGAGAGAAAGAAAGAAAGAAGCAGAAAGAAAGAAAGAAAGAAAAAGAAAGAAAGAAAGGAAGACAGGCAGGGTAGAGATGGAAGAGGCATGGATGATATTCCACTCCACCATTTCTGGAATGGAGAAGAAAGCAGAAGAATGCCACTCTCCAACATCATCTACCAGTGTTACAAAGTAACTTAACTACATAAAGACCTCAGTTTCCTCATTTGTAAAATGAGGAGATTGAACTCAATAGTCTCTATGGTCCCTTACAGCTTTATATTTATGATCGTATGGCATTTTCTTCTCTCCCTAAATGGGTCGAGTATTTTGTGTCTTGTGGCCTAGCATATATGAAGAATAAGCCTGATTATCAAGATATAATAATCCTTTCAATATTTGAAGAAAAGGATCACATTTTTCCTGTCTTGTGTCATCTTCTTTAGCCATGTTTTTATGACAGTTTCTTATCTCCTTAACCTTACTTTGAATATCCTTGAGGTTGCTTCCAATAACTGGGCCCCCAGTGGTAGAAAGTCTTCCACAGTTCCTTCCTCTGATTGAGGAAACATAGAATGGGGAGGGTAGTTGCCTTCTTTTGGACACTCTATTTCTATTAAGACACCCTAAGGTTACAATGACCTTTTTTGATGACCACATCACGTGGTCAATAAGTGCTGAGTTTATAGTCATGGAATTCTTCAGAGAATTTCAGTGGTCATACAATGCAACCTATTCCTCAAGTATAATGAACTCTACAACATACTACTAGTCAATTAGTCATCCAGTCTTTGCTTTCAGACTTTCCTTTTTCTTTCTTTTAGGGAAAATCTACTACATCCCAAGGAAACTGATTCCATTTTTGAAAGGTTTTCTTTATATCAAACCTAAATTTGCCTCTTTGTATCTTTTACCTATTGTTCCTGACTGCCCTTCAAGCCAAAGAGAGTAAGCCCAATCCCTTCACATATTTGAAGACAGATATCATGTGTCCCCTAAGTCTTCCCCAATTCCTTCCACTGATACTCTTATGACACAAACTTGAGTTCCTTTACCATGCTGTTGCCCTTCTCTGGACATTCTCCAGATAATCAATATCCATTTGTGCCACTCAGGAGAGAACACAATTTTTCATAAGTTACCTAACTTGTAGATATACTGTTATCTCCTTTTTCTTGGAATCCTTGCCTAAGATCACATTGGATGTGTTGGCCATCACTAAAACATTTAGTTTTTTCACCGTTGGTATTTAGATATGCCTTTTTCATCCAGATTTGCACATTTTGCTTTTTACTCAGGTTCAGGACTTTAAATATGTGCCTATTAAATTTTACCTTATTGGCATCATTCCAGTCTTTTGAAATTTTTATATGACAATTCTGTCTTTCCAGATTTCAGTTCTCCCTCTCAGCTCCATGTCGTCCTCAGACTTGATAGCCATGTTATCAGTGGCTTCATCCAAATCACTGGATGTGAGAGAACAGGGCCAAAGACAGAGATATGTGGCACTTAGAGATCTTCCTCAAAGCTGATGGATTTATTAATTAACATTCTTTGGGTCTGTCGGTTAAGTGCTTCTGAATACACCTGACTACAATACTATGTGGTCCATATCCCTCCATGAGGTTATTGTGAGAGACTTTGTCAAATATTTTATTAAAATAAGGTATAATCTTGTTTATGGCATATTCCTAATCTTCCAGTCTAATAACCTTGTCAGAAAAGCAATTGAACTTAATTTAGCATGACTTATTCTTTTATAATCTACCTTGGCTTTTATAACCGTTTTCCCAAATGCTCCCAAGAAATCTCAATAATTTTTTCTAAAATTTTACAAGAAACTGACTTTAAGTTTATTGACTTGTAGTGTGAAGGATGTAGTTTCTATTAAAAAATCCAGAGAATATTTATGGTCCTAAAGCAACTGGCTTATTTTTCATGATTCCTTAAATATCATGAATGGCTTCTTTTTTCATGACATCACTTTCCTCAACTCCTTTGTTATAATTCACACCATGTTCCGTGTCTGATTATCTTTCATCTGAATTTTCCTAATACCATCCTAATCCTGACTTCAAGTTTCTCCTCTCTGAAACCCACGCCTTAACATAGTTGTCAAGGTGATTTTCCTAAAGTGTAAGTCTGTCCCCTACTCTCTGTGTTCCAAACGAAACGACCAACTTATAATATATGACATTACATTTTCAATCACCTTGCTTTTGCTCAGTGTGCTCCCATGCTAGAAATGCTACCCCTTCTTACCTCTACCTCTTGGAACTCCCAACTGTCTTCAATGCCTCCTTCAAGAGTCTTTCCCTCATTCCCTTACATGAACACTTTCTATCCCCTACACACGACTGAAATTAATTTAATTTTGTATTTCTCTGATAATTATGTATTTGCCTACAAACTACATCTCACCGATAGAATGTAATGTCTTTGAAAGTAGAGTTTATCAGAATTTCCCATTTCCCTGAGTCAGCAGAGGGGACTGTGGGCAGCTCAAGGCCCCTCAAACCCTTCCTTTTCTTCCCCCTCCTCTACCTTACTGCCCTCTCCTGCCCCCTTCTACTCCTTCCCCTATTTTACCCCGGACCCTCCCCTGACCTCAGGATCCTGCTGCATATAGGTGTGTGTAAGGGGTATGAGGGAGGGGGGAAGAGTCAATTCAGATTGATGCATTTAAAAAACTTGTTCAATGTGTAACATCTGGGGACCATTCACATCTAGGAAGGAGGAGAAAGAAATGTCAGCCCAACTATATAACACTCAGGGGACAAGATATGTGTATTAGAGACAGCTGTTCTGAAAACATTCTGGTTACTAAAGCCTTGCTATTTGTGGAAACATATCTGGTCTCAGTACACCAAGAAGACAAGGTGCTTATATCATGATCCTCAGTATTTGATAACTTCAGTTGTCTCAAGCTTGGTCTCTGTAAAAGCTAATCTTGCTGGAGAAAACTCAGACCTCTCATCTTGGTCATGTTCCATGAAAAATAAAGGTAAACTGAGGCACAGAAAGTGATCATATTGTCGCTTTTTTTAATCTCCTGTGCCTAGCCCTGTGCCTGGTACATAGCAGTGGTTCATGAATAGCGAGTAATTCAGCAATTCCATCTGTAAATGCCCTCATTCCCTCAGGATATGACTCATCTAGACCTCAAGATTTGGACCATGGTTTCAATGTTCAGTTCTGCATATTGGTATGCGATCAGGCTGCTTTGGACAGAAACACAAGCACAGTACATCTGCCTTTTTCTGGCGTCCGTCCATTACCATCAGCCCATTGTCTGAAGGCAAGAGACAGCCTGGTATACTGGATTCAATGCTAGGATTCAAATCTGTGTTTGGTAACTACTTGTTGCATGAGCATGGCTAAACTATTTAACCCCTCAAGTTTTCCCGGCAGCTCATTAGCCTATATGTTAGAGATCAGTTGTGAGTTGTATTAATGGAGTGGATGACCTCCACCAATGAAATCACAGGTAATTCCCCTCCCCTCCAACCCTCTACTGAAAACTGAAAAACAACTCCTTTTTTGATTGGTATGTTGACCCTAGCATATCTTTGAGAAAAGTCACTTCCTTTTTTGGTCTTAGACATTTACTGAAAACCTCAGCTTATAATGGGTTTCTGAAAACAGTCTTATAGGACCATGCCACAATTTCATATTCATCTTCAGTTATCTGTTCTTGATTCCATGCCTTGAACATACATATCCTTTTAAAATTTTATTTCATAATTAAATCTAATTGAAGGACTATCATTTTCTCTAATTCCCCCCTTTCTTCCTCTTTAGAATGATTGGCGATTTTGTCATTAAGCTTTCAATATCAACACTTCTCCATCTTGAGCTTAGTATGTGATTCTAGCTGTCCTGTTTGTAAAGTCTGGATATCTACTCTGCTAAAGTCTAGAATTATTCCTAGCATTTTCTCCCCTCACTGTCATAAAATCTAAGATGACATGAGCACTTTTTCTGAGTTTTGTTATTTCACTTTCACCAGCACACTTTTAGTTGAAGTTCTATGATATTATGAAGCAAGGCACTTGTAAGCCATTGAACACTGAACAAAAGGAAGTTCACTTTGTCATAACCCAGCAAGGATAAACAAGGATAGGAAGTAACCTTTAACTCCCTTAGATATCCATGCCCTTCCTCACAAAGAAGTTACTTAATTGCACAAATACTGTTTGAATCAGCAACACCTCTACAAGGCTTGTATCCCAGAGATATCAATGAATAATGAAAAGAACCTACCTAGATATCTAAAAACACATATATTTATAGCAACTCTTTTCATAATACCAAAAATTGGTAACTAAGATAAGTCTTTAGCAATTGGAGAATGGCTAAACAAATTATGGCACATGAATTCTATTATGCTGTAAGAAATGATGAATGGGATTGTTTTAGAAATACTTGTGTGGACCGATGCAGAGTGAAGGAGAATTGTATCTGCTATAACATCAACATTGTAAAAATGAGTAATTTTGAATGATTTAAGAGCCATGATTCTGGACAATTGAAGATGAGGAATTCAGAAGGAGACATACTTGGACATGCAAAAAATTCATTTTTCTTGACTATGGATATTTGTTAACGTTTAGCATTTTCTTTTCTAGTTCTGTGAAGTGGTTTAGAAATTTTTAAAAATGCTTATTATTTGAAAAACATCTGAAAAAAGAAAAAGATGGACCTATGTGGCCTTAATCTACTTAGGATCTTTCAAACACTGCACAATTTCCCAGGTTGTTCCTCCTGAACAATTCCATGTCCATCGCATTCACTATTTATCTTGTATGCTTGTAAAATACTTATTTTGAAATATTTTTATGTTCCTCGATACTGATGGACTAACTCAAAGTGTTACCTGTTCAACTGCATGCCATAATTCTAGCACTATTTGTTTTGATCCATTTTCCCCTAGTATATCTGGTTAGATAGATCTCTTTCAAATGACCATGGAATTCATTGAGAAGGTTTTCTAACATTACAGGGATGGATCAATATAATGCTATTCAACAATGGAACCATTTAGAGAACCTTGTTATCAATTCTTCTACTGGAGATTTGTGTGAAATAGCCTTTATGACATTTGGTGAAGAATTTAGATGAAAATATCTCTGCTCACTTGTTAATAGCAGAGCACTGAACAAAGATAGCTGAAAGTTGTTTTTATTTTAGACATTAGACATGACTGGTTTAAGGAGAATCTTTTGTTGTAGCATTTCAAATGAACATTAGCCATCAGTGAATGATTAGACTTGGTAGGTTTTTGAATTTGTTATACTTCTCTTTGAGTTATGTTGCTGTGAAGGTATGCTATACTTTAGAAAATCATATACATATTCCTTTTCGTGGGACCCTCTGTACAAGTACAGACTAGCATAGAAAAGATTTAACAGCTATGGGCAAATGGCTTAATGGTTTATTTTTCTTTTCAAGAAATTGCTGTTGAGGTATTTTGCTTTTTCATTGCCTAAATTTTCCCCTTTATCCTTCCACCTCACCTCTCTCCCCTGTCAAAAGCCATATTAAGATAAAAAAAAATTTAAAAAGAAAAAGCAAAAAGAATTAAGAGGAAAATTGAGCAAAAATAAATTAATACATTGGAAAAAAAAATCTGACAGTGTATGCAATGGTATACCCTTGAGGACTTCCCCTCGTGCAAAAAAAGGTAGAGTAGGAAGACATAGCATCAGATCTGACCTTTGGGACAACGTTGTTCTTCTAAATTTTACAGCATTTATTCTTATAATTTTGTGGTTATTTTTTCCTTTTCTATTATTTTAGTCATTTTCATTATTTCCTTGACTCTGTTTGCATCACTTGTCAGTGATGTATTTATCAGTTCATATAAGTCTATGCACTGTAATATTTTATTACATTCATGTATCATAATTTCTTTAGCTGTTTCCCAATCAAGGGACATCAGCATTGCTTCCAATTCTTTACTATGCCAAAAAGTGTTGGTAAAAGATTTTGTTGTTTATGGAGACATTCTTTTTCTTACAGTGCTTATTGTATAGTAAGTGCTTAATAATTTCCTTTCTCTCTCAGTCTCTTGTTCTTCGTTTTTCCCCCTCCTTTATTCTTTCTTCCCTTTCTTTTGTTTCTTTCTATATTATCTATTTTCTTTAGTGTTGCCTTCCATTACATTATCATTATCATGTCTATTCATCTTTTCCTTATTCATTGTTCCTTACAGTGAAAGAAAATTCTATTATAGTCAGATTCTCCAATCAATTCCCTGAATAATGGGCTCATTATTTGTCCTTTTGTTTTCCTTTATGAAAGTTTCATGTAATCAGTAATTCACTTCATCTTCTGTAACTGCCTCTGTCTCATTTGGTTAAAAATATATCACATCAGCATAACTGAGAAGTGTATGATCTGTTCTTCTTTAATATTAAAGTTATATCCATTTGGAACATATCAGGGAATATGGTATAAAATATTGGTAAAAGCCTAATTTCTGCCAAGATTTCCTTTCAGGTTGTCCAGCTGTTTTTGTCAAATAGAGAGTTTTTCCCCTAAATACACCTTTGACTGTGTGGGTATGTCTGTGGATGCATATATACAGAGAGAGATCTATATATGTATATGTGTGTATACACACACAGTTTGTTGAACAGTGGATTATTGAGTTATGCTGTTTCTGAGTCTTCCTTATCTAATCTGCTCCATTGATCTACTTCTCTATTTTTAAATCAATAAACCATAGTTTTAATCATTACTAGTTTGAGGACTAGAAGTACTGTTGCCTCTTCATCTTTTCATGTTTCTGTCATTTCCCTTGATATCCTTCATATTTTCTTTTTCCCAATTGAATTTTGTTATTCTTTTATCAAATTCTATGAAGTACCCCTTGATCATTTGATTTGGGTAGCACTAATATGTGAGCTATGGTAATAATGCCATTTTTATTATATGGGAATGGCCCATCCCTGAGCCCTGATTATTCCTCCAGTTTTTAAAGTTGTTCTCCATTTCATTGAGCGGGAACATTTTGTAATCGAATCTATACAAATAATTTTTGTGCTTTCATAAATTGATTCCTGGATACTTGGTGGCATGACTCAGAAGTTTTTCTGTTCTTCCAGTTATCTCTGCTGTGCAAGCCATAAATTCTACTTTCACAGTTCTTAGTTCTCTTTTAAATCATTCAGGAGCATTTTTCTGTTGTTGTGTGCTGTCTCGGAAATCCACAGATTCCTCTGCCCCGTCAGTCATTAATTCATTTTCCTTTGTCTTGTGGTATTTATTCATAGATGTTTGCACCCTTTTAGCTCATCTGGAGGCCCTGTTTACATTCACTATTAATATCTTCCATGCTGATTTATCTACTAGATTCAAAGTGTCTAAGTTTTATTTCTGAGATCTTTGATAATTTTAGTTTTTAAATTTATTTTTCTGTTTTATGATCTTTCTGACTACCCCTTTAATACTAGTTTCCCTGGAGGCTGGACCTCAAACACATCTCAGCTTCTTCTCATGATGGACAGTTGTGTTTCTTTTTCAAGTCATTTCTGGCGGTACAGACCTGACTCCAGTTGGATGCTGAGTTTTCTCCCAGGCTTGGTAGAGTGCCATGAAATTGTTCCTTAGTTCTCTGGATGAATTCTATTGCTGAGGTCCAGTGCTGTCACTCTGTTTTCCCATCCAGGATAAGCTTCTATCTCTTGGTATTCCATGGTATTCGTGTATGTGTTATGGAGGTAGAGTTAAGTTCCTTTGCCAACCCATGGGTCAGCTTGTATAGCCCTGTAGGAGTTTGTGAGTGGTGGAAGATGAGGTGCTTAGCACGTTAGGATGAAGAGAGAGATCATTAGTCTTCTCTGTTAGTTCACTGGATCATCACTTCATTGGCTTAGTGTCCCAGATAGAGAGGTAGTTGAAACTGTTTCATCTCTTGGACATAATGACTATGTTGGGGAGGTTTGAGAGGTTTTGAAGATTAGAGAACATGTCCTCCCTTTTGATAATTGCATGACTTGGAAGTTTTGAGCTGATAATTTATTTACAGCTTTTATTTACCACAAAAATGATGCTACTAACTTTTCTTTCACAATTCCAAATTGCTTTTCAAAACAGTTGGCCCAAGTCATAGCCCCACCAAGAATTTCTTCATTTGCTTATCTTCTCATGGCCTTCTAATGTTGACTCTTTTTGCCTTTTATCATCTTTGTCAATTTGATCGATGTGGAGTGATAATTCAAAATTGTTTTCATCTGTAACATTGTGCAGAGTCACAGTGACATTGTGTGGTGATCAACTTGGATAGCTCTTCTCAGCAATACGATGAACTAAGACAATTCCAAAAGAATTATGATAGGAAATGCTATCCACATCCAGAGAAACAGCTAGGGAGTCTGAATGCAGATCAAAACACGTTATTTTCACTTCTTTTTGTTTTTCATGGCTTTTCCTTTTTGTTCTGTTTCTTCTTTTACAACATGACTCATGTGGAAATATATTTAACGCAATTGCACATGTAAAACAGATGTCAGATTGCTTGACATCTTGGGGAGGGAGAATTGGAGAGAGGACAAATTTGAAATTCAAAATCTTATAAAAAATGAAATTACATATATTTGGAAAAAGTAAAATACTATTTACCAAAAAAAAAAAAAAAGTCATTGCCTTTTATATCTTTCTTGCCAAATTGTCTTTGACTTGTGTATGTGTGTATCTTCCACATCTGCTATTTTCTCTTCTAGATGTAAGTGTGGGAACTCTGAATAGGAACTCCAAATGTACTTTTCTGATGTTATCAATCAGGTTTTTAACTCGTGTGGTATTTCTGTCCTCTTATCTGTGGTTTCAGCCTTAGCCGTTACGTATCTGGAACACAATTCCTTATCTTAGCTTTGAGGGGATAGAGATTCATGGAAAATAACTATTCATATATTTTCCAGATCATGTGACCCATTTCATTAATTTTAAATCACTAAAATATCAGCTGTCATCTAATCTAATCCTTCTAAATGAGGCAGCTAAGACCAAGAACAACTGATTTGCCACCCTATGTCAGAGTCAGACTCAGAACCTGGGCTTTGACTTCCAGACCCCAGGTTTTTCTACCTTGCTACAGAGACATCTGTTCCATAGAAGCTGGGCATCCCCCAAATAATTGAATTCAACCCATTATCAGTAGTTTCCATGTGAAATAAACTTCCTTTACAAAGTTATTTTAGGTCAATAATAAAACAATATTTTAGGTTATCCTTACATTTCTGACTGACCTCAGTTCTATTTTTAGGACAGACATAAACATCGATGATATATAAATTTAGGAGAGATGATGAGTCACCATTAGGATTTGCATAAACAGCAGCCTTTCCTACATTTCATTATCATGCTACTGGTTCCTTCTTCTTATTTTTTGTTTTTCATTCTTCCTGACAGGGATTTGATAAACAAGTGGATGTGTCATATATTGCCAAACATTACAACATGAACAAAAGCAAGGTAGACAACCAGTTCTACAGTGTTGAAGTGGGAGATTCAACGTTCACAGTCCTCAAACGCTACCAGAATCTAAAGCCTATTGGTTCTGGGGCTCAGGGAATAGTTTGGTAAGTTGAACAAGTGTTATCTTTTCCTTTCGCTAGCAAAGAAACAATCAACCAAAGACCACCATCAAAACCAAAAAACTCATTGGAGGGAGAAAAATTCATTCTGCCAAAGAAAGCTTCTGTCCCCACTGAACATGAGTTTACTGCTAAAATTTGCAGATATACAGGAGAAAGGCTATTGCGAGTAACTCTTAGGCTCTGATGTTTCAGTATTTATATTGCAAAAAATAAGTCTTAGCAAGGAAGTAGATGACATTATAAGTGCTAAATAAGGTCCCTCTGAGGCATAAATGAGAATGCAAATATTTTTGTGTTTAGTATTAAGTGCCACTAAAAAAAAAAAATAAATTCTGATACCTATTTGGAATGTAAGTGAGATCTGTCAGTGTGTCTGCTGAAGATTTCTAAAATGGGGATCTTTTTGTGGGGAGAATACTTGTTTTGGGCTCAAAGTCCAATTTTGTCTCTTGGACAAGTTAATTTTTCTGGGCATCAGTTTCCTTGTCTATTAAATGAAAGGGTAAGATTACATGAACTTTAAGGTCCCTCCCAATCCTCAATCTATATTCCTATGTGACTATAGAAGATAGGATTCGAAAGATTACAAGCTGAGGTCTAACTTAGATGATTAAAAACATTGAAGAATTGTGGAATCTCAGAGCTTGAGTGTTTATCTAGTCTAGTGGTTGTCAAACACTCTTAAAAATTATTGAGGAAACACCCCCCCCCCCAACCAAGAGCTTTTGTTTAAATGGGTTATATCTATCAACATTTTACCATATTAGAAATTAAAATATCTTGATATAATTATGAAAATAATTTTGACCCTTTAGCTCCAGGATGGGTATTAAGAACTACTGGTGGTCCCAGACCACCCTTTGAGAACCTTATTCTAGTTCATTCTCTATACCATGTCCAAGAAGTTGTCACCCAGTTATTAGCGGCAGAGAACCTACTACTTCCTGAAGAAGTCTTGTTGGGAGATTAGAGAAGTAGAAGGAGATTTGATGAAATAAGACTGTTGGTTTAAGTGTTCTGAGAACTCAATAGAAAAGTTTGTTTTTTGACTCTATAAAAAATTATTTTGCTTTAAATAAGATTGCCTTGGTATTAGGTACCCACTGATATAATTGAAACGACAATGATGGTAACAGTAATAGTTCATGTTAATATGTTCTTGGAAAATTTTCATAATATTTTATGTACATTACCTCATTTGAATTTCATAACATAGGTAGGTATTATTCCATTTCCATTTTACAGATAAAGAAATTGAAGCTCAGAAAGAGTGATTTGTCAATGCTCACACAGCTACCAAATGTTTTAGGAAAGGTTCAAGGTCAGGTCTTGCTAACTTTAGGTCAAACAATCTATCCATTGAAATGTACTATATCTCATAGGGAGGTAAGAAAACCTTGAAATAATTATTTTGAGAACATTTTTGTTCTAATATTTAATAGTGCAGAGATTTGAAAGTCCACTTCCAGGAGTTTTGCATGGTGGTGTTTTAAGCTGACTGTTTGGTTGTCATTTTCCACTGATGAGTGGAAAAGAATAACCCTTTCATTTCCTTTAAATAAAGTGTAGTGAGGCTCACCTATATAGTGAGGCCCCATATGCTGTGAGGCCTATCACCTCATGCAGCGTGGAGGTATCATCAGGTGTAACTCAAAGGGGAGCAGAATAGATATCTCTAACCTTTTCTTCTCTTCCCCCACCACTCTTTCTCCATGGGAGACTTTAAGTCCTGCCTGGAAGGGAAGCAAGAGATTGGAGCCAGAGTTCCTCAGAGATATCTTTCCTCAGAGATAGGGGGATACTGGGTTAGAATTATATCTGTCTGTTCCCTTTGATATTATAGGTCCAGAGGATATGATCTGGTTCAGTCTAACTCTGATGTGTCATTATTAGGGGAAAAGATGACCCCAAGCTTTATATCTTAGACTTGAACCCTTTATCCCCAAATACAAATTCCACAACGAACAAACATTTTGTTGTTGAGTTGTTTCAATTGTATCCAACTCTTTCATGACCCTATTTGGGGTTTTCTTGGCCAAAGTGCTGTAGTGGTTTGCCATTTCCTTCTCTAGATCATTTTACAGATGAAGAAACTGAAGAAAACAGGACTAAATGACTTACCTGGGGTCACACAGGCCATATGTGAACTTGGGTCTCCTGACTCCCAGCCCAGTGCTTTATCAAATGCACCACCTAGTTGCCCTGAACACACATAGCAAACAAATCTATTTATTAAATCAGAGAAGGTGTACATAGGACAGACAATACAGAATGAAGAAACTCTCCCCTTAGCAGATTACTCCATTGAACTAGGAGAGTTCTAGCTCTCACCCAAGGGGTAACTCTCCATTGTCTCTGGAGTAGAAATCTAGGGATAAGGATAATGATCTCTTGTTTTTCCAGTCTTTTCCTTCAGCTACCTGAAGTGGGGTTGGCCTTTTACATTCTCCCCCTGAAGCTGGAGGCAGAAACTCTTATTGAAAACTCAAATACTTGATGAGAATGAAAACCTTTGTTCTCTACCAACTCTGCCCCTCCCCTCAAACAGGACAGAGATTTCACCTCCACTATTAAGCAGAGAGTCATAGAAAAATGGGCTTTAGATAGTGGAGTCAGGGCAACCTAGATTTAAACTCTACCTCAATTCTATCCTGTCTGGCAAATCACAGTTTTGTGGCCCCAGAAAACAATCTTTAAGACTGAACCTTGCAGAACTGGGCCATTGGTAGGGAAGTTTCCTCATCAGGGAATTCTGTACACTGATGCAATTGCATGTCCAGACCAGGCATTAAAACAAAACATTAAGTGATAGATGACATAAGCTACATTTTAAAGGTTTGGGACCTCTAGGTCCTCAAGTGAAGCCCTCTGACTAAATCCAAACTTAACAGAACAAATTCCCTTAATAAAAGGATGTGTGGCCTTGAGGCCACAGGTTCCCCACCCCTGGTTTAACTCCTGCTTTAGAGTCCATTCGTTCAATATGGGGTTTCTGAAAGTTCATGAAAAAAGAACCTTTATTTTCATGCATGTTTCCTTTAAGCAAAAATACAAAATGGAAAACCTTTTCCAAAAGAGGTCATTATTGCCAACTATACTGGGAAAAGTACTTTTTTCACGTGTGGTGATATTTATTTTATTTCTCAACTTCTCATTGTTTTATATGGTAGATTAAATTAAAATGTTCATAGTACTTTGAGTTCTCCATTGCCAGATGACCTTTCTTACATGATAATCCTGTTCTTTGCTTCAAACAAATGAACCATTGATCACAGAAACAAAATAAAGACACTTCTGATGCTTTTGGTTTCCAAATAATTAATGAAGAAATAAATGCTTCACTATGTGAGCTAATAAGTATCTTCATTTCCAGGGAGAAACTGTAGTAGTCAGTAAGATGATCAACTAGTAAGTGACCAAGAGCCTACTGAACCAATCGTTTTATGAGGTTCCCAACCATCAGCAAAAAACCTGCCCAACATTTTCCTTTTTTTTACCAACTCATAAAATTAATATTTAATGGATCTTTAATTTCATTAGGGTAGATATTGTTATAAGATCATAATCTCCAATGATTTAGAATGACTTAATTTTAAAGTCGAACAATATTGGTGTAAAAGAGATAGACTTTGTAGTAGTAAGAATTCTGAGATCACCAAATGATGTACAGTTTCCCAGATGTGATCCAGTCTGTCTTTCTCCTATTAAATTCCAAGACAAGGTCATATGCTGATCATAACTTACTATAACATAGGAAGACTTTAAATAAACAAAAAGGAAGTAAGAGAACAGCAGAGAGAGAGGAACAGGAGGCGATTCTTTACGGTTTATTTTCATTTTAGTTTTACCATTTCAGCACTGTGCTAGGGATCAGCTCCTACTTTCTTCCGTGTTAATCTGAGTTGGTGCCATATGGTACCTTACTCTTATAGAAACCAGTTGTTGCCAAACTCAGGTCATTCTTTAATTGTGAGCAAAGCTGGAAATGGCATTGTATCAACTGAGAAGTCAGAAAATTCTTTCCTTCTCTTGCTGACATTTTCTTTTTCTGGCATTTATAAGTAATCTTATCTTGAGAGATACCAAATCAGATAAAAGAAAGCTAATGCCAAGATTTTTAAATTCAACTCAAATTCTAAGAACTCAAAAAATAAAATAAAGTTTGGTGACCAGAACATATACTCTGACTTAACCATGAATAATTTCTGATTAAGAGATTAAATATCTTTGCCTCAATTTCTAGTCAGAAATAAATATGTCAAAATGGTAATTTTAAAGTAGATACAGTAAGTTTGATGATGGTATAAAGATTTTCTAGTGTCTATAATGTCTAATACTTAGCTGGCATAAATAAATAAAATAAAAGTTGAATTAATTACTAATATAATAAGATAAATTCTTTAAATAAAATACACTCCTAAAAATGAATTCATTGGATTCAGCCCATATGAAGTTGGAAAAAATTTCCCATTTCCCCTCCTTAAGGGCTACTATTTATATTTTCAGAAAAATATGCCAGATCAGTGCTTCTGTCCACACCCTAAAGAACAGACTACTTAAGCAATTACACTCCTGTGCAGTCCAGGACTTGGCAGAGTTGTCAATATATAGCAATAACATTTTATCACTAGGATTTCATTTCATCCTTTCAACAATATTGGAATTAGATGCTATTATTATCCTCATTTTACAGATGAGAAAAAAGATGAGCACAACAGAAGCTAATGCCTTGGATCAGTGTCTGAGATTAAATTTGAACTCTGATCCTCTTGACTACAGATCCATTATTCGATCTGCTGAGTTACCTTCTTGCCCCTAGATGCATCTTAGTTATCCCATGAAAGATGACCATACTGAAAGAGAAAGGAACTTGAAAGTGTGCCCTAAAATTGTAGGAGGTAACCTGGGAAAAGCACTGGATTTGGAAACAGAGGGAATACTAGGAGTCCAATATATACTGTTACCAATGTAGTTTGGGACCATTCAACTTCTCAGGGCTTTAATTTATTTATATGTAAAATGCCAGGGAAAGGTGTGTGTGTGTGTGTGTGTGTGTGTGTGTGTGTGTGTGTGTGTGTGTGTGAGAGAGAGAGAGAGAGAGAGAGAGAGAGAGAGAGAGAGAGAGAAGCACATTCTAATGGTCCCTTTTATCTCTAAATATGTGATCCTTTGATCAAGAAATGGGAGTAAGGGGAGAGGGAATGAAGCCAAGAAGGCAGAGTGAAGTGAGTATTTCTTTTGAACTCTTCCAGACCAACCCTCTAAATGACTTTTAAAAAGCAGATCAAATTAAATTTTGAGTAGGATAACAAACCAAGTCTCAGTGAGCCATTTTCCAGCCAAGGGTAACTTAGGAAAATGTAGGATTATTCAGGAGTGTGGTGTAGTACAAGCAACATTAGCTGTGTGGCTTGGAGGAGGCAGCAGCAACAGAAGTGGTAGCAGAACCAGTGATAGCACTGGAGGTGCTTAGGGATGGTAAAGGGATGAAACTGCTGATCAGAAAAAAGATTACAGGAGACTCTTGTGTTATCACTGAGCAGAGCACAATGCTACCATAAAAGTCAAAGTCAAGAAAAAGGTTGGGAAAAAATGTGCAAACAGAAAAAAAAAAGAAGAAGAAGAAGATTCAAACTCAGAAGAAGATAATGATTTGAAAATATCTATAGGCAAAAAGCCTTAAACAGAATGCAAATTGGACACAAGTACAACAAGAATTCCCAGAAGAGCTAAAGAAAGAAAATTTTTAAATAAAAAAATCTAACATAATCTACTGCATTTTCCTCTCAAGTGAAAGCAATCAGATAAATACATATGGCAAGGTTTATCCATACTGTGTGCCATCTGTTATATTGGTAGACTCAGGCATTTTTCCTGCCGCCTCTTTCTCATACAGTTCAGACAGCAGTATATACTCTCATGCCCACATTGGGAACCAAGCCCAACTTTAATATAAAGTTCAAAGTCAAGAAATATTTTGAAAAAAAAACGAGCAACTAACAACAACAAAAGAACCTGACCATAAAAATCTACTTGGTGAAGGGGAAGATAAATACACAAACTCAGAAAACAACACATGTCAAAAAAGCTACAAGCAAAGGATCAAAGAAAAAAAATGTGGAGTTTGACATAAGCCCAGCCAAGGATTCCTTGATGAGTTAAAAAAATTTTTCCAAAATCAAATAAGAGTAGTAGAGGAAAATTTGGGGAAAAATGAGAATGCTGTAAGAAAATTATGAAAAGACCAATCATTTTATGAAGACAGCTTATAAAAGAGGCACATAAAATGCTGGAAAAAATAATGACTTAAAAAATAGAATTGGCCAAATGGTAAAAGAGGAACAAAACATCTCTGATGAAAATAAATCCTTAAAAACCAGAATTGACCAAATAGAAAAAATGGTACAAAAGCTTACTGAAGAAATCAATTCCTCACAGAATGAAGCAGACCATTTACTTCTTGTTTGGTTTTATGGTTTATCTCACTCATTTTAATTCTTCTATTCAACATGACTAACGTGAAAATGTATTTAACAGGAATGTATGTGTAAAACTTATATAAGATGACACACCATCTTAGGGAGGGATTGAGGAGAGAGGGGGGACAAAGGGTAGGAAGAGGAAAAATCCAAGATATATGGAAAGGATTGTAGAACACTGAAAACAAAATAATTTTTATAAAAAGGCAAAGAAAAAACAATTCCTTAAAAATTAGAATTGGGCAAGTGGAAGCTAATGACTCCATGAGGCATCAAGAAACAATAAAACAATGAAAAAACAGAATACAATGAGAAATATCTCTTTAGAAAAACAATTCACCTGGAAAATAAATTGAGGAGAGATAATTTAAGAATCATTGAACTTCCTGAAAGCCAAGATTAAAAAAATCCTATGCATCATGTTTCAGGAAAGTATAAAGAAAAACTGCCCTGATATCCTAGAACTAAAGAGTGAAATAGAAATGGAAAGAAACCACCAATTACCTCTTGAAGGAGATCTCAAAGTAAAAACTCCCATGAATATTATAGTCAAATTCCAGAGCTCCCATGAAAAAGAGAAAATATTGCAAGCAGCCTGAAAGAGACCACTCAGATGTCATAGAGATTTTTAACTATTAGCAGCCTCCACATTAAAGGAATGAAAGACTTGGAATATAATATTCAGAAGGCAAATGATCTAGGATTACAACCAAGAATCACCTACCCAGCAACACTGAGTATAATGTTTCAAGGGGAAATGGATATTTAATGAAATTGGTACTTTCAAATATTCCTGATGAAAAGAACAGAGATGAATAAAAAACTGGACTTTCAAATTCAAGACCCAAGGTAAATATTTAAAAAAAAAATACAAAAGAGAAGATGATACATGTAACTCCTAAGAACATTATCATTATTCAGGCAGTTAGAAGTACTCTACATAGATAGAAGACATGGGAGTGAATAGATTATGTTAAGATTATCTCAAAAAAATGGATGGACAAGAAACAGGGATGCACTGGAAGAGGGAGGTGGGAGAAGAATGGAGAAATTTATCTCACTTTCATGCATTATTAGGCACTTAAGAAAGCTTTTACATTGGAGGGGGAAATGGGCGAGTAATGCTTGAACCTCATTCTTATCTGAATTGATTCAAAGAGAGAAGAATACACACACACACACACACACACACACACACACACACACTCCTATCTTATCCAACAGGGTAGTAAAAGGGAAAGAAGATGAGAGAAAGAGAGTGAATGATAAAAGGAGGGAGAATTAAGGGAGGCAATGGTCAGAGGCATAATAGACTTTTGAGAAGGGACAGAGTTAAAAAAATAGAGGGAGGGATAAACAAAATAACATAGGATGGAGGGAAATGAAGAGTTAATATAATCATGACTGTGAATATGACTAGGATGAAATCATCCATAAAACAAGCAGATAACAGATCAGATTAGAAACCAGAATCCAACAATGTATTGTTTACATTATGAAGCAGAATCTATTATACTTTAGCTAAAGTTTATAAAAAGGTAGTGGTAGATATCATGATCGGAGACAGAGCAAAAGCAAAAATAGACCTAATAAGCAGAGAAATTACATCTTGCTAAAAGGTACCATACACAATGAAGTAATAACAATACTATATATGTACCAAATAGCGTAGCAGCTAAATTCTTAAAGGAAAAGCTAACTGAGTTATAGAAAGAAATAGAAAGTGAAATTATAATGGTGGGGGACCTCAACTTTTTCTCTGAGTTAAATAAGTTTAGCCATAAAATAAATAAGAAGTTAAAAGAGATGATAGATGATAGATGATAGTCAAAGAGATGAAAAAGATGAATGGAAACAGAAAGGATGATACCCTTTCTTAGTTTCGCAAAAATGGACCATGTATTTGGGCATGAAAATCTCACAAACAAATGTAGGGAAGTAGAAATATTAGATGCACTCTGTTTTTGGACCATAATGTAATAAAAATTACATCTAATAAATGACCTTGGAAGCATAGATTAAAAATTAATCTATCCTAAGTAATTTAATCCTAAAGAATGAGTGAGTTAAAAAACAAATCATAGAAATAATCAATAACTTCATTAAAGATAATAACATTGAACTAGAAAACAAATCTTAGAAACAATCAATAATTTTATTAAAGATAATATACCAAAATTTGTGGGATGCAGCCAAAGCAATACTTACGGGAAATTTTATATCTCTAAATGAATATATGAATAAAAGAAAGGAAAAGCAGATCCATGAATTGGGCATGCAACTAAAAAAATACTAGAAAAAGAACAAATTATACATCCCCAATCAAAGATCAAAGTAGAAAACTTGAAAATCAAAAGAGAGATTAATGAAACTGAAAGGAAAAAAAACTCAGCCCATTGAACTAATAAATAAAGCTAAGTAGATAACCTTTAACTAATTTGACTTAAAAAAAGAAAGAAGAAAAGCAAATTACCAGTATCAAAAATGAAAAAGGTGAATACAACACCAATAATGAAGAAATTAAAGCAGTTTTAGGAATTGTTTTGCCCATCTATATGCCAGCAAAACTGACAAGCTCAGTGAAATGGATGAATATTTACAAATGTGTGAATTTCCCAGATGAACAGAAAAGGAACTGGAATACTTAAATAATCTTGTCTTAGAAATTTAAAAAATTGAACAAACCATAAATGAGTTCTCTGAGATGGATTTATAAGAGAATTCTATCAAACATTTAAGAAAAAAATCAATCCCAATCCCATAAAACAATCCCCTTTATGACACAAATATGGTTTGGATACCTAAAGAGGGAGAGCAGAATCACAGAAAGAAAACTATAAACCAGTTTCTGTAATGAAATTCTGTAATGTAAATGTAATTTCTGTAATGAAGACTGATGCAAAAATTTTAAATAAAATACTAACAATGAGATTATAACAATGTATCACAAAGATCAAACACTATGACCAGGTGGGATTTATGCAAGGAATTCAAATCTGGTTCAATATTAAGAAAACTATAAGCATAATTTATCATATCAATAAAAAAGCAACAAAAATCATATGACTATATCAAGAGATGCAGAAAAAGCTTTTTGAGAAAATATCTACTTCTATTAAAAACACTAGAGAGAATGGGAATAAATGGAGCTTTCTTTAAAATGATAAGCAGTTTCTAAAACCATTAGCAAGCATTATATGTAATGAGAATAAACCAAAAATCTTATATTAAGATCAAGAGTGAAGCAAGGATGCCCATTATCAATACTGTTATTCAATAATTTGTTAGAATAGCTGAGTTCACATTTAGCTTCAGAAACTTAGTAGTTGGGTGTCCTTGGCTAAGTCATTTGCCCTGTTTCCTCATCTGTAAAATGGAAATAATAGTATCCACCTTCTAGGATTATTGTCAAGAACAAATGAGATGATATGTGTGTGCCCCTTAAAACTATTATAATTTTTAGTATTGATCAAGCTCTATGTTCCAATATACTTATACAAAAACTTACATTATAAAGTTATATCAAGGTTATTATAATTTTATCATTAATTTGACATTACTATTTAGTATTATATTCCGTTAAACTGAACTGATCATTGAATTTCAGAACTATGTGATATAGTTACCCATGTTTAAATTTTATGGATCAACTTATAGAACCATTTGTAATAAAAAAAAAATGAATCATTCAATAAACATGCATTAAAAGCCTATGTGTTATCCACTATGCAGGGTACTGTGGATACAAAGACAAAAAGAAATTATCCCTTCCTTTAAGGAGCTTATGTTCTAACAGGGATAGCAACATGAGTGTGTGTGTGTGTGTGTGTGTGTGTGTGTGTGTGTGTGTGTGTGTGTGTGTTAGGACAGGGATAGGAACTGTATCTGTGATTGCATCTCCTAAAAGTGAATTGAGAGAGTAAAAATGCAGAGCGACACATACATTCTTGGTTATGTCCAATGCGGGCATTTGTTTTGCTTAATTATATTTATTTGTTGTAAACATTTTAGTTTTTTTTTCTTATCCATGGGGAATGAAGGTGAGAGGGAGAGAAAACAGATTTTTATCAAGATAAAACAAAATTGGAATGACAATAATATTGCTTTCCAGTTATATCAGAATTTTTTGTTAAATATATTATTATTTCCTAGGTAGTTTATAATTTGGGGTTTATCAAACATTGGATTATTTAGTTCAGTCTCTGATTCTTCTTTGTCTATTCTGTTCCACTGATGTGCTTTTCTATTTTTTAACCACCACCAAATGGCTTATGTGGTTATTGATTTCTTGTTTAGTTTAAAACTTTGAAAAACTATCCCACTTCATTGCTAACTTTTTAAAAATTATTTTCCTTGATATTTTAGATTCTTTTTTTGGTTCTTTAAAATAATTTTGTTATTTTACTTGCTCCATAATAAATCCTTTTGATAGTTTGATTGGCATTTACAAATTAACTTCAAAGAACCTTCATTTTTATTATATTGACAGAATACAGCCATAAACATTGGATAGTCCTTCAGAAACTTGTTATTCTTTATTTCTTTAAGAAGTGTTCCATACTTATATCTATCTAGATATCGAAAATATTTTGTTATATTTTGTCAGATATTTTTATGGATTTAGTGGTTATTTTGCATTGTACTTCCTTTTGTGTTACTGTCTCGGAATTTTTTTATAACTATTTAGGAATTCTGTTGATTTTTGTGGGTTTTGCAATTTTATTGAAGCTACTGTCTTAATTAGTTTCTTTACTGCTTTGTTAAGCTTTTCTAAGTAAGGAATTTGCTGTCATCAACAAACGAGGATAATTTTATTTTTTCTTTGCCTATCATAGTTTCATATGAACTAGAGTTAGTAGGGACCTTAAATATCAATTACTCTAACCCTTTCATTCATAAGGCACAGTGAAATTAAGTCTCTTTTGTTTATCTTATTGCTAGCATTTTTATAACTATGCCAAATAATGGGGAAGCAGGAAAAGGAGATAGTCTTTATTCACTCCTCTATTTATTAAGTCTCTAGTGCTTTCTCATTATATGTAATGCTAGCTTTTGGTTTTAGATAATACTTTTAATCTTAATTTTTTGAAGTTCCCTCTATGTTCCATACTTTTTTAGATTTTTTTTTTTTTACAAAAACAATCATTATACTTTTTCAAGATTTTTTTCTGTATTTATTGATACCATCATGTGGTTTTAAATGCTTTTGCTTTTATTTTGATTAATTATGTTGTTTTCCTAATCTTGAACTATCCTTTCATTCTTGATCATAGTGAGTTGCAGAAAACCAACAACATCTAGACACAATAATGCAGGATACTTTAATGTTTCTTTCTTAGAGCTGGACAAATCTAACAGAAATATAAACAAAAGGGAAAGTATGGACCTAAACAAACTCTTGGAAGATTTAAAGCCATCATCTAATTAAAGATTAATGCCATCTTCTTAATGTGACATGCTTAGCAGTACATGACACTGTAAAAATGCGTGTGTACATACATGCATATCATGTGTTCAAGCATAGAGAAATTGCAAATAAATGTTCAACAGTATGAGTGCTAAATGAAATCTTTTGACTATAATGCAATAAAATTTTAATCAGTAGAGGGAACACAATTAGAAGACACAGAATTAAATGAAGATTGAATAATGACTCAAGTCAACAAGCATTTATTTAGCACCTACAACACAAATGCTGAAGATGCAAAGAAAAGCAGAAAATAAAAAGAATCTTTGCTCTCAAGTAGCTCACAGTCTCATGAGGGAGACAACATATAAACAACTCTGTGCCAATAGGATATAGACACGATGAATTGGAGATAATCTTATAGAGAAGGCACTTGGATTAGAGGACCATGAAAGACTTTTTGCAGATGGAAGGACTTCAGCTGACATTTGAAGGAAGTCAGGGAATCCAGAAAGTGAAGATGAGGATGAAGAGCCTCATGCATGGGGATATCTAGGAAGTTGGGAGATGAAGAATAGTGTTTATAGATTAGCAAGGGGGTCAGTGTCACTGGACCGAGGTTTATGTGAAGGGGGATAAGGAGTAAGAACACTGGAAAGGAAGGAAGAGGCCAAGTTGTGAGGGTCTTTAAAAAATAAACAGCGGGTTTTTATATTTGATTCTTAGGTAATAGGAAGCCACCAGAATCTATTGAATGAGAATGGGGTTGTATGTGTGAATGAAATCCTTAAGACTGAGTGGGTCAAAGAACAACCTTAGAAATAATGATGATGAAATAACGTGCCAGAATTTCTGGGATGCTGTTAAAGTAGTCCTTATAGGAAAGATTGTGTCCCTAAAATAAATACATTAGCAAAATAGAAAAGGAAAAGTAAATGACATCGTGTTAAATTTGGGAGGCAAACTAGGTGGCACAGTGGATAAAATGATGGGCCTGGAGTCAGGAAGACTCACTTGGTGAGTTTACATCTGGTCTCAGACACTTTCTAGCCATGTGAACTTGGGCAAGTCACTTAACCCTGTTGGCCTCAGTTTCCTCATCTGGAAAATGAATTGGCCAACCACTCCAGTACCTGTGCCAAGAAAACCCCAAATGGAGTCATAAAGAATTGGGCATAACTGAAAAATGTCTGAACAACATTCAATTTTTAAAAATAGAAAAAGAGTAAATAAAGACAAAAATATGTGCAAAAGAAAGTTTTAAAATGAGAGGAAAATAATTAAATTGTAATTGAAGAACACACAACATCAATGTTTTTCTTCATGTAGATAGATCCCTGCTCTAGGGGAAACATTTCTTATATATTTCTCTGGGGTGTGTTTTGGATATGTTTTCTTAGGGAGAATATGTGGAAGTCTTTCAATTCACCTTATGCATTATTTAAGAGGCTGAATTCCTATGATTTCCTTTGTCATTAATTTTGCATTTTGTGTTTTGCTTGTGATCACTGTAGTGCTGCGTATGATGCTGTCCTTGACAGAAATGTGGCCATTAAGAAGCTCAGCAGACCATTTCAGAACCAAACTCATGCCAAACGAGCTTATAGGGAGCTGGTCCTCATGAAGTGTGTGAATCATAAAAATGTGAGTTTTCTTTTGCTGTTTGGTCTGGAAACTTGGTTTATTAAGAGAGAGAAAAATGAAGAGGGAGAAAAAATGGGAAACTGCTTTACTCTATGGCTCCCATAATTTAACATCATTTTTCCTATCTGTATATTATATTTAGTTTCACTACCCTCATGATGGCTTTTTGTATTAAAATTCTTTAAAAACTATATGGTATTGAATGATTAATCTCATGGACATCCCCTCATAATGAAATTAACCTTCTTTGATTAATCTGTTCCATATGACCAGTATAACCTTATAAACTTCAAAGTCGTAGGCTATTTATTTTCTATAAAACCAGTTGTGTCATCAGCAGAAACTATGATGGATTTCTTCCTTAGTTCTAGCCCATTGTGCTGGCTTCCTACTTTTTCATGTACACTTTTTGATTCAGAAAGTTACTTATAATACAATAACATATTACATAGCGCTGTAGTACAGGATGAGAGATGTAATTTTTTTTTATAATCACTGAGAAAGTTGCTACCATGTAGCAACTATTAAGAACAGGATAAGAGATATAATTATTTTTATAATCACTGAGTAAATTGCTATCATGTTATACAGAGTTTTCTCCAAATCTTTGTAATCCAGATTGCTGCTACAATAGCACGTTTTGCACAAGTTTTGTCCCTCTTGTATTAAGGATAACTGATAATCATACATTATATAGCTGTTGAAATACTTGAAACAACTTTTCATCTGTATGCAATTCACAGTGAAGGCTGGTGTGAAAAATGGTATTTTCTTTCATACAAGAATTCTGAGTTTTGGTGATGACATTCCTAGAATTTTGGGGAGGAGTCTTTTTATGAGGTGATTATTTTATCCTCAATTTCTAAAAGATCTAGGCAGTTTTCATTTATGATTTCCTGAAATATGGTGACCAAATTTCTGTTTTTCTCATTGACTGTGTATTGATTTCATTAAAGTTTATTCATTCTTAAATTGTTCCTCCTTAACTTCTTTTCCAGGTCATTCATTTTTCTTATCAGCTATTTTGCATTTTCATCTATTTTTGAATTTTTCAACTTTTTTCTAATTTTTGTGGGGGGGATCGAGAAGCTTTCTTTCATAGAGTAATTAATTTTTGTTTGATCTATTTTCATTTTCATGGAGTTCATTTTTGGTTATGGTTTACTATTTTCTCTTCTAAACTCTTTATTCTCCTTTCAATTATTTAATCCAGAGCTTTATTTCAGTTTTTAAAAAAATCTTTTTTCATTTTTTCTAGGTATTCATTTGGAGTCCTTGTGGAAATGCATCTTTTTCCTTTGAGTCTTTTCTTATAGTTTTGATGGCGTTACTTACTTCTTTTGGGGGGAAATCTCTAGATTTGCAAAAAAATGTTGATACTAGCTGGTATTTAATTTATTCATGTCAGAACTTTAATTCTTCAATTGGGGTTTTATGCCAGGACCAGGGTGGAGTGATTAGTCCTGCTTTAATTTACCTTGGCTCTCTAGTTCAAGGTATGTGTCCACTTTCTGGGATTAAGTCCCTCTTGATCTTTGAGGATCATGCTGAATCTTCAAGGCATTCTCAGGTCTCTCAGGACAAAGCATGAGGGATCTTCGAGTCCCTGTTTTGGTAGTGGTAACACAATACCAGTCATTGCCTGCTGATTCTCTACAGGGCCTCAAGTATGACTTTCCAAGAATCCTGGTGCTATCTTGTAGCCTTGTGACCTCGAGACACAAAGCCTTGAAGGATATATCTCCCCGGCCTATAGATTTGTTAACATTGGGAGGCTACCCTGAAATGGCATTGCCTTTGTTGGTAGCCTCTTCTCCTGTTGCCTTTGGGATTTTGGATGACCTCTTATGCTGTCCTAGAGTAGAATGTGGCCCTTACTAGAGATTATCATTGAATTTCTTGATTTTTATTTTGTCTGGTGTGAACTTCAGGTTTTTGCTGAAATACACACATGGGAGCTGGGTAGTCAACCTTTTGTTTAAGAAGCCATTTGATAGGAAATCCCAAAAAATTTGTATGAAAATACCAGGTTCTTACTTTATTTTGTGTTGTGTCCTGAAGTATCTGAAGCATATCTTGGCCATAATGGTGGTTATCTCTTATTCTCCAGGTTTTAGGCGTAATATTGAGAAGCCTTGTTTTCTAGCACTGTAGCTCCTAACTCCCCACTGGTATGCTCTCCATTAATAATGTATCAGCCAGATTAAATTAGATTTTAGAAAAGATACTCGCTAAGAATGTAGAAAGAACACCTGTCACAAAACATTTCTCCAAAAAGTCTAGGGTACACTATCCTACAAGAACGTATAGATCAGATGTACAGGAAGAGTGGGTTCAAGGTGCATGGTAATGAGTCACACATGTAAGTGTGGGAGTGAGGGGATAGTTCATAATTCTTGGTGCTCTATGCCCCAGAAAACATTTCTTGAGTCTGTTTTAGGCATACTCTGGTGCATGGGGTTATGTGCCTTAAATAACTTTTCCATATATTATCTTCATCAATGTCTTATATACTAGACAAAACTTATATAAAACTAGGTTAATAAAAGAAAGAAGACAAAAATTAAGAAACAAGAAAGGAAAATTGACCTTAGTTTTTTCCCTTGACGCATTTTGATAAATTTCCCATTTTAATTAACCATTGATATCATCCAAGAAGAGAAGCAATTAATAGACACATTTTATTTTTATCTCTATGCCACACACTCCATATGAGCTTTAGTGTAAGTGGTGAAGCAGATTATTCCCCATATAATCCTTTTTTAACTACAGCAGTCTGTGGTTCTTTTGAAGGAAAAACCTACTTCTTTCTTAAGTCCATGGAGAACTTATTTCTGTTCTTCTAGCACTCAAATTTTGTGGTAGTCATGTAGAGAAATCTTGAATTATTTTTCCGTAAAATCAGTTTTTCTATTTCTTTCCAAATGTGTATTTTGATTTTTGGTAATAGAGTGCACATAAAAAAAGTTCAGAACAAAAATTCTTGCTGAATAAATTTCAAATGTGAATGTCTTGCTTCTTTCTTTTCAGATTATCAGTTTATTAAATGTCTTCACACCGCAGAAATCACTGGAAGAGTTCCAAGATGTGTAAGTAAACAAGAGTAATTAAGTTCAATACATGATGGGAAATATAGAACTTAATGATAAGAGAAAGACAGTGATTCACAATCAGTAAGCAGGTGCTATTATTTCCAGATTATGTTTTAAAAATGGAAAAGAGGTTAAGGGGTTGGTTTTGAATGAAAGAAAACACAATATGAGCATCATATGGTTCTTCTTTTCCCTGTTTGTTTGGAGAACACTCATGATGATAGCATTCTATCATTTAGGGCACAGAACATTGAAATAATGTTCAGGAAACCTGAATTCCAGACCCAGTTGTTACCTATTTTAAAAATGTATACATAATGATTGCTAAATTTTCTCCCAGTTTTAAGACCTACAACATTTAGCGTTTGGTCTTAGCTAAGTCACTTCATCTATCTGAGCCTCAGTTGTTTTGGTTATAAAATGAGGTAAATAATGCCTGACCTATCTATCTGAAAGAATTGTGATGATCAAATGAGATAATATAGATACACATATTTTTGAAAGCTGTAAATTCCTACAAAAAGATAAGGTGTGATTATTAACTGGAAATTACTTTTAAAAACTAATATGTGATGTGGACTCTAAGAAATGTGCCGATTCATTCTAAGAAAATTTCTCAGAGAGACTTTCCTCTATTTTTCTACTTTGATTTTGTTATGCTATTTAGATATTTAGGAAGAATGAGGAAAAGGAAGCAAATATCTCTCTGGCACATCATATAGCACAGGGGGCAGGCACGCTCTGGAATGTGGATCCCTTAGGCAAGCTGCCCCAGTTTCAAGGCTGTCTGAGTTATCCCCTCATAAACCTCATGAGGACCCATCAACATGTTTACTGTTTTAAATCAGTCAGAAGACATAATTGATTTAAAATAAAGGCATTTAATGAAGCAGCACAGCAAGAAAATGTTTCCTGCCTAAACCTGGGGCATACTTTCCCCAAAATACATATATTAACAGTGAAAGAGTTGGGACACCTAGGGGACATGTATGAAAGGGCACACATGAAAGAAACTTATGTAGTCACAGTGAGTTTGTGGGAAGGCATACAAATAGGGACCATGTTTGACCAAGGCTCATCCTTGAAGGAGAAGCTAATGCTTCTGATATGATAAGGTCATCGATGTCTTCTGATGATTTCCTCATGTTGGGTCAGCACCCATTGTGTTTGGTATGTTGTAGACTCTCTACTCAGTCATTTGGTCAATTTATTAAGCGCCTATTATGTATCAAGTACTGTGCTAAAAGGCAAAAAAATAGTTCCTGCTCTTCTCCACAACCTAATTGTGGAGACAGTTATGAACTATATATATATATATATATATATGTATATATATATATATATATATATACATATATATATATATACATATATATACACATATACATATATACACAGATACATATATTATATATACATATATACACACACATATATATTATATATATATATATATATACACACACATACATATATATGTATATATATGACAAATTGGGGATTATCAACAGAGGATGGGTACCGTGACAAAAATGGAGCAGAAAATGCCCACTTGTAAAACATGAGGCTCTAGCAGAGACTTGAACAACACCTCTGAAGCCAGGAGCCAGAGATGAAGAGATGGTGGCAGAAGGCATTTGGGTAATGTGAGATGAGGGGGAACGAATTCTTGGTGAATACTCTCAATTTTTTTTCAGTGAAATATTAGGTAAGATTCTTAGCTGAGAAAGTAGGGAGAGGGGAAGGGAATCTGTAGGAGGCTTGAGGAGGGATGAAAGTATTTGGAAGAGCTGCCGTCGTTAGTGGGACAATGAGTCAAATAGAAAGCTGTGAATTTGTGGGTGAGATGTGTCATTATTGCTGATTCATGTACCACTAAGGTAGGTCCTTTGGAATTGACGTACACTTTCTCTGTTTCTAGCTTCTACCTGCATTTGGAATCCCCAAATGAGCCAACTATCTTTTCTTTATACTCCTATTTCAGACACTTCCACTACAATTTCCTTCTAGAATATTACGATATTCGGAAGATAAACTTCATTCATTAAAGTTTAATGTTCGCAAAAACTAAAAAGAGCTTTTCAAATAGCTTTGTAACTCACTTCCGAGTGTCCTCTGCCTTATCTTTCTTAGCTTAGAGCTCAGAATTTTAAAAAACAGCAAAAAGGACGGAATGAAAAATGAGGCAGAACTGACTTTGTGCAGGTGCCAACTGGCAGCTCTGTTATTCACTATTCACTTCTGGCTCACAGAGCCCAACCCTAACGTAAGGTCCCAAATCAAGAAGTAACCTGGAAGAATGAGGTAACAAACAAAAAAAAGAATGCCATCATAAAAAGCCATCGTGGCAATAAGGATACAGACCCCAAAGGAGAGAATAAATCCATCTTCCAAGCAAAGATTCAAAGAAAAACAGCTTGGGTAGAATCCAACCAAAATTCCTATGAGAGATGAAGCAAGATTTTTTCAGTGCTAAAAATGATTTTAAATACCAAATTAGAGGAAGGGGAGAAGGGGAAAAGAAATGAGAACTATGGGAAAAAAAGATTTGGAATGAGAATGAATAACTTGGCACTAGGACAAAATCTTACCCAGGGAAAAACATTCCCTGAAAATTAAAATGAACTAAATAGAAGATAATGATTTCATTAGACAAAATGAAAAAGAAATAGTAATACAAAGTCAAATTATGAGAAAATACAAATGAAATTTAACATATCTCATAGCAAGAACAACTGACCTGGAAAACAGTACAAAGACCAAAAAATTAGGAATGATTGAACTACTCAGAAGGAATGGAAAAAAGGTCTAGACACCTTCTTTTAAGAAATCATAATTGAAACTGCTCAGACCTCTTAGAACCAGTGGACAAATAGAATTAGAAAGGATCCACTGGTCATTTCCTGAAACAAACAACAAAATGAAAACTCCCAAGAATATTATAGCCCAATCCAGAGTTTATAATTCAAAGAAAAAACATAGCAAACATCTGAGGATTGTCAAGGAGGCAGGATTATACAAGATTTATCAGGCACCTCTAAAAAGCAGCCGAGAGCTTGGAATATGATATTACAGAATGAAAAGCATATAAAAGAGGAATATTTAGGAAAACAAAATAAAATTTAACTTGAAAAAGAAAAACAGGAACGTCACATACTCGGTTTTTGGACCAGAGAAAAAAATCCTTAGCTGTTTTCTTTGTGATAGGAGGACTTGCCTGTCCTCAGAACTTTATAAGCCTCCAAAAGGGGAAATCCTTATCTTTGAGAATCAAGATTTGAATAGAGGTAAAGGAATAAAAATATTACCTCAGTACAGTTAATTCTAGATATCATCCAAATTCAATGATTTGTTTCAAATATAGACACACACACACACACACACACACACACACACACACAACCACAGCAAGCCTTTCCAGGATTTGAGCCATGACCTGTGTATCTCACATAGACTTTCCCCCAGGGAGCGATTTTAACTTTTCTTCCTGTTTCTAATCCTAAGAAGCAGATATACTGAAAGAGACAGGTAATAAGGAGATGAATTCAGCATTAACTAAAATGATGCTTCTCTTGACAGATCTAGGTTTGTGGTACTGGTAGTCACTGTAATTTCATTCTTAGAATGAATGTCCTTAGAATGAATGTCCTTCATTTGCTGATTAGCAGAACTGGAAAGTTCAAATGAGTAGTGATTTCATAAAAGATTATAATGTGATTAATATGACTGTGTTAGTATTTCAACCATTTTTAAGAACTGATTTCTCTATTTCATAATCTGGTCATAACATTGAGGATTTATTCTTTAGTTACCTTGTCATGGAATTGATGGATGCAAACTTGTGTCAGGTAATTCAAATGGAATTGGATCACGAGCGCATGTCTTACCTCCTGTACCAAATGCTGTGTGGCATCAAGCACCTTCACTCTGCCGGGATCATCCACAGGGTAAGAATCCATAATTGCTAAATGTGAATAAGTCACTTCTGAATTACAAAGAAGAGATGGAATGCTTAGGAAGGGAGCAGATAATAATTATGGATTTTCTTAGCACCAGTAAAGCTGTGATTAAGCAGCATGAACCCTTTCCCATGTTTACAAGAGAAACAAAAACAAAATAATGATTATACCAGCGATCATATTTTCTGCTATTTATCATCTCCTTGAGAGTCAGTCTCTCCAGTCAGGTTTTGAAGGTATCTCTTTCTTCCCAGTTACTTGACTGACAGAGATTATTGGTGTTATTGAAATGAGAGAGATTTCTCACAGAACGAAGTGAGCTGCCTGCGTTTGCTCTTTTCTTAACACTTGATCAGAAATAGAAGCTGTCAGGTGTCCCCATGTGGCTACATGGAGAAACCTAAAGGATGACAATAAATTAGATAGGATACAAGCCCATTTTTCCCCCCAGAAGGAGCTCTAATTTTTTTTAAGTATACAGAGATAACAGGGAATTTCTTTTCAGGATGTAAAGATGCTCTTGAAGGCATTTTTTAAGAAGGATAAACTATTGCAAAAAAGAATCATAAAATAGTATGGCAGAAACTAGGTCTAGACCAACATCTCACACTGTATATACCAAGATAAGATTAAAATGGTTATGTGATTTAGACATAAAGGGTGATACCATAAGCAAATTAGGAGAGCAAGGAATAATTTATCTATCAGATGTATGGAGAAAGGAAGAATTTACGACCCATTAGGAGATAGAAAGCATTATGAGATATAAAATGGATCATTTTGATTACATTAAATTAAAAAGGTTTTGCAGAACAAAAAATAATAATACATTTTATTTTCTTCTCAGTTCTGTATAGCATCTTAAATTAGATGCTAAGGTACTAGGTACTCCATAAGTGTAACTGACCAAATTACCATGCAAATTTGGCAGAAGGAAATAATATTCTCAGTATTGTTGGCTTTTTCTGCTTTGTTCCTTTTGGCAGGATTTAAAGCCCAGTAACATTGTGGTGAAGTCTGACTGCACATTGAAAATTCTGGACTTTGGACTGGCCAGGACTGCTGGCACAAGCTTCATGATGACTCCATATGTGGTGACACGTTATTACAGGGCACCAGAAGTCATCCTGGGAATGGGCTACAAAGAGAATGGTAGGCTAACCCAACAAATACAGCAAGGGAAAGAGCTCACCTACTTAAGGAATGAAAAGGAAGAAACCTCTTTTATTTACATTCACAATTTGAAAAAATATACTATTTGGCTTGCTATTCAAAACTTCTATTTAGACTCATTAATTTTTAAAATCAAAAGCAAACTGCAGAGATACAGTCTTTTATAGATTGTCTATAAGATGTCTATCAGAAGAAAATTCTAGATAGTCTGACTAAGCAATTATAAAAGTAGTTTCTAATTATCATGCATATGCCATAGATGCTGAATAAAGACAAATTCCTTTTAGATTGTCTTGAGAAAAAAAAATACTGCAATCCTTCAGTTCAGAATCTGAAAGAAGGGGAAAAAAACTATATCACTTTTATTTTCCCCATTTGACAGATGGGTGATTCAATGAGGAATTAAAAACAGATTTCCAAAATCCTTGGCAGGAATGTCATCTTCCTTTTCCCATAATAAGTCAATAGAATAAATTGTTCGGGATATGAAGTGATTTTTAATTATTAAATACTCCTGTCAGCAAAATTAAAGACTTCAGTTGTTTAGAAAAATACAATAACTTTTTTTAAACTGAGAAGAGATATCTGTTATGCTTTTTATTTCCCTCTTTATTTAAATAGAAATGCCATATTCATGAAAATTATCAGGCATAAGTATATCTCCAAAATATATTCCAGATTGGATCCATCAAATAAAATTATCTTAACTGAGAAATACAATTAATTAACCAAATATAAGTTTAATTAGGCAGTATTCTACCATATCACTTTGACCAGATAACTTTGGAAATAAGGCAGTATATTGAAACAAATCCATAGCTAAAAGGCTGCTGCCTATATAATTCTCATTTTAAAAAAACAGTTTGTTTTGTTTTTTTAGCAGCTGGGTGGTGCAGTGTATAGAGCAGTGAGCCTGGAGTCAGGAAGTGTTGAGTTTAAATCTTCATTTAGACACTTCCTAGCTGCGTGACCTTGTCTGTTTTAATCTGTCTGCCTCAGTTTCTTCACCTGTAAAATAAGTATGATAGTTCTTATTTCCCAGGGTTGTTGTGAGGCTAGGATGAGATAATTTTTGTAAAGTGTTTAGTACAGTGCCTGGCACATAGTAGGCAATAATTAAATGCTTATTTCCTTTCCTCCTTTAAAAAAATGTAATTGTTAAGAAGAGCTGCCTTCCT